>NC_137627.1:34787627-34837627 GCF_963383615.2 Lipophrys pholis | reverse complement strand
GTTGTATGGTTGGATGTATCGGTTGTATCGTTGGATGTATGGTTGGATGTATGGTTGGTTGTATGGTTGGTTGTATGGTTGGATGTGTGCTTGGATGTATGGTTGGATGTGCGCTTGGATGTATGGTTGGATGTATGGTTGGATGTGTGGTTGGTTGTATGGTTGGATGTGTGGTTGGATGTAGGGTTTGTTGTATGGTTGGATGTATGGTTGGATGTATGGTTGGTTGTATGGTTGGATGTATGGTTGGATGTGTGGTTGGATGTATGGTTGGATGTATGGTTGTATGCATGGTTGGATGTATTGCTGCACACCAAGTTGTTTGCAGTCTCAGCTCAGCTGTTCCAATAGAGATGAACTGGATCAATCAGTGACTGATGAGCAGATCAGTCCTGAGACTGAAGCGCGCTGCTGCTGCCGCCGCACTGCTGCTGCCGCCGCCGCACTGCTGCCGCCGCCGCACTGCTGCTGCCGCCGCCGCCGCTCACGGTTCTTCTATGAAGTACTTTTAAAGCTTCCTGAGGTTCACGGCCCCGGTTAGCTCAGTTGGTAGAGCATGAGACTCACAATCTCAGGGTAGAGGGTTCGTGTCCCACACCGGGTGCCACCTCCTGTGGGCTCACCACCTGCAGGAAGGTTCTTAATCAGGTGCTAAGTGATCTCAGACTGTCACCCCCGCGACCCGGAAACGGATAAGTGGAAGAAAATGGATGGATGAGGTTCACGACGTCGCAGTCTTTAATTTAGTGATGAAGCTGCTTGGCGATGAAAAGGTGAACTGAAAGAATCTTTACCTTTTAAATGAAAGTAACACAATGAACCACGGAGCTCTAAACACTCATTTATTTACATTAACTTCACATTGCAGTTGGTGAAAAGTACAAAGCCACAGCAGGACACTGTAATATACAGAAAACACTGCAGTTTCAGTTCAGAAATAACTTCATCCACACCTTCAGCTCAGCAAACAACACAGGTACAGAAAAACACAACCGCTCACACGGTTCCCTTCAAATCCATCAATCGCCTCTAAACACCAATAAAATACGATTTTAAATACCCAGAGGAGCGAAAGTTTCCTTCACACAGTGCAAAGTACACATTCAAAGCAGTTCATTCAACGAGAGAGAGAGAGAGAGAGAGAGAGAGAGAGAGAGAGAGAGAGAGAGAGAGAGAGAGAGATAAAAACCTCCACAGCCTCAGGTTCAAACACGATTCAAGTACAATAGTGGATTAGCATGTCAACAAACGGACGTATAAATAGAGTTCAAACAGAAGCAAAGCCACAAGGCGCGGCGGGGGAGGGGAGGGGGGGGGCGGCGAGGGTTCCAGACGTCCTCTGCCAGTGTCTTTAATTATATTGCACAGATAATAAATAGGACTCAGTTACTCGTGATGATTAAGTAACACTGACTTACTTCTGCAGTGGGAATCAGTAGAAAATTCATTCATGAAATGCAGGTTAAGTAGGAAGAGTCAAACATGGCCTCCGCAGCGGACCTGCAGGTTAGAAGTGATAAACAATAACAAGACGGGAGTTTTCTTCAGAGAGCAGACAGACGGAGGGTGGAGGGTGGAGGGTGGAGGGTGGAGGGAGGAGGGCTGCTGTCCCTCCCAGCGGCTCACAGCAGGTCAGGCAGGATGAGTCCTGGAGGTTTGGGCTCCACACAGTTGATCCAGAAGTTGGCACAGCTGGCGTGGTACTGGTGGCCGCCGTACAGCAGCTTGAAGTTGTCCGTCTCCGAGTTGAAGGCCTGGTGGAGCCACACACACACACACACACACACACACACACACACACACACACACACACACACACACACACACACACACACACACACACACACACACACACACACACACACACACACACACACACACACACACACACACACACACACACACACACACACACACACTTTGAGCTGCTGAAGCGTCAGGGGTCTGTACTACGACGCTGGATTTTCTCTTATCGAGATAACTTCAAGGATTAACTCAGGTTTTCTGTACTACGAAGCTCACTCACTTCTCACCAGGATAAATCACCTGGTAACTGACGCTGAATGTCTACCCTGCTCCGGAGCAGGTTATGTTCTGGATAAGAGGTCAAAGCTCCGCCTCCTGACCAATCAGATCTCCTGGAAAATGACCCACCCATTCCTAAATGATGCTGATTGGTGCTCAGGTTCAGCGCTGAGGTGCAGAGATGAGAAATTAATTTAGATCTTTTTGACATAATAAAATAAATCCTTATCTCTGAGGCTTTGAAGGAGGTTTTTGTTCTTGACTTGTTCCAAGTCTGTTTATCTGTAATAATGAGGTTCATGATCACACCTGACAGAACTGCAGAAACATGAATTTATGGAACCAGAACTACTCGTGTCGTCGCGGTGATGAATTAATATTCCAACATAAAACACAAGAGAAACTCAGCCTCAAAACAACTGAATGGAAAATCTAAAGTAAAAGAAGATCAGTGAGGAAGTTCAGCCCGACACGTTTCTGCTGGAATAAAGAGAAATTTATTGATCCGCAGACGTCTGTTTATATGGCTGATAAATTAATATGTTATATGTTTTAATTCTTCATAATCTCAGAGAATAATTGATCCTTCAGTAATCCCTCTGATTGGACAAAACATCACAGTGACGCCAAACACTTGCAGAAACTCCCACTCTAATGTCACACAGGAAGCTTAGGCCCCGCCCACACAAGGAAAAAATGATCCCATCTTTTTTTCCCACAGATGATTGTCCTCACAGCCGAGCCGGGAATTTAGAATTTCCCTATTCTGGGACCCGGGTTCAAAAAAACAGGTGCCATTGGTTGTTTTTGTAACAAATCATCTCCCACATCAATACATCAATGAGCCTTGGCCACCCATCACCCTGTCACACCATCACCCTGTCACACCATCACCCTGTCACACCATCACCCTGTCACACCATCACCCTGTCACAGCTTCACCCTGTCACAGCTTCACCCTGTCACACCATCACCCTGTCACAGCTTCACCCTGTCACAGCTTCACCCTGTCACACCATCACCCTGTCACAGCTTCACCCTGTCACACCATCACTCTGTCTGTTTATTAGTTAGCTTGATAAATCTCCTCCACTGCCAGCAGGCATCAGAAAGAGACGTTTTAATGTTATGGCTGATCACAATATGATAACAGTCAAAACAACGCAGGCTCATTTCAAACAGGAAATATGAAGACATTCAAGCAAACGCCACAATAATGAGTATAATTTATTTAAAGTTCTGCACACAGCAGCCTCTTACACCGTTTGAAACGATGTTCATTTAGACTATGATTCAGTTTTTTCAGACCCGAGTTGTGGTGCAGAGTTCAGCTCTCACGTCGGTGACCACGAGGTGAATTCTAGCCAAGATAAGGACGTCGATACTCCGAGCTCTGGAGGACGAAGACGGCTACAGGCAGAAACTGGAGTTATTTACATATGGAACGATCTGCCAGAGCAGAGAAACACGGGTTGCAGGAAAGCCTCTGACAGCAAGACGCTTCCACCTCCAGGACTGTTGTGTTGTGAGCGGCGTGCCGGGAACACTCTGGCTGATTGTTTACAAAGAGTCCAAATAAACATAAAGCGGCGGGTTTGAAGTTGAACGACTGATCCGACACGTGGCGGCGCGGCGAGGCGACGCGGCGAGGCGACGCGGCGAGGCGACGCGGCGAGGCGACGCGGCGAGGCGACGCGGCGAGGCGACGCGGCGAGGCGACGCGGCGAGGCGACGCGGCGAGGCGACGCGGCGAGGCGACGCGGCGAGGCGACGCGGCGAGGCGACGCAGCGAGGCGGCTTTACAGGCGAACTGCAGGAGGCAGTCTGGATGTTTCTGTCTGCGCATGGATGGATGGATGGATGGATGGATGGATGGATGGATGGATGGATGGATGGATGGATGGATACTACTGCTGCACTACATTCAGAAGGCCTGGGATGATGCCAAGGTGTCTCTTTACGGTCTGGTTGCTGCTTCCACATGCATTTGTCTCAGAGTTTTAATGTAAAAATGAAAGGATGAAGCTCTGTGTGACGCTGGAGTTATCGTCCATCAGGCATGATGATTTATCTCAATCAGCTCGTCACAGCGTGAAGACCTGAAGACATGCTTGGCTCACCTGCGTGTCCAAAACAAATAAAACCATGTCTGCAGGTTTTCATGGAGATTTTAAAGGAGATTTCCAGAAAATTCAGAGGAAAAAAAACCTAAAAACGCAGGTGGAGCTGCAACAGCAAAAAGATTATTTCTAGAATATAAATTGTTTGTAATCTATAGTGAATGATTTTAGGTGTTTCATCTTCTCTGCCTCCTCTATATTATCTGCAGGTCTTGGTAAAATGTTTATTTCTGCGACGAGCCAGCGGGTTTTGGGGTAACGACTGTTCGCTCTCCCAACTAAAAAAATGTGTGCAGGAGATCTATCAGGCAATGAACTGCGTACACTGAGAAGATAAAGCGCAGCAGCGGTATTCCATGCTTCACGTGCAACAATTTCCTTTGATTCAAAACGTTTCATTGACAAGTGAAGGGCAGCGCGTGGCCTGCAGACCGTCGGGTGAGTTTTATAAATCAAATGATCAGAAAACACTGTCACACGGTCTTCTGATCAAAATCTCATTATCAAGTCATCGTGTTACACGTTGATATAGTTTATTTAACATTTCTACGTTGGATGGTTTGATCCACTTGTCCAGACCAGGAATGGCGACTTGTCCAACGTTCAACATACGTTGACTTGTTCAAAAGAAGTTGACAGTTTAACAACTAGCATCAGGTTTCACCCATTCCTAACTCCACAAGCGAATGAGCATCACTTCATTTATTCTGTTAGAGAGACGAAGAGAGCAACCATCCCCTCAGCCAAACTTTCTCATGTCATTTACATTACAACGGGCCGACGCCATGACGGCGTGCGCCGTCATGCCAGTTTCCGCTGCATCGCCGCGCGTGCAATCAGGAGACGCTAATGTGTTTGATGTGCAGTTTAGGAGTTTGCATCCCCGGTGAAATAACGGAGCCGAAGCCGGAGAGGAATGAGTCATGTGCAGTGAATCACAGCCTCCCACACAGCAGAAGGAGACGCATGCAGAACGCAGGAGAGGAAGAAAAACAAGACAACCTGAAACACCACAGCACACCATCAAGTCAAAACATCTTCCCCTGCCTGAATGCAGCTCGGCTGGATGAACGGCCGAACCACTGCCAGAGCCGGAGCGAGTGAATGCACAATGAAAGGGCGGTCACTCCTGTCGCCGGCTCTGAGTGGATGGAGCCTCTCAGACGGCGGCGGCGGCAGTAACTCTACCCCACAACGACAATGAGTGTATTCATGCTCTCCAGCTGGGCTCGTCAGATAAAACTCCACTAATTCACCTGACCTTTGCGGCTCCACGTAAAGGTCAGGGATTCAACGGTCCTGCTCCTCTCACGTTTTCATCAGAATGAAAGAGGCCCAGTTACCTTGAACCCGACTCACAGGGCGGCACGTTGGGGCGAAGCTAAGAGGACGAGGAAACATTCTGACCAGGAGGATCCTCGGGGGAAATCACACTTTTCCATCGGTGGTTTCACTCTTGTATGCAAACAGCAGCAGATCGGAGAGCAGGTAATGTTGTAGTTGAAAGATAAATTCTGGGTCGCAGGTGAAAACAAGCTGCTGTTAACAGCCACCGCGCCTCATCTGTGAGTCCATTAAGATCTCAGTTAACATTTCCCAGGATCCCTTCAATGCCTCCTGCAGACGGAGGGATTTCATCAATCTGATTAGTCTATCGAGGTGCGACATGAAGCCCGTCGTCTGACTGCACACTGCCAAGATGGAAGGAGTTCTACTGTGGTCATTCTCTGTGGAGTTTGCATGTTTTCTGTGTACTCTGGTTTCCTTTCAGTCCAAAAACAGAGAAAGTTGGTGTGGTTTGTCTCTGTGTTTGTCTGAGGGTTACTCTGCCTTCACCCTGAGCATGAAGAAGCTGAAGCAGAAGCATCCGGCTGTTTGATTTGAATTCAGATGTCGTCATCAGACGTGGCTTTTTACTGGCACCGTGTGTAAGACTTATTCATCTATGTTATTCTAACATATAGATGGAACTATAAATGTAGAGTTTCAGTCTTATAGCCGCAGCTTCTGCTAAATATATAACTTCTTTCTACAATGCAAAAATGTTTGTTTTTGGAAAGACTAACTGTTATGTATTCAGTCTTTGTAGAGTACAGTATGTTGAGAACAATTAAATCACAAACACTTGGAGACGAAGCATAAAACACATCTGGAAAAAAATCTTTGTGAAAATGTGTATGAAGTAAGATGGATCCATTATTAAAAAAAGTATTGTTAGTTTCATCCCTGCTCTGATCTTAATTATTATATTTTATTAAAATGTTTCTCTTGTCATTGAAAGAACTAAAGTAGATGGGAACTATTTAAATTATGGGCTGGCTGGCCATTTATAATTTATGCAGAAATTGTCAGAAGCTGCAAATTATTGTTAAAACGTCTTTCCTGCTACTGTCTATAGAAAACGTCTTCAGTTCCTCTCGGCTGCAAATGTTGATTCATCTGTGGATTATTTCCTCACATAAAAGAGTCGTTGAGTCTTTAACAGAAACAAACCCTGCTGGTTTGACCAATATAAAGTTAAAGATTGTTATTGTCCCCATGTACTATAGAAGGACTGACAATAATTCTATTAATAGAAAATGTACAGAAGGAAAGCAGCTGATTGACTGACTGATGAATAATGGCTGCCAGATTCATAGATTCATATCCAGCTGAAATCCTCTGTTCAAGGTGAAACGGAAATAATTTATGTTCTTCTCCTTCAATCCCAGAGACGTTGTTTCTACTCTCTGACATTAGTCATTTTCTTTATCCTGAATTTAAAAAAAACCCCAATATATATACAATAAAAATAACAAGATTCACACAGGGAAACACTCCGAGAGCTTCTTTAAACGGCTGCCGAGGACTTCATAATAAATCTAAATCCTTGAGGCACTTCAGAATCCTGCATTAATATAAATAGCCCGAAAAGCTAAATTATTCAAGTTAAACTCCTTTCCTCTGCCTCTCCATGTAATTACCTAAATTAGCATTTATCGTTAAGCGGAGGAGCATCATTAGCTGGAAAGCGTCACTCTGGGATGAACTTAGAAACTGTCGTCGCTGCTTTTGAGCGACAAAGTGAGAATATAAAGCTGCGGGCGGCGTCTGGGAGTTTCAGTCCGACACAACCGAGGTGAGACAGACTCCACGTGGGGACGGTTCGTGATTCTGTCTTGGCTCCGACTGCCAACACAAAATGGGACATCAAATATTTACAGGATCTTTGGAAAGATTAAAATTCAAAGCACGAAGCGAAGGGGAGCCGAGTGCCTCGTCTGCTGCTGTCAAGTGGGGTTTTTTCCACATTTCTTCGGCGCCACATCAACATCCCCACCCCTCTGTACCTCTGGATGGGAAACAAATCGGCAGCTCTTCACGACGGGACAATGCAACAATCAGTGGCGTCTGCAGCCACCGAAGCTCTTCTTTCACTCCATTATACTCGAGGGGGGTGTGGGGGTGTGGGGGGTGGGGGTGTGGGGGGCTGTTTTCCACTCCGCCTTTAAGCAATCTTACTAGTGTGGCTCTGCCAAAAATGTAATTAAAAGATGAGTAATTAATCTCATGCTAGTGGCACAGAGACAAAATAAAACATTAATTTCAGTGTGTGTGTGTGTGTGTGTGTGTGTGTGTGTGTGTGTGTGTGTGTGTAGGTCTATTATCCACCTTACTCCCTGCTTATGACTAATGTGTCAGCCACATCTGCTCGCAGCCTTGATGCCTCTCAGTCAGCCGGACGGATCTTTCCTGAACAATCCGTCTGGCTGTGGCAGAGCAAGCAGAGGGAAGGAGAGGAGTCCGGCCCTCGAACCACCATGACGGAGAACAGCCACCACAGGCAAAGCAGGGCGGCGTGTTGCGGTCAGCCCAGTTACCAGAAGCACCGGAGGTTGTTAAGAGGAAAAAGTGGTGAGGTGAGCTGGTACTTTGAGATGGCGTGACAGAAAAGGAAATGAAGCCTTCCCCAGGACTAAGCAGCGACACCAGCCAGTGACCCCCCCATGACCCAGAAGAACCAATCCAAGAGTGAGAATACTCACCCCTTGGGGGCCAAAGTGACGACTCTCCTCTCTCTCACTTATTTCAGGAGTCTGACAGTTGGACAGTTTTAGATATATATATGGATATAAACTCTAATAGCCACCTGCTAAACCCCGCCCCCAAACAATGACGGTCCAATCACAGCTCAGGAGCGGTTGCTAGGTGCTGCTGTGTTTTTTTATACGACTGACATGAGACGATTAGAGAGTTCCCACTGTGCTGAAATCAACTAGTAACACGTTTTTCTGTTGTTTCTGCCGTATGCGATGAAGCAGGTGTCAAATTACAAAGACTCAACGATTCATGTTGGTCCCTGGAGCCATGATTGTGCATCAGGACGAAGCCGTGTTTTCTTTCAGACAACTTACAGACAGAAAATATTAAAAGTTTTGGAAATGAAAGTGAAAATTTCTTTCAGCGAAAAACTAAAATATATATTTTTTTAAATCTCTAAATCTTTAGATCATCTTGGAGTTGCATTAGCAGACATCAGAGTGCTAAACAGTGTTTAGGTGGGTGAACATGAGCAGCTCCAACAGGCCGCTGGATGTTTAGACATGAAAGCTGCTTGTTGAAAGTACAAATATGAAAAGCAGCAGTCAGATCTTCCATGTTTTCTCATCAAACAGTCTGAGGAGTAGGAACCACTTCATCTTTTTACCTGCAGGGCTTCGGAGCTTTTTATGGATTTATTTTTTTAATCATATGAATCATGAACTCAACAGTCGTAAAGGTGCTTTCTGGGACGTCAGTTTGAGGAGATTTTATTACGCCGACGTTCATCAAATGTTTATTCATCAGTCGTTTGACTGACGGCGGTCCTGAGGGGGAAAGTAACGCGCACTCTGGTCCCTGTGTGTGTGTGTGTGTGTGTGTGTGTGTGTGTGTGTGTGTGTGTGTGTGTGTGTGTGTGTGTGTGTGTGTGTGTGTGTGTGTGTGTGTGTGTGTGTGTGTGTGTCCTCAATACTTGGTCACATCACCAGTGAATGACAGAAACACTCGTAAGTGACTCACTTTGGCTTCTCTTTTGAAAACTAGGGAAAAAGTAAAAGGCTGTACAAAAAGTATATGTTTGATAAAATATAAAGTGATGAAGATCGTTAAGTCCGTTTGATTTTACTTGAAGATATTGTAAACAAAGTTTAACGTCTTTTCCATTATTTGAGATGTAGTTAAATGACTTTCCCCTCCTTTCATTTTTAATCAAAATTAATGATTTCATAAATTTCTTTTGTTAATTTATTTTCCAAATTCCGACATTTTTATCCCTAGTTTCTGTTTTTCTGAATACTCTGGCTGTCAGACTGAGGGTTTTCAGGTCTATTTAACAGCGTGAGCAGCTTCGTCTTGTCCGTCTTTCAGCGAACTGAAGAAGACGTCACAGTGAAGTGGACCAGAGAGAGTTTTTCGCCACAGCTTCTTCACTTTCACTCGTGCAGACGGATCAAAAACTCTCCAGCTCGTGTTGTGTTTCATTCATCTCGTTTGCTGGGAGCCGAAGATTCATTTTCTCGATGGAAAACACCTGAGAACTACAATAAATAAACGGTTGCAGGGGCACAGAAGGGGTTGTTCAGATTATATCTGTCGATTTTTCCAGGTTTTTTTCTTTCTTTTATATTTCATGATGAGTTCAGGCCCTGGACTGTTCGAGGAGGCCCTGTCAGAGAGGAGCAGTGGATCGAAGTCGATCCCGTCACTTTGGCCCCCTGCAGGGCTCATCTGTGAGAGGACAATCAGCACCCGACACCCCCGGTGGGAGAGAGCCAGTGAAATTAGTTCAAAACGACAGGTTGAGTGTCTCATACTCGTTTAAACAGACGTCCGATTTTGCTTTCTTCTTTTTTCTGCAAGAACGTTTCAAAGTCAGAGGAACGTCAGTTGTTATCCGCTGCGGACGAGGCACAACAACAAGCAAACACCTCATCTGAAAACATTAATGCAAGAGTGTGTGTGTGTGTGTGTGTGTGTGTGTGTGTGTGTGTGTGTGTGTGTGTGTGTGTGTGTGTGTGTGTGTGTGTGTGTGTGTGCCAACCTTGCTGCGAGCGTCGACGTTGAGCAGACAAACCCCGCACGCCAGCTCCTTGGCGTTCTTGATGCCGTGCCTCAGAATGCAGGAGGAGAAATCCAGGGAGCTCTCGTCAGGCTGCACAGAGACAAATGGACGTATTTCTATTCTTATGTCACGGCAGCACAAAACCAGCCTGCTTACAGTAAACACCTCAAAGCATCATCAACTTTTAATAAAAACCCGACGCGGCTTGCAGAAGGAAAACAAATAATGTCCGTGTTCACGTGGTTCTACCTCCATCTACAAAACGACGCTTCCTGCCTCCGTTTTAACTCGCTGCTTCTAGTTTCAGCCGCGCTACTCGAGACGCCATCGCGGACGAGGACAGTCCTCCTCCTCTTCCTCGACTTGGTTTGTGTTTTACAGACACTGGCAGACAGCTGGGTAAATAAATCCATACAGTCCAAACACCAGGTCCGCCAGCAGACTCCAGCTACTTCGCCTCCGAATCAATGAATGATTGATTTCAACCTAATGGGCCGACGATAGCGGATCCACTAACGCTTCATCACGTTATTGGCACGACGTGCACAGTGGATCCACCTTCACTGCTCTGTCGTCACGTGGATTTGTGTCAACACAACCACCACAGCATGTCTGGACGGTGGCAGGAGGAGTGTAGCGGTTAGCACTCGCAGCTCACAGCAAGCGAGTCCCCGGTTCGAGTCCGGGTCGGGCTTGGTGAGAGACTGTCCGTGGAGTTTGCATCTGAAGGTGAATAACATGGACCGTTTCTTCAACGTAACACCTGTTAGAGGGTTTGTGGAGATATCATGCACTAAATGGACACGGATTTCTGTGAAGATGAACAGATAGATGAAGAGCAAAGCTATTTCTGGACAGGAGTTCTAACTTTTTACCGATAACATCATAGATTAATGACGACACACGACATGAGGGGTCGGACTGGAGGACGTTAGAAGCTGCAGGTACGTATAAAACCTTGATTTTGACAGAGAATAAACCGCGACGGCTAAACAGCTCGTTCACCTTCAACTAACAGGGTCATGTAATAAATAAATATCTCCTGAATAGAAACAGGCAACAACAACAAAGAAAAAGAATGAATCAATCAAAAATCCTCAAATGACCGGTTTGCAGAAATATAAAAACAGTATGTGTGTGTGTGTGTGTGTGTGTGTGTGTGTGTGTGTGTGTGTGTGTGTGTGTGTGTGTGTGTGTGTGTGTGTGTGTGTGTGTGTGTGTGTGTGTGTGTGTGTGTGTGTCCACAAAACTGTAACCCTGGACGTCTCCTCCACAACTGATTTTTTTCATTATTACTTTGAAGGATTTCAAAGTATTTTTGACACAAAAACATGCTAGTATATAAAGGTCGACTATATCGTGCATCTTTAGGTCTTTGATACGGCAAACAGAGGATTTGTTGGAGTGTAATAATAATAATCAGCTTTATTTATTTATTCTCTATCATTTATAGTCTATTGACCTCTTGAAGAAAAAAAGAATAGGATCAATGTTTATAATTATGTCCCCATATTTCCACACCATAACCCAGACATGGAGGAATGAGGGAGTTTTATAATAAGTTGAGTGAATTTTGATCTAATACTGATCTTTCCGAATATTTATACTGAAATATTCTTTGCTAATTTTGACTTCAGGATATTTATACGTGGCTCCATCTGATCTTTTCTTGAAAAAATATTCCTAAATATTTATTCACATGCATTTGTTCAATTTCTTTACTATTTAGAGAATGGTAAACAAAGCCATATGATACTATATTAATAATATATGGACGTATACTAGCTATATGAAAAATATATAAAATATCCATTAGAAATAACCAGAAGTAAAAGTACATTGTACAGGATTTATTTTCCCAACGAAATTCTGAAATCTCATCGGTGGACGAGTCGTCCTACAATCGTGTGTCTTACTACAGTGAACAAACTCCAATCTTTCCTCATTCCATAATTCTGCTACCAACTCTTCGCTACTACACACTCTCACAGCTCTCGTGGCGGCCATGCCCGGACGGCTCACGGTGACTTTGTCAGGGAAAGGAGACATTTTAAAATCAGTGTGTTTCGGTTCACAGGGATGCGTCGGTGTGTCTTACGGCGAGCTTGGCCAGCGACATGAAGCCGATGAGGTTGTTCCACACGCGGCTGATGTCCTTCAGCAGCTGCTGCAGCTTCTCGGAGCACACGGCCGTGGCTTTGATTCCCAGCTCCACGCGCCTGGTGACGCGGTACACCTCCACCACACCTGAGAGACAACAAGAGCAGACGTTATACAAACACACTGTCGACACACACAACGCCTCGCGCCTCATTAAAGGCAGAGAAATACAATGAGGGAGCAGGACTTTGTCAGACCAGGCGGAGATAAGCCAGCATTCCCGTCCCTCAGAGGGTGTCAGGCCACACACAGGCTGCTTTAATAGGCTCCCGCCGCCACTTTACAGTCCTGGGGCCTCATTAATCACTGTCCATCCATCCATCTATCCATTTTCTTCCGCTTATCCGGAGCCGGGTCGCGGAGGGAGTAGTCTAAGCAAGGAAGCCCAGACTTCCTTCGCCCCAGACACTTCCTCCAGCTCTTCCGGTGGAACCCCAAGGCGTTCCCAGGCCAGCCGAGAGACATAGTCTCTCCAGCGTGTCCTAGGTCTGCCCCTAGGCCTCCTACCGGAGGGACATGCCCGGAACACCTCCCGAGGGAGGCGTCCGGGGGGCATCCCAAACAGATGCCCGAGCCTCAGCTGGCTCCTCTGGATGTGGAGGAGCAGCGGCTCTACTCCGGGCTCCTCCCTGGTGACTGAGCTCCTCATCCTATCTCTAAGGGTGCGCCCAGCCACCCTACGGAGGAAACTCATTTCAGCCGCTTGTATCCGGGATCTCGTTCTTTTGGTCATGACCCAAAGCTCATGACCATAGGTGAGGGTAGGAACGAAGATCGACTGGTAAATCGAGAGCCTCGCCTTTGGGCTGAGCTCCTTCTTCACCACGACGGACCGATACAGCGACTGCATAACTGCAGATGCTGCACCGATCCGCCTGTCGATCTCACGCTCCATCTTCCCCCCCACTCGTGAACAAGACCCCCAGATACTTGAACTCCTCCACTTGGGACAAGGGCTCTCCACCGACCTGAAGGGGGCAAGCCACCTTTTTCCGGTCGAGAACCATGGCCTCGGATTTATCCCAGTTGCGTCACACTCGGCTGCAAACCGCACCAGCGCACGCTGAAGGTCCAGGTTTGATGAAGCCACATCGTCTGCAAAAAGCAGAGACGAGATCCTGTGGTCCCCAAACCGGACCCCCTCCGGTCCCTGGCTGTGCCTAGAAATTCTGTCCATAAAAGTTATGAACAGAACCGGTGACAAAGGACAGCCCTGCCGGAGGCCAACGGGCACAGGTCCGACTTATTGCCGCCAAACTCCTGCTCCGGGCGTACAGGGACAGGACAGCCCTTAGCAAAGGACCCCGGACTCCATACTCCCGGAGCACCCCCCACAGGACGTCCCGAGGGACACGGTCGAACGCCTTCTCCAGGTCCACAAAACACATGTGGACTGATTGAGCGAACTCCCATGAACCCTCGAGCACCCGGTGGAGAGTATAGAGCTGGTCCAGTGTTCCGCGACCTGGACGAAAACCGCATTGTTCCTCTTGGATCCGAGGTTCGACTAGATCACTGTGTTTTTTGTAATTCTTCAAACTGTCTTGTGCACCGGCAGTGCACTGGTTAGCACTGTCTCCGAACAACAGAAAGATTTAAGCCGAGTTCTGAAGCAAAGGAGCTCGTCTCTGAGTTTGCATGTTCTCCCTGTGTAGATTTACTAACGATCCAAAGACGTGCTAGTTAGGGTAACTGGTGACACTGAACTGTCCAGAGCAGTACGAGTGTGATTGTCAGTTTCTCCTCAACCAATGTCAGTAAGCACGAATGTAAAACAGCTGATCCATGAGCATTACATTTCATTTAACGTTGCATTTTCTTTAATCTACATTATTACAGTCTCTAAGTTTTTTTGCTTCTCAGCTTCTCATCATGAATTTCATTTTGCTGATATTCATAACTTGGATAAAAAGATTTAGGGATATTTTTTGAATTCGAGCAGCGGCATCAAACTCAATTAGTTCAGTCTTGACAAATGGCCAAATTTAATCTTAATAGGGCCAGATCAGTGAAATAAGAACAATAACTCAGATGTCTTAAGTCTATCCTGAGAAAATTCGGATTGAATGTACTTTTTTGGTGACAAACCTTTTGAAGAAAACAAGAGTTTAGTGTGATATCCAAGCAGCTGCTCTTTATAAAGCTTTGATGCTACTGGCAGTTTACTATTATGATGTAACTAAGTTGTACATCATCACAGACTTTTCAATTATCAGCTTTGCTGCTGCTTCAGAACAGAAGCAACTTTCACTGAAAGCTGTTTTATTTTGTGGCGGTTTTCTTTGCAGTTCAGTTTGGGCCAACGGGTCACATGTTTGACACTCCTGCTTTAAAGCGTGTTTATTTCAGAGGTAATCCTTATAGATCTAAAAATAAATAAATAAATGTCCGTGTGAGGAAGACGTTGATACAGTGCAGCTCTTAAGAAGAGCTCGAGTTCATAAACTCACTCTGGTCAACAGAAGCTGATCTCAGAGTAAAAACACATTTCAGCCCCCCCCCCCCCCCCCCACCGTATCACTCCCTTTCTTTTCTGCCCCACGTTCCATGAACAGTTTAAGCATTTCACTTTGCCGTGAGTTGTCAAGACATTGGATTTCTACTTTCTGTCTGACGGATGCAGACTTATAACAGATTGGTTTTTTTTTTTTTAAGCAAAAACTTAAAAAAAAAAAAAAAGAGCCTCAGTGACCTCAGATGTTGAAAATCAAACTGTATGTTTCATAATTTAACATTCTTTCTGTAAAGCTCATTTTCTGTGTCCATATTAAATCTTCTGCTTTGCTCTTCTTGTGACACAGTATTAAGAATCTCATGCACCTCTGCAGGCTGTTAAAAAAAAAATCCAGATCAAAATGTCCATCTGCAACATGCACATTCCTAATTTTCAGTGTTTCTTTTTACCAGAAATACATAAATGGAGCTGTCATCTGCTTCCCTGAGCCTTTAGAGCCGATCCTGATGGCGAGCAGGTGATATAGTGCTTACCTCCGTGTCGCTGCGCTAAAATTAATGGCAATACGCATGCAAACACAGCCTTTTTAATGGGAATCTGTGACAATACATGGAAAGTTTAAGGCAGTGCACACTGACTTTGGAACAACCTTCCTGAGCTAAAAAAAAAAGAAAAAAGGCTGTTACATCACTTTTTAAAATCCATTTTCACAGACTTGCTTTAACGTGAGCTTTAATCACCGTCTCCACTGCGTCTGTGTCTCTATTCTTTAATGATCAACTTTCTTTCATTTTAACTTCAAGCAGGCGGTTAGGAAATTAATGTCCGAAAGTCAGCACTTTAACATTAGTATGTTTTATCAAAAGTTTAATCTTCTGCATGTTTCCTTTCATACATTTATGTAATGGAAGAGTGTTTTCTGTTGAAGCTGCCAGTTTTCATGCACCTTTTCTAAGCTGTTCATGCACATGGCTTGATAAATGATGCCGTGTGTGTGTGTGTGTGTGTGTGTGTGTGTGTGTGTGTGTGTGTGTGTGTGTGTGTGTGTGTGTGTGTGTGTGTGTGTGTGTGTGTGTGTGTGTGTGTGTGTGTGTGTGTGTGTGTGTGTGTGTGTGTGTGTGTGTGTGTGTGTGTGTGTGTGTGTGTGTGTGTGTGTGTGTAGCCCCTCACCCAGCAGGTACTCCATGCCCTGAGCGGACTGGATGACCTCGGTGCAGACGGAGGAGCTGCTGATGCCGTTCAGGGTGTTGTTGGCTTTAGTGATGACCTTAATGTGGAAAGACAGGAAGTCATTGTTGTGTCACAAAAACACTTTTCACTCATCCGATCCTCAGACGCACACAAGCAGTCAACCAGCAGTTTGGATTATGTCCCATTCAGAAACTTTAATTAGGATTTGAGGAAGATTTTGCCACTTATTTCAGCAACAAAACATAAAAATCTTTTTTTTTTTTTTGTAAACACTAATAACCTAATATGTGAACAATAACAAAGAGCTGGTTCAGGCTGTTCATTGTGCCTCGTATGAGAGCACTTGAGTATTTAGTGTGACGTGTGTGAGATAAGGAAACTGGCTGGTTGAAGAACATTTCATTGCCTTTTTGCTCATTTTAATTGCTTGACTTCATTTCTATAGTCGCCTCCCGGCGTTAAGCCTCGCCGTGGGATGCAGTCAAACACGGGACACAAATAAACACAAACCTCCAGAGCACTTTCCAGACACCTCTGCCACTCGTATGCGTAGCGCTCGCTCTCCTGCAACAACATGGCAGCAAATCATCTCCAGCCGACACAAAAGGCAAAAACAGAGAGAAACACAGACATTTCTTTCTGGAAGGCGCAGCCTTCCACGGTGCAAAGCATCGTGCCGAACGCGGCGGGTTAATGCCAGCTTGTGATTATGGGGGAGGACTCTCCTCACCTCCACTTCTCCTGTCAGGTCCTTGTACTTGTCCCTGATGACCGGCAAGGCGGGCTTCTCGCTCAGGGTGTTGGATCGATCTCTGAAGGGCTGCTCTGGAGCCGGAGACGGCGGCGAACGCCCGATCTCCTTCTCACCCAAACTGTGACTCCGTTTGTGGGAACCTGAAAGTGGACGGGGGTGAAAACCTGAACCACATGTCTTTAGATCAACTCAAGCAAGTCATACTTGATGGCTCACTTGGAGATATGCTCTTGTTTATTTCCTCTCAATATACTTCCTTTCCGGCAAATTACACCCAGACAAGGACAGCAGGAGTAAATACTTAATTTGTGACAAACAATGATTACACCCAGAACAGGGGCTGAAATATGCAGGGATGAATTATTCATGGGGAATCAAGCCCCCGACTGCATATTCCAGTGGGGCTGGCAGACAGTGGCTGTTTGTGTGGCGGTCACTCACAAAGGTAACACACACACACACACACACACACACACACACACACACACACACACACACACACACACACACACACACACACACACACACACACACACACACACACACACACACACACACACACATACACACACACACACACACACACACACACACACACACACACACACACACACACACACACACACCACCTGCAGAGATGTGCGTCATACTCCCCACCACCACCTCAAAGCCCCACCATGATCACATTACTGCCGGTGAGGCCCCTCTTATTCACGCAAATTAAATCCTGCAGGGGCCGATGAGGCCGGGGGGGGGGGGGGGGTTTCTACCATCATGAATTATTTGGGAAAAGTCGAATCAGCAAACAGCAGATAAAAAAATGAGCAGCCTTTATATGGATGTGCTTAATTTCATTAGTTTCTGCTGGTAGATTCGTGGACCTCTTGTCAATTCATCCTGGCAGTGAGCGCCATTAAGGCAGAGCCATCATCTCAACACCACCATCTAATGTCTGGCAGATTTATTACACATCTGATGGGAGCAGAGAGTGTGTGTGTGTGTGTGTGTGTGTGTGTGTGTGTGTGTGTGTGTGTGTGTGTGTGTGTGTGTGTGTGTGTGTGTGTGTGTGTGTGTGTGTGTGTGTGTGTGTGTGTGTGTGTGTGTGTGTTGGTTGGGGGGGGGGCTTGTAGCTTAGATTGGGTTGTAAGATTTTTGAGTGCCAAAATTCAAATTAGGGGCTCAGCTCATCTGTAGAAAATTAGCTGATTATGATTCCGCTCTTATTTCTCCTTTTTGGACTGAAGCGGTTTCCTGAGGTTTACATGTTCCACACTTGAGCAGAAATATGTGTTTATGTGTGTTTGTGAGTAACGCTACTAATTTAACTCTCCAATTCAGGTTAAAAAGCAAAGCAAAAGTCTTGAGGACGTTTGAATAATTGCTCTTTTTAGAGGTGAAAACTTTGTTTATTCCAACCTGAGGAAGCAGACGGATGAATGTGTTGCTTTTCTAACTCCTTCTCATTTTCACTGGACGTGGTGGCAAATCATCCCTGCTGCTGACCGTGAATCATTACGGTTAATACACTGTCCTCTGTGCTCAACCTCTTGATGACGTCTACAATATCTCTTTTGTCTAAAGATGGACAGAAAACTCCGACGTAACGAGGCCAATATTTTTCTGGAAATTAATTATAAAAGTATCACGTGAATCGAGTGTAAAAATAGCAGAAAAATGCTGAATAATCCAAAACCGAAGACACCTTTCACTCAGCTGATTAATGAGTTAATGAATCTGTCAGTTGTGATCCACACAACAACTCACCTTGAACCGACAGGTCAAAGGTCGCCAGCTCGTTCTTGATCATCTCCTCGCTGGACTTCACTTTGGCCTGCGCGCTGGCTTTCAGGAAGTCAGACTTGCCAAATTTGGGCTTGTCCCCCTGGAAGGCGCCGAAGTCGTCTGAGGCTTCACCCTGGTTCCCCTCCGAGCCCGCCTCGGCGGGAGAGTCCGACTTCTCCGAAACTGTACTCGCAAAGTCTCCAAAGTCGTCCTCGCCGCCGCCCTGGTGACCGGAGCCGAAGTCGGCGAAGGCTTCAAACTTATTGTCGGCAGACGAGCCGTCATCTGTGGGGAAGGAAGAGGCGGTCTTTGCCACGGAGCCGCCTGCGATGTTCTCGCTGCTGCCAGAGGTCGGCTCCTTCCTCTGCATCGGCGCTAAAGATGCTCCGTCCGAGCCCTGCGGCCTCCGGGCCTCGCCGGGCAGACTCTCCTCCCGGTCCGACCAGTCGTAGCTGGCCAAGCTGCTGAGCGCCGACGTCCCAAAGGGGTCAAATTTCATGTCGTCTCCTTCTGCAATGACAAGACAGACATAGCAGAGGTTCCTGTCGTGGTCGGAGGGAGATTAACGAGCCTGCACACGGGAGGCTCAGGTTTTACTGCCACCACGACTGTCGCTGAACTTCACATCTCCTTTTTCCTGACGCTGTTTAAGCTTTGAGAAAAAATACTTTTGAGAACTTTCCAGGGTTATTTTCTCACCTTCCTCCAACTGCATCAAACAGATCTCTTTTTGTGGCAACAGCTTCTGATGTTTGTTTTTATTAGGCTCAAGAGGCTTGCTAGAGCCTGGTATGGAACGACGACCCAAAATGTTATAAAATATAATGTAATAACTGCTCACTAATGTAAAAAGATTTAACAAGAATTTAAATGTGATCTTAATATGTTTATACATTATTTTGTAATGATGACTGGAGAAATTCATTACAGATAATAGAGAAGACTATAAATGACTTGAGCAACAGCAATCCTACTTAAATACCATAAACTGTATTTAGATATAAAAAAAACAAATAGCCTTTTCTCATTCTGTCAGCATTTTCAAGTTCAAGTCCAAACCATAAATCATTGACTCACTTTATGATTTAATAAAATGATTACAATAACAGGGGAAAAATATTTTGCCTGCCCGATAATATTAAACGTTTTGAAGTTTTGGGCTCAGCGTCTTGTTACATTATCAACCAGTTATTACATTTCAGGTTTTATTACATTATACTTTATAACAATTCAAGTCGTGGTTACATTTCGAGTTGTTGTTACGTATCGGGCTCCAACAAGGCTAAAGGTACAATATCTGATCTTTTTCATTAAAATATAATTCTATTGACGGATGCGCCTCGTACTGTATGTATATAGAAGTTAGCGAGCTCAGCCGCTCAGCGTAGCCTGTCAGGTCTTGTAAATGCAGCACCTGGTGTGTCTTCAGTCCAATAATGAGAAAATGTCAGGTAGATTAGAAAACACAACAGAGCCTGGAGCTCTTCGTCATTTCCAAGTCAAGACAAAACAAATGGCTAAATCTCAGTGTCTCACCATCGCTGCCGAATGCACAAGTACTACATATGTTTTACTTCTTGTACCTTTAGAGCAGATTTGTCATTTCAGCCTTTCTGTGGAGGATCTAGTTGAAACTTTCACCCAGGAAACGAGGCTTTGTAGCTTTTATTAAGAGCTGTGACAACAATCGTTGAGAAAAGGCCATTTATGGCATTTTTCAATCTTGTGAGAATCCACGCTTCATTTACTGTTGTCACACTAAATCTTACAATTATCCGTCAACCTGTACAGATATAACAAAAAACCTGAAATAATGTGTTTTAGTCATTTAGTTGAACATCAGATGTGTGCTACAACCCTCTCTCCATATTTTACATTTTAAAAGGTCTCGTATATCAGACAAGGTTCTCATGTCTGCTTCACTCACGAAGCAGGTAAATACGCTGTATAAATACTGTCAAATTACACAATAGGTCATTCCCTGCAGAGATGGGACAAAGCCCCATCTAAATATTGGTGTTTCGAAGTCTGACCTGCTCATAATGTTTGAATAGTTCCTCAAACCTCGACCCATCCCGTGCGCTTTGAGCCAAAAGCTTAAAAAAAAACGTTTTTTCTTCATTTTTGATAAAGTAACATTAGTTGTTGTGTTTCTAGTAATTTAATATGATTGTCTGATTCTATCTGGTCGACCATGTTTAATAGAGCACCTTTGTACTTAAAAGGTTTATAATGGAGGCTGTATTTGTATTTACACAAGTCCAACTAGAAGATATAAAGTAGACTCTGGGCCTAAACACCACCCAGATCTTCAACAGCAGTAAATGTTGAATAAAAATAAATGAAACCCATGACTCACCAAGAACTCTTATCTTGATAGTCTGCGGAGGGTTTTTCAACAATACATCCACAGTGTATTGTTGTAATTAGACAAAACCTTTAGAAAATGAAGCACAGATGGAAAGTTGGAACCCCCCCCCCCAATGTTCATCATAATACCTTTGTAATAATTTCAGACTCATTTTGATGACAACTTGCAGTAAAACACTCCAGAAGAAAGTGTCATATTTTTTAACCCGCCGCTGCAGACGAACGCGAGTTTGAAGGCTGTGAATAAATAAAAGTGTGATGTGTGGGACTTTTTAGGGCGTGGAAACAAATCTTATGGTCCACCTCCAAGTGTACACTTTGAATCTCAGCACATTCATGAAGCCGACAGTAATACCCACCGCCTATATTGAAGTAATTCATCCTCCTTCTCACACCTTCAGCTTTACAAATCATCTTGTTTTGTTTTGATGTGAATCGTGTTTATGCTGCTGAAACTCTCTCTCTTTCTGTGCACAATTCCTCTAGTCTGGCTCCAGGATAACGCCGGCTGCTCTCGGCTCTGACAAACGGCCTCGCTGACAATAATCAGAGTTGATCTCTTTATACTAAATGCAACCTGAAGGGTTCTGTCTCGGGGCGGCCGCCCTAACAACATCAATAAAGGATCTCTGCTGTCACTGTGTCTGCTCCGCTTCTTATTTTGTGGTTTGATCACTTTCTTTATGACGGATACTAAGTGGCAGCTTCACGCCTTGCACACATTTGTCAACGGTCCTGGCGTTCGGGTCGCTCTCGCCCACTCACAAACACAAAACTCCACCTCGTCGGACCCCGTCTTTTTTGCGTGACGGAATTCTCTGATACAAAACAAAAATGAAAAAAAAAGCAATTTGTGAAATTGACAAGGAACTAGGGCTGCGAGCCCGGCGTCATTAAGACCACGTTACGCCTCGCGAAGAATGGAGAGGAGAAAATAAGACGGTACGCGTTTCAGCAATACCAACAGTTATATTTATTACGACAACATGAGTAGAGAGAAAGAGAGAGAGGTCACAAAGTACTGTGAAAGAGGTCTATCATTACAAGAGGTTTGTCAAACTAACACTTGTAAAATTAGGTTCCAGTCATTTAGAATACAAGGGCATGCAGAGTCAGGAGAGTAAAAAGAAGAAAAAACAAACAGCGAGAAGAATTAAAACAAAGGTAATCTGAGGGGATTGAAGCAGAAACCAGAATGAGAAGGCACATTCACAGACTAGAAATAGTATTTCTGGAAGGATAACAAACTTTGTTTTGCTATTAAGATTTGAAGCAGCAGGTGATTTTTTGGGGGGAAAGATTTGAATACAGCACACTTGGAAAGCCAGGTTGAAGAAATCATCCAAAGAAAAGGCAGGAAGCATTAACCCTTTGAGGACCTGAGCGTTTGAAAATTCATCAATGCCTGTTGAATAAACCAGGCATCAGGAGCAGCGAGGAGGTCGCCGCCGTCTTTATACTTTTAGTCAATTGGAGGATAAGATAGAAATGAAAGGGGACGAGATCGTGATGAATTAACCTGCAAGTAATCTCACATGATCTCAACCAAGCTCTCAAAGGGTTAGAGAAAACAAAAGAAGAGGGCCGTCCTTACACCTGATATCAGAGAGGGCCTCAATCACATCCAATCACAGATGCAGGAACAGATTTAAAGAGACAGTATCCTTTTTCCCTTGCTACAGTGATTGTTTGTCAAAGCAGGCTAATGTGCACAAACTCATGATCCCTCCAACGACAGAACTCAAGACGTTTGGATCCACATTAACCTAAAATACTTTCATGGTACTAAATACTTTAGGCTACATTTATTTTACATTGTTGGCAAATCACAACAAGATCAAGGAGCCTTTCTAGTCTCAAAATAAGAGTTCATATTCCTGTAAGAAAAATACACTATTAAATCTATCTGTATACATTTTCCCGTTCGGTAAAAACAACTTGCAATACTGTTATGCATAAAATGGTTATTTTGTATTACGTTCTTGTCAATTTCACAAATTGAAAAGGCAGGCACACTGCAGCGAAAAGCAAGGCAGGAAGGGCAATACTAACTTCACTATGTTCTCGGAGAGCCGGACCGTTGAGCCACACGTGATGAATTCATTCTGCGTAATCACAGATCACAGTAGGAAATAACAAAGGAGGAAGAAAAGAAAAGAAAAGAAACTCGGATTGCTTGAGTGACTCAAAATGAACCTCACAAAAGAAATACTGTCTCTTTAAGGTTACATACATTTCTAGAAACACAGTGCACAGCATGGTGAGGTGCTCAAACTGCCGCTACACTCAAAAAACTGGTCAGTCCCAGAGCTCTCCAAGAACTAGAGCAGCAGGTCAGTCGGGATGACGAGGGAACAAAATGCTGTGACGGTCGCTTCAAAAGCTTCTCAGGAATGTTTCAGCGTTAACGTGGGCGCTGCGCTCACCAGACCTGCTGCAGCTCCAGGGACTGTCTGTTTGCTCCCAGTAAACAGGGGCCAACATCTGGCCACAAACTAAATAAGGCAATGTCGATGTTTCCGATTTCCTCTGGTAAAGAAAACGATAAGATTCCTTGTATGGAATGATACGAGATGTGGTGATAAATAATGGAGGACATGTGGAATCGGTGATAGGTGAGATGAAGACTCACAAAATATCACGAGTCCTTCACACGTCGTCTCGCGTTACAGCGAAGAACCAACTGGAACATTTGCCATGAAACACGAGCGCTGACGTGGAAGGTGAGATGCCCGATGAATAAGTGATGGAAAGAAGAGGAGGAGGAGGAGGAGGAGGAGGAAGAGGACTGCAGACATGGACTGAATGTCTTTTCATTACCAACATCGTTCAGGTAAACTCCACTTTCATGGACGTGAGGTAGGGGAGATAAAGCCAACATGCTACATTGGTTGTGTTCACACTTGAGAGTTTTGTTCTGCTTAAACTGAACACTGGTGATTTTCTCTCCGTGGGCTTCATTTGTATGAAAAATGCCGAACATCCCAACGTCGGTGCTCAAAGATCAATCTGACATGGATTAAGGTGAATTCCAGTCCTTACAGTACCGTGTAAACCTTCCAGGCAGGTGTGTTGTAGGTAATATAATCAGGAAGGCCTCTGATAGACTTTCTGAAACTCCATACAGCGAATGGATTCAACAGCTATCTTTAGCATAAAGACCGTTAGACCCGACAGTCTACTGTAATAGGTTTGACGTAAAGAGACAGATTTCTATCCACAGAAAGTCTGTTGGAGACTAATTCCCAGCAGAGTTCCTTCAAAACGAGAAGGAAATTAAAAAAAAAAAAAGCTTTTTGGAAGACAGAGTGCTGTTTCTTTGTATTCACTTTACATCGATAAGAAAATTTAAAAAATATGAATGATTGTAAGTTTGAAGATATTTTTCTGTTGCGGGATTGTTTTTCCCCACAACTGCCTGAAATGTTCCCACAGTACTTCATGAGTACAACTCCACCATCATCTCTCATGATACGTGTGTGAGGTGGAGGATTTCCTGTCGCTGTCGTCGATCATAGGAAGTGTTGGCTCTCTATTCGTGAAAGAACCACGATAATCTATTTGTTCAAACGTTGTCAGAGGACCGTTGCATCCCATTCCCTCCTTTTGTCTTCATGTAAAATGTAAAATTCATGATGACACAATCAGTGTGATGTGGCTACTGAAAAAAGGCCACGCCCCTCCATTTGGAAACGTTTTTACCTTGAATATGCAACATATTTAATCAAATCTGATATGAATTTTACTGTGCATTAAAAATGTACTATCTTTATATAAAATGTGTTCAAAGTGCATTCTGGTCCAGTATTCAAAGTATTGATGCAAGAAGAAGAACAGAATGTGCTCGGTGACCAAAGTACAATATTACAAGTGTGAACACAGCTATAACTGCACGGCCTTCCCGTCTAAATAATGCTGCGTGGCTACTCCAAAAAATACTGCATGGTAATCCTATAGCTGTTGGACAAAGTGGCAGACCATGCTCCCATGTTCAAGTGTACTGCTGTGAAATTTGCACTGCATTCTTCTATCCAAACTGCTCAAAACATTTCTTTGCTGTTTGTTTTTTTAAGCATGCAAAAATGTGTTGTTAGTGGTAACAAATCATTTCCAGCAAATTAGAAAAAAAAAAAAATCACAGTGTACTCTGAACAGATAAGAGACATAAAAAGGTGAGCGGTGGTCTTTGGTATGCTGCAGCCTGTTGTGCCAAAACCGGCAGCTCGCATGAAAACGTGAGGATCATCACTGTGCAGCTCCTCGCGGACTCATCAGTATTCAACTGAACCTTCGGCCGTCGATCGGCGCGTCTAAAGCAACACATGTGCAAATACAAAAGGTACACCGAAGGGAAGGGTCTGCCTCTGTGATGTGGACACAACAAGCAGGAGGCTTATCCGAGTCCCACAGACGGCAGCCGGGGAGCGCGCCTGTGGCCTGCCACTGCCAGCACTTCAAAAGCAGACACTCGTCATTCGCAAATAGAGATGAAGGCCAGGACCTTTCTGTCATTACAATAACAATGTACGCAGGGCGGGGGGAGAGATGTAGAGGCAAAAAAAAAAAAAAAAAAAAGATAAATAAATAAATAAATAAATACATAAATACATAAATAAATAGATATAAATAAATAAGTGGAAATGAATGATGAAATGTAGACAGAGATCGGATGAGTCTAATTTGATATGTCATTCATATTCTTATGCCCGTCTTGGGGATTTGAATTCAGTGAGGACCTCATAACTTGCCCTTTCTGTCTGGTGGCCACTGAGGAGGAGGAGGAAGAGGAGAGGCTGGTCTGGCTGGCTGGCTTGGAATTGAACACTGCGTGTGACGGTACGAAGCCTCACCAGAGCAAACGCACTAGTTCCTCACCTGTAGCGGGGGGCTGGTGGGCCGAGAGGCCCGGCAAATCCAGAGAGCTGTCTGACATCACGTGCTTCAGGTCTCCGCCCATGTCCGACAGCTTCATGTCCAGCTGCACTGACAGCGCGTCCTCGGAGTCGTCCTTTCCTGCGCTGCTGCCCCCGATGGACGGGAGGTCCAGCGACTTGACGGAGGCGGAGTCCTCCTTGCCCTGTTTGAAGGCGGCCACCTTGTCCACCAGAGTCTTTTCCGAAGCCCCGAGAGCCGTGCAGAACTTTGAAGACTGAAAGTCGGCAAAGTCGTCCGTGTCGCTCCGGAGGGAGGAGAAGGAGCCACCGCACCTCTCCTTGGCATCGTCGTAGGCGAGGCCTCCCTCCAGAGAAAGCTGCTTGAATACGTCGTACTTGTCTGAGCTGTGCTGAGGCCGCTGCTGCGTGGAGGTCTCTCCCTGAACGCCCGTGCTGCCCTCACCTTTAGGTTCTCCACCGGAGCTGCCGAAAGCCATGAAGTCTGCAAAGTCGTCCTGAGGAGCCGCCACGGCTCCTCCTGCTGCCGAGGCAGGAGCGGCGTCAGAGGAGGAGCCAAAGAGGGTAAAGTCACCAAACTCGTCCGTCCCTCCTCCGGGAGGCTTGGCTCCGCCCGGCACCAGGACAACGGAGGGCGGCACAGAGATCGAGGGGAATGTGTTGGATTTGGTCTCAGTGGCGGCTGAAACTGGAGGCGCTATGGTCGAGAAAAGGTCCAGGTCGGCCATGTTGAGAGGATTTTGGGGCTGAGAAAGAGACACTATCGGTTGTTGCTGCTGCTGCGGAAGTTGCTGTAGAGACTGAGAGTTTGGGAAAGCAGAGGGGAAGGCAGGCTGGAAGGTCTTGGCCTGATCTGAGGGGTCTAGAGGAGAGACGCTGTCTGCGGTTTTAAAGTCTGTGAAGCCATCATCGGCGCTGACAGACTTGAAATCGGCAAATCCTTCCCCTGCGAAGAGAAGAAGAATTTCAGATCAGTAAGCAACAAAACAGAGCGACAAAAAAAAACAAAAAAAAAAACTGCCGCGATTCAGTCATTTTAATGTCCTAAAAGAGAGGAAGCAGTGGATTAGTTTTGCCTCTGCTACTTTGTGAATGCTGAGGGGAAACTTCCAGCTATCTGATGAGCGGCACACATCACTGCACAACATCTGAAGACTCACTCATCCACATGCAGTGAAGTGGTGATTGCTATTCTGCAAAAATGTCCATCTTAACACTTTATTTGTTGCTTTACATCGGAAAATTTCTAACAGTGAAGAAATGTCAGCCAGCAGATTTCCATGGGAAATGGCACGGCGGTGCAACGAATCACGAAACACTCGTATTCGTTGGAGTCCGAATTCTAGGAAATCAAGGAGGCTGGACTGTGAAGGAGACCATTTTGATTCTATACGAGTATTCAGCTGAACATTGACATAATATAAACTTCTGCATATTCAGTATCCATGACTTGTACTAAAAAGTCCTTTAAAACTGTGTTTCTCAAACTTCTGAGTGTACCGACTGATCAAATATGGAGCTCTCCACCAACATGGCTGACCTGAACATACAGGAGCGCAGCCATACCGTGTTAACTTATCACTTGTATACTTATTTTATATAAGTTATATCTTTTATATTTTTTCATTCAAAATTTTTTACTATTTTGGTAAATGTATGTATTTGCAAATACATTCTATTAAAATATATATTTATGACTTACCCTCATGTACTACTAGAGGGAGCTCTGGTGGTTCACGTACCACACTCTCAGAATCATGTCTCGATATTAAAGAAATAGTTTTTTAAAATCCATCGGCTTTAAGTGTATTGAGAGGTTTTACATATGATATTATGATAAAAGCGTGAGTAAATGTACTATAAATACTGATCAATTTGATTGCAACGGCTTTGATGGGTGTAAAAGTGCTGACATTTTTATTTTTTCTTTAATTTTAAAATGTATGCATATTTGGTACAGTGACAAGTTCAGCAGCAAAAATATTTACAGTAGGTCGGTTTAAAATACTATACACAAATAATTTAAAGACCAAATCTAAAAACTAAAAGTAAATGATATCAGTAGTTAAGATGGGCATTTGTTGCAGGAGAAAATGTACAGTACAGAATGAAAACTTGCCTTTTTTTTATCAGATTATGCAACAAAACTCTGATATAAACCACATGGGGAAAAAAGTCAGAATGCATTCTTGAGTCTCAGCAGTTGTTAAATCACTGTGGTTTAATATATGCATGAACTGAAATAGAGAATCTGTTCACACCGCCGGTATACGGTGGAGGAGACATAACTAATGGGCTCATTAAGGAGATGGAGCCTGACAATGCCAGAGAAAGGTCACTGCAAAGCACGACTTACTGGAGTTGTAAGAGTTGTCCCCATCGGAAACTGTTCTAATGAAACACGGACGGGAAACACACTGATATCAACACTGCAGGCTCGCAGAACACGACACAGTGTAAACAGGGAACAATGGCGTTGTCGTGACCTGACAGCTTTACCCAAGTTAGAATCCAAGGTTTAATTAGAGGGACGTTAACAACACCACCACTCTCTTCACATTTGTTTTCTGGGCAGGATGTGTTATTGAGAGTGGCCGGCTCTGAGCTCTTACTGTTATTTGGTGAACAGACCAAAATGGAGATTTAACTTACATAAATATATATAAAACTATAAATAAAACCACAAGGGGGGGGGCAAACAAGTACATAAGTAAAATGTGTTTTTTGTGAAAGCTGGACGTCTAACTGAATCAAGAAAAAGTTTCTTACCGACTGGTTTCTTGTCAGAAGGTTGTTCAAGCTGTCTGAAAACACTGTATTTGTCTCCGATATCTAGGTCAGGACAAATACAGAAGACTAAATTAAACAGGAGCAGAAAATACAACATGATTAATAAGCAAACAAGTGCTGCTGTAATGCGGTCGGCTCTTCTATGGACATTAGGGACATTTAAGCTGCTTCTGGGTTTGTTTCCTTCCTGCATAACTTTTAGAAAATCACTTTGAGTCTCTGGATTTAAAAACATGTTTAACAACTGGTAGTACTATTTCTCAGCTAAAGCGCAGATGTATGGTGTAAATGCACACTAACTGTGCCATTTGAGGTAATGGAGACATTCTGACTTCTATCAATCCCTGCATGCAGTCTAGATATGCGAGGATAATACCGACTTTATATTTTCATCTCAGGGTGAAACCGACTACAGCTTTTCATGGAGGGCGGCCGTATTCTCTGGGCCGCCCCCTGAATGTAACATGGATTGTACCTGAAGTGGCGAGCGTGGACTCTGCGGGCTGCTCCACAGACAACTGCTTGAACACAGCGTACTTATCCGAGGACATGACAGAGGCCGAGGAGGAGCCAGACACCGGAGTCAGCATGGCAGGCATGCTGCAGGGACACAAAGGCTATAGTCAGGCACCCCAGAGAGCCCAGTTCAATAGTGGCACTTAATCCCCATAAGCTGCCTGAGCGGGCAGAACATTTGCCCCGGGCTCACAAAGTTAAGAGAGCAACAGACTTTTTTCATTTAAGCTTTAGGAGTCTTTTTTTCTCCACTAAGGACACAGAATCTCTAAATTGCACCAGCAAAGACAGATGATCAGGTTTTATCCAGCTGTAGAAACAAACAAACAAAAATACCTACAAGCACAACTAACTCACTAACTTCACAACAGGTTATACATCTACAGGAAATGAAATGCTCTTATTCAGAAGGTTGTGCACTGGAATAGTTCATGGACTGGAACAGAGCCCAAACAATTACTGAAAACTCCAGTAGAGCCATCATTTCCGCAGTACAGTAAACACAAGCGTAGCCTGTGAGAATTTGCCAAATTAATAATCAAAACAAGGGTTGGTCTTATATCACAAGATATTTCAGCAATGCCAAAAGTAAATAAGTTGAGCTGCTTTGGGTTGTTTTCTTGGCTTAAATGAATGAAATGAGGAATCTTGTGAAATCCATTTTCTGTATATTTTAAATTTATTTATTGCAGTTTTTTTAATCTATTATTAAATGAACAGGATAACGTTTCACTTCAAGAAAACATTTGAATTAATACGTTATCGGAGTAAAAAAATCTTGTTCAACAATTAACCAGGACTAGTATCCAAAATCATGTGCAACTTCGAGTACATTCCTTAATTGAAAAAAACCTTTCCAGAAGGTTATAGATGAAGGTAAGCATAGTGGCAGCTTGTTTGTTGTTGAGTTGATATGACGTACAGGGTGGGCTGGGGAAAAAAGCATTGCTTCTGCCCAAACCCTTTTTCAGTTGTGTTCTTTTGGTTGTGTTCTTGAAGGGAATATACAATAGTTAAATGTAAACAACCAAAATAAAACTTCATTCACATGAGACTTTCTGGTACTTTTTGTGACAATCTTGGGATTTATGGGGGGAAAACAAATCTTGCACACACCATAAAAACAGACAAGCCTGTTTTTAAGTGAACTAATGAGACTCTGTAATTTTTGTAGATTTCAGATGTTGATGGTATATTTTAACCAATGTACCTTAATCTTACACCCTTGAGGAGCTCATACATACAAATCCAGTTCATCCAATAAGTCATCTAAAAAATAACTGCTGTTATTTATTGCTGGGTTTCAGATTTAAATCATTTTACTCTTTGGACCATTGATCAAAATAAGTTGATTTAGCAGGAACAACTTGAGAAACGCATAGATTCACTTTGTTGGGTTGATGACAGATCTACCAACCTTTATTGGACAAATAACCATAATTGGTAACTTCTCCAGTTTTTCTCCAGTTTGGTGAGTGACTATTTATTTTCCAACAGAACACCAAATCAGCAGGTCAGTCAGACACTTTCACCTTTTTTTAATTACAAATGACACATATTGACAAATGATCAGACTCAATAGTGTGTTGGCAATCGTTTATAGAAATATAGTGACAGGTACATCCCATTTACATTGATTTTACTTGGATGTGTTTGACTTTGGTCACTTTCACACATTCCAACAGACGTTTGCAGTTAAATGACACGAAAGGTTTCTGGTTTGAGTTTTACAATATGCTCAACAACACTCGTTTTTCTTTTTAAAGGAAGTATTCCAGTGAATGGCCTGTAAATGGTTTTCATAACTCAAAAGCAGCTTCTGTGTGATTGGCTTGATATGCAGAAAAAACACGGGTTTAGGGTTGAAGTTGCCAGGCAACCACCAAAAACTGCAACAAAGGACGAAGCTGAACTGTGGAACTCAAACTTTTGTTCCCAGGTTTTGTTCAATTTGGTAAATTAGTGCTGCACACAGCCAGGTTGAACATTTCCCTCTTTATTCAGTCTTGGTGTGAAGATAAGGAGCTCCTGTACCGACTAATCTTCTGTTCTCAACAGAAAAACAAATAGGCCTCTTCTGAAAATGTCAAAGGCTTCCTTAAAGTGAACATTGCTCTGACAAAAGTCAAAGAAATGAAATATCAAGACCAATATATACTTTGAGAGAAATCTTTAAGCTCGCAGTATGTATCCGTTTTCTCAAAGCCTTTCTTTCTGTAAGACATCCAACAGCAAATTATTGCTGCTGGTTCAGGCTGGCAGAGCAAAACGAGTTTTCTCCAGTTCCTCCTTTAATTAGACAACTGCCTGAAGACTGAGGGGAATTCTTGTTCCACTGTGGACACAGACAGGACTGTATGTTTTCAAAGGGAGAAATTGGACTTAAAAAGTGCCTCAACTGCTGAGATGTTAAGATAATTCATTTCTGCCTTCTCTTTGTCTTTCGGCAGATAATTGCCTTTCAGCCTCCTCTAACTGAAAGGATGGGTTACCCTCACAAAGTAATATAAAGAAATGATCTTATCTACTGTCCACTGAAATTAATTCATTAAAAGATGACCCAAACTCATTGTTATTCTGAGGAGGTTATTACAAGATATTAAGACAATGTGTCTGACTGTAAGACAGACAACGGCAGATACAAACACTATGCTGAATAACTTGGCTATAAATAGCCATAATAAGACCTTAATTACTGCAAATGTTAAGAAACGGCTTTTAGGAAAAGAATGAATAAACATGAGGCTAACATTTACATATATGGTGAACTCAGGTTTAGGATCATACAATTAAATATTTTCAGATGGGTGAAGACAGCTTTTTCCATGTTTTGAGCTAAACTGTGGTCAATATATAAGATCTAGTAAATATCTCCACTGCAGTCATGCTCAGTACCTGTTTTGGTGCTGAGATGTGATGATGTTAGGGAAACTTCCCCCGGACTCCCCCTGGAAGTCAGCAAAGGCCTGGTCGCCTGTCCCCACTTTGGGAGCTTCCTGGAAGTCCTGGAAGTCGTCGTCGTCGGTTTTGGTTGCCTGTGATTCAACATCACGTTAGTAATGATTGTATATTGTGTTGTTATATACGCAGAGCTGGAGGTTTGGCTACGCTACCTGTGCAGGAGGGAAACTGGCAATGAAGTTTGTGTTTGTGGGCGGTTGAGCCGGTGCTGCTGCAGGCTTCATGGCCATGACTGGGGGTGCTGGTGTGGGCATGGCCATGGCCATGGAGACCGCGGGTTGAGTCATCATGGGCTGCTGATGCTGAGGAAGGACGGGGGCCAGGGCCATAGCCAGCGCCGGCAGGTTGGGCACAGGTGGAGAGGCAAACTGACCAAGGATTTCCACATTCATTGCCGGGAGGCCACTCTGAAACGAAATCACATAACTTAAAAGGAACCACAACAAAATGGAAAACAAAAACGGCTGCCAACAAATTTAACTGAAAAATGTAAAAAAAAAAAAAAAGATTTATATAAAACCCATGCATTATTATTATTATTATTATTATTATTATTATTATTATTAATATACCATACACAATGTATGCGCAATTTCAATTTAGTATTTTTTCCAGATGTCAAGGAAATCTACTTGAAAGATTCTAGATGTAATAGATGGCGTCATACGGACTGTAGACGCGTTACATGTATGGATTCCAAACACCAGTGGCCAGTGATGAGAAGATGAACGTTAAGCAGCACACGCATTAGATGTTGGATAGATATTTAGTCCCACGACTGCAGGATGAGTCAGTTGAAATTTGACCGTGTTTTAAAGGAAGATTATTGCACGGACTGGTGTGAAAAACACACAACTAGTATTATGGACAATTTATTTGGAACAAATCAAGAGATAACTGAACAACAAAGTTCACCTATTTTAATTCCTTAAGGACTTTCAGTTTGTACGTTCAGTGATACCTCATATCCAGACAGACTGATATTGTGTCCTGAGGTAACTTTAAAGACATGGACATTTGTGGACATAACAGAAATAAATATTTCCCTTGCATGTGTGCCACATCATTTAGCATTTGAGAATGTGTATTTGTAAGTTCTCTGAAGTAGATCTTGTTTATAATGGCTGCATGTCAGTAACTATTGTCGTTTGGGGGTGATTTTTGTCCTGAGGTTTTTCTGTCCTTGTTTCAAAAGAAAAACATAAATGGAGAGTTGCAATAGTGGGCAGCGTGACTGTCCTTTGGTTGAAATGGAATACATATAATTTATTTTCTATATCAATGGCAGCCAAGCAGCAATGTTGATATAAAGATATCTACTTGTATGAACCATTCATCTATGTTGTTTTTTATCAAAACAGTCACTATATACTGTAACTGGCAAAGATTGTGTATTTATTTAGCCAAGAAAATTAGTTATATTAATAATCACAAACAACGTGAGTAACAAGAGAAACATCACTTGATTGACAAATCTCTCTGAAGTCTCATTTTTTTCCTCTATTTCCTTTGTCTTATCTGCTTTTTCAAAGCTCTGTTCAGTGTTTAAAGAGTGAAAATGTCCTGTGAATAATGATTTAAAAAAGACTTCATCTTAACCTCAAACCAACTCAGAAGTCAATTCTAAAGAGCCATTAAAAGATATCTGATTAGTGGATGTCACAACCTTTAGCCTCCCTCAGACTCCCTTGTTCTTTCGTTCTGCTTGTTTCTTTCACTGCAGATTGGACTCATTGTTGATGTGGCAGGAGTCTGGAGGCCGAGGCCACAGGAGTCCCGCTGCACTGCAGCAATCAGCGCCATCCTATTTAAACCTCACACTTTCAGACATCGTGACTCTCAATGCTGATTCTGTGGCATCATTTTAGTTTAGTCTTAAAAACTTTTATCTGTTCGTTAGTTCTGGAAATCTGCTACGGCCTCTGGACTGGACTAGGATTTAGTTTGTAATGGTTGCTCCGACTACATTCACAATCTCACATCTGTTTAATTTTGGGTATAACTGAATTACATTGAACACTTAGATACTTGTTAATCAGACGTCCTTTATTTCCTCGTGATTCATTTGGTTTAGGCAGCACAGTTTCAACCCTCCGTTGGTGCATTTTTGTGATTCTCAAAGCGTGTGATAAGCTTTCTCACAAAGATTAAGAATCCAGCATAAAACTTGGCAAATCTAAGTTTCAGATTTAACAAGGATTTATTCATAATCTGCATCTGTTGTTAACCTTATGGTTTTGCAGTGACACCTTTTCATTTAATATGTATATATATGGCATTTTGTCTCCCATAGACTGACAACAGTAATAATGATAGTAACGGATGTAATCAATAGTTAAACCCTTCATTCAATTAATTTTCCAATGATTTGTTTTTATTAAGCTTGTGGGAAATGTTTCTTGTAATCTAAAGTTTCAGATGATCTTTTACCTTTTAAAAAATTGTAGCCATCTTGACTTTAAGAATTCATTGAGAAGAAATTAGCTTGGGGCTAAAAGTCACAGACAAGGTGAAGAAATGAAAGCGCAGTGAGAGAGAACAGCCCTGTCAGTTTGCTTTTTCTTTTTCATATAGGACAATGACAAAATACAGAATAACAACTGCCAATCATTTCAGAAATGATTTTAACATTCCATATTGTTTTTGTGTTGCTCAGTTAAATCAGGAGAGGTATCAAAGCTCAGCGGCCACGCAAAACCTATTTAATTTGACGTCTTCACGTATTCATGGACGAGGGAGAAAACAGATGAATGTTCACACATAAATTATTCAACACAGTCAATCCTTGCAGAACAGATGTCACTGGCGGACGCAAACTTGTTATTTTTTTCCATCGTCGCAGGAGAAAGTTCTTTGTTTTTCTTGCGTTTTAAGGCTCTTGAAGATTTACATCACCAAAGGTGTCTTATTATTCCTCACATGGAAGCGGTGGCATGCGGCGCTTCGTGAGCTGCCTGCAGATTTGCATCCTCCCAGAGGTGCTGGTGACAGGCCCGGGCTGAGGATGATAAGAAGCCTCCTGCCAAACCTGGCTGATGGGTTCTCCGCCATATATTGGGCTCAGAGCGCTTTGCAAGCCGTGGGCAGATTCACAACTCTGCCTCCTTGCCACAGTTTTCCAGCAAAGCCCATCTAATTTCTATGCAGAGTTTATGGCGAGGCGCTGCAGACGCCATGGGGGATGATTAGTTAAGTTGTTCTAAGTGAATAATTTGTTTTGACTCTAGTGTTTACCTGGGCCACGCCAATTAGTGCCAGTACAGTGTAAAGCTCCTCCTTGGTCAGCATGCCAGGCGTTGTGCGGTTGGCTGAAGCCCAGATTTGCCCCAGTGCTTCCCTGGGAAGACCTGACGACATCAGTATCGGGTAGAGCTTGGCTGTGTCGATCCCTGCCGGCGTCATGGTGAATTCAAGAACCTTCTTGAACATTTCTGAAAAGTAAAAAAACAACAGTCAGTCATTCATGTAGGTAAATATCAACTTAAGGGGGACACAATATGATAAAGAAAATTCTATTGTTATTGCTGCGGTCTCTTTCTAAATCCTCTTCATTGTAGTTTCCTCTGACTGGTCAGCGTCCACTAGTATAGATATATAACACATATCCAACAGAAATTCTCAAAATCTATTGTTCATTATATAATAAGAGATCAATTGAAAAACACATGTCTGTCAACACTGCAGTGTGCATTTATATTTTCATTATATTATACAGAGTTATGGTTGGGGTGAATGTATATAAAATCATCCAATTACAACACTTCAGAACAGCATGAATAGAATAATTTAAACCATCCTTTGAATCTACAAACTAAAGGTTTATACTCTGTGTAGTTGTGTATTTAAAAGCAATTGAAATACAGTTTCAAATAATAAATGACAACGTTCCGGACTATTGGGCTTTTTGTTTCATTAACTGAAGAAAATTATCATTTCGGTGGGTTTGGAATTCTTGAAATATATAAAGTGAGTTGGGTTTGTTCTGTACTGAGGTACAAAAAATTTCAGGGAAAAAAGAAGATTAAAGAAAATTTTGAGTCAAATCTAATGTAAAACTGTAGTTTTGAAATACTGAATTTCTGGGTGATCTCATCTCAATGGACTTTATTTGGTTACCAATTCTGAATAAACTGAAATTCTGCCAACATCATCTCATGTTTGTAAATTCACAACAGCCTCACTTACTGTGCCAGCTTATCACCATTTAAAGGAAACACAGCAACACCTACTCAACTAAAGTGAGCTTTCAAACCAGTCTGAAGCTTGAACTTTCTCCTTATAGGATTAACCTGAACTAGTTGTTGGCCTCATTAGTTTGGTAAACTTTGTAGAAACATATGTATGTCATAAATAAAATGCATGTCTTTTTTAAGCCAGAAATCAATTCAATGTTATAGTTGTTGTTGATGGAAAAAGAAAAGAAAAAGCAATTTGAAATAATATCATGAGACAATACCCCGGCTGCATTCATGGGTAAATGTTTACCTGGGACCAGACTGTCATTGTAAACCCAGGCCGGCAGCATGGGCTGGATGTGCTCTTGTTGTTGGTACACGCCAACACCTGCTGTCACACACGCGCACGCGCGCACACACACACACACACACACACACACACACACACACACACACGAGTTAGCTGTTACAGCAAAAGTCCTGTCCAGGCATACGATCTGCCAAGCCTCTTGGCAGCTGAGCCCTCCTCGAATCGAACTCGACAAATTCATAGACCTGATGTCTGGAAGGCTTGCTGCAGATGTAACGCTCCCCTGCACTGAATCACAAGTCTCCCGACACGTCAGACATCTATAAATCAGTCTGAGTCACTTTCAGCTTCAAGGAGATGGGAGAGAGAGACGACTGGCTTTTATGAAAAAGAAAAAAGAGAAAAAACCTGGAAATCTATTTTAGCTGTCGACACTGACCTAATTTATTCTTTCCAAAAAAAGAGTATAACAAACATTTCAGTCGGCTCATTTTGAGCCGAACACACTGCGAGCCATGCGTTTACTCAGGCAGGCACTTTGCACATAATACTCCCATCAGTCTTGGGCCGTTAAATGAATCTTATTACAAATCTCTCTGGCCTCCATGATGAGCCACTATATTTCCCTCGGTGACACGGAGGACACGGACACAGACAAACAAATAATAGCACAAGAGGAGGAGCGGAGCGGCATGCACAATCAGCCTTGGATTACGTTGGACCCAAGCGGCACCTGCCAATCCATGCGCATCCTTGTTAAACCAAAACAGTCAGCATGCGCCAGAGGTCGTTCAGAGAGGGTGTTACACAGCGAGGGAACAGACGGCAGCTTATTTAGTCAGCAGGTATTACCCAAGGACCTTGACAGACACAGTTCATTTCCACACTGTGTGCAGAGGGCAGCTGCATGAGAAAGGCCCCTCCAACACGACAGAGCAATCGAGCAGACAGAGGAAAAGGCAGAGACTCTTAAAAACAAAACAAACAAAAAAAAAAAGGCAGTAAAAAGACCAGGAAGGCACCTCAAAGGCAACATTGCTTCATAATAATCTCAGCGGTGAAAAGAATGTCAGCTTGACAGCATTTAACGGCACCGAGGCAGCAGCAGTACGACGCCCCGTCCGGTATCTGGTATAAATCAAATATGACCCAAAGAGATAGAGGAGATTAATCTGCTGCAAGAGGAGCAGAATTACTTCATCAGGGTTAGAAAGAATAGAAGCATTTCTTCAGGACCAAAGAAGCCATTGCCTTGATTGTGTGTTTATGTGGCAGCAAAAAGCAAAAGAGAGAAAAGGAGCCTATGAAGTCCAATAAACAGCTTCTTCTCTCACCACTGTCGCTACTGGTCTGAGGAGGCGGGCCAGTAGCCGGAGGCGGGCCAGTAGCCGGCGGTGGGCGGCTGGGGGCCGGCGCCGGCGCTTGAGGTAGATTTTCAGTGGTGAAGACAGAACTCAAGTCCTGAGGGGCTGCTGCCCAGTTCCTGGCTTTAGAGCTGGGCTGAAACTGGGCTGAAACTTTAGCTCGCGGAGTCATTTCAGTCAAGCTCTGCTTGGCTCTGAAGCTAACCTGGGCCATCTTATCTGCAGTTAAATCACATGAGGAAAACAGCTTCTCTTCCAGGGACGGGCCTAAAGAAGGAGGAACAAGCTTCTTTAACACACACTGGCTTTCAGCTGGCGAAACTCTGCACTTTTGGACAGACATTCAGTGTCTCATCAGGGCTTTTGAACCTCAGCATACTCGGTTATGAATAACATGAAGGTTTTGTGGATGTGTTACAATATTGAAGAAAACCTTATTGAACAATTACAACCTTTTTGTGTTTTCTGTTGTCAACCAAAATCACATGCACGTGTTCATAAATGGGAAATGTCAAACACATTTATACTTAACATGTTGGATAATGACATGCTTTGACACATGAAGGGAGGGACGAACGCAGGCAAGAAAAAAATCCTGGATTCAAAGAACAAATCATCCCAGACACTGAGAATGCAAATATTGCATTTGTTTGACTGCAAAGGGATGCACATGCCAGCTTCTGGAGCCCGAGACTTATTGGAAACCCAACTTTTGTTCCCTAATGAGAAAACTCCACAGGGCCTTTTTAAGTAGCTTTAAAAGAGATTAAAAGTTGAACAATTTTACTCGCACACAAACCAATTCAATCTGGTTGTTGAGCTGAACATTTTCTGTCTCTTCACGTGCCTTTGTCAGTCAGGGAACCATTATATTAGAAAATAACTGGCAAACCATCCTTTAACTGGACAAATTGAATGGAAGTTTCACAATTTGATACAAGCTTTTGTGAGAAATCCTATTACCAAGGCTGCATATGAATGAGGGTTTAGGCAGGGGTCTCCAATCCTGGTCCTGCAGGGCCACGAACTAGCCAGCGTTCAAACCCCTCCTGCTTCCACACATCTGATTGTAATGTCAGACTTATTATCAGGCATTCTGCAAAACCTGAAGACGACACATTCATTAAATTCAGGTGTGTTGGAGCAAAGGGAAATCGAATACATTTAGCAGAGCAGCCCTCCAGCAGCACGACTCTAAGCTTTTCTGGATCATATTTGCCCGCTTGGTAGATTGTTGCTTGCACAAGGTGTCAATTAACCGTATCAATTTTCCTCTGCAACCTGAACTTTTCACCAGAAGAAACTAAGCCCATCACAGCTCTTCTCTTTTACTATATCAGAGGTAATCCATCCATCAACCGTCTAATCTGCTTATTCCAGATGCTAAACATCTAGGTCAGAACTGTCTTGGTGGATTGAGGATGACATTCGACTGAGGGCTGTATTTCTCTGGACAGACGGCGATCGCTCTCTCTCCGCCCTGTCATTCACAGTCTAGAGACTGAGAGCTGTCACAGAGCAGCTGCTCATCGCATAGATTACACTGCAAATGACACATGACAGCATCGGCCCCGTGGAAAGACACAGAACATCAACAGATCCATTATGAATGGTATGTTTAGCAACATGCCAGTGAAGCACACTGCGAAATACAAAATGGGTTCCTTATTTATTGTGCATCCCTGTTTGGAGCATCTGTTCACATTTAAGGTTGAAGTAATGAGGCCATCTGCTGTATTGGCAACATGCTCTGACACTGTAACACAAGCCAGGACCAAACATCCAGAGGTACCGGTAAATCCATTCGGCATCAGCAAGTAAAAGCAGCTCTTAAAGAGTCAGTGGCCGAGTTTAAATGATAGGGATGGGAGTGAACGCGTCAACCAAGCAAAACAAGAGTTACCTTGAAATGTAGATTGGGAGCTGGTGTTGACAGCAGAGAGCTGGGAGGCAGTGTGTGGTGAGAAGGACTGTGGGGGGGGTTGTGAGGGAGGGAGTGATGGCTGAACTTGGGCTTGAGAGGAGAGGTGGAAGTCGGAGGAAGGGAAAGCATTGACGGGTCCCTGAACAAAGTCACTAAATTCATCCTCGTCTGCAGAGAAACCTGTCGTAGGGGCAGAGGACAAAGGGTGCACGTCGGCCTGAGAGGAGAGGCCGAGGGCGGAGGAGGAGGAAGGCGGTGGGAAGGGAGCGGGGCCATCGAGGGGCCCCTGAAAGTCACTAAACTCATCCTTGTCCTCAGACAAAGCAGGGGGGGGGGAGTGAGTGGTGACTGACGGGTGTGATGGCGATGAGTCTGCAAAAATGAAGAAATAATGATGATGGCACAACACATGACACACACAGTGGAGAACGAAATAAGAGCTGCACAGTGGGGGGGGGGGGTCAGATAAGGACCATTTTTCTGCAAAGCCAGAAATTGTAGAGCTGCAAATCCAAGTCAATTAGTCAGATTCACTAACTTGCTATTTAACCGTAAGACCACACGGTCAAAACTGCAAAGTTCAGAACTGTCATGGACTTTTACATTTTGTTGGCTTTTTTAATGACTGAATACATTGTACTGGAAGTATTATTTCTGTCATGAGACCTTGGACACTGAACATTAATGTTTTGCTTTAAAATAAGAGAAGCATCAATATTTACGAGAATGAAGCCATTTTTTAGGGGCTTTCAACACCACATAGAAATCAATGAAGTTGTGAGGAACATTACATTAGTTTGTGCGCTGGCTTGAAAGAAGGGGTTAAACTTTTCAACAGACAATCGTGTTAAGAAATCAACAATTGTGAAGCTTCAGCATTTCTTCTTTGTGTCAATGTCACCAAAATCTGCTGTTTTTGTTTGGAGTAAGGAAGACTTTTTGCCTTAGAGCAATGTTTCCCAACCTTCCAATATAATTAATCTGAACCTTTACAAGATGACTGGGGGAAGAAAGATAAAGATTCAGATGGCTAATTAATCACAATCATTAATCAGATTAACTTCTAATCAGATTTGACACGTGTGACATGATGCTGCATGCGCATAACACAATTTCAATGTGCAACAAGGTGGGAAATCAATGCACGCCTACCGCTGTCTGGAACAGAATCAAATCAGTGAAATGAAGCAAAACTACAGCTCTCAAACTTCAGAGATTAAAACTGAGTTGACAAACAGATGTTGCAAAAAGTTTAAATAATACAGGCAGGGTGGATAAACTGAAAAAGATCAACAGGTGAGTCGATGAAAGGAGAGATTTGAAAAACATAAAGGGATAGTAGAAATGTGATGTAATCTGTGTTGCATATTTTGCACTCAGACAGAAAATCCCTGTTTTGGCTGGTCTGGCTGCCAGCTGGACAGCGATCACGCTGACCTGCCTTTAATCCAGTTATTACTCTCAGACGAAGGCGTTTCAGCGGCGCTACAGTGAAGCACAACAGGAAAAATGATGGCGATTACAAGTGAAAGCGCTGAGCTGAAACTACCTTGCTTCTTGGACTGCGATGAAGGAGTGGGGTGCATCTTTGCATCTCTGCTGAAGCCGTCCAGGTTGCCTTTGATTGCCTCCAGCGCGTCGTCACGGCTCTTCTCCCCCGTCTGAGTACAGCACAATAGAGCATGCAGGGCTCAGGGGGTTACGGAGACGAGCAGCCGGCAGGCCAGAGAAATGGTGAGATGAACAAGATGTGCAGAGACTCACCTTGGGTTTGACACTGCTGAGCAGCCTCAGCTTCTGTTTCTGCTCCTCGAATTGTCTCCGTTTCCTGTCCTCCTCCAGCATCTTCTGCTGCTGCTCAAGACGTTTTCTGTAGCGGGTAAAAAAGAAAGTACAGGCACACAGAGAGAGTATAAGGTACTGGTCAAACTCTATAAGGGAGCAGAGTAGGAAAAACATTGTACTTTTTAAAATATAGCTGAACGTAAATCCTATTTTATGTATACATTAACAGATGAGGCTGATTATCTCCATTAGGATTGCATTTGTCCACGCAGCCTTTTTGCTTTGAGTATTTAGATGAGATATTTCTGATTTTCTTAATGATTAAATAACAGTTTCCTTAATTTGACAGCAATTAATTTTTTTCTCAAGATTACAGCAACCAGCAAGTTCCCACACAATAGATATTTCATAACCATAGTTTCCCATAAAATAGATAAATGAGTTGGGGATAAAAGAGCCGAGGAGGAAATGGACCATAAAGTTATTAAATCAATGGAAAACCCTCAAGGTGTCATATCCCGGCGATACAACAAAGTGACTGACACTGATACTAAATATGAGTTGTGGGCCTTTTTCTATGATATTTCTGCAGCCTTTATTCAGAAAAAGAGCAGAAAACCTACTTTTCTGCTTCCATTTTATTTTAGTAAAGTTTTTCTTTGCAATAGAAATATTTTACAAACCTAAACTAGAAACCACATTTGCAGATCTGTGAGGCCAAACTGAACATTAAAAGGCTGATTTTGATTGCCTGAAGCTACAGCATTAACACTTCAAACACCTGAATAATACCATGAATATATATATATATATATATATATATATATATATATATAGTAATTACATATAATGTATGCAAAACTGGAATCTGATTTAGATCATTTCAATATGAAATTCATGCACTTTTTGAAAAAGAATCAGTCACGGTTAAAGTTCTTCCCATTTTATGGTCATACTTATGGTCTGTATTTTGTATCATTTGTTGTCTATTTATCATACTTTCTGCATTTTTATTCCTGAGGCTTCTGTATTTTAAGCTATGAAAAGGTACTGTAACTTGGCTTTAAGTCAGGAAATCTGATTATGTGTGGCATTGCTTTATGCTACATACTGTCCATGTCACAAAACAAAACAAAACTAAACTAAACTAAACTAAACTAAACTACACAAATAGCTGAAACAGCACTGGTCTCCTGGGTTCCCTTCACATGGTTTTGGAGGCATCGTGGGAGAACTTGCCACCAGTGTGGGGATTTATTCCGTCTCTTCATGTGATGCCAGACTGACTCCATGATGTGAGATCAGGGCTCTGCAGGGGCCATACCATCTGCTGCAGGAGCACTTGTTCTGGTTGCTGAAGATAGCTTATCGTGCTCCAGAATGAATCTGGGGCTGATCGGAGTATTCCCTGATGGACTGAGCGATGGATAACAATCTAAACATCAATGAAGTGACAAAACTTTTTGTCCAGTGGTGGGTCAGCCAACCGACTTCACCGTCCCGAGAGCCGTAAGACATACCAGTGTGTTTAAGTTGTCATGAATATGCACACTCGTGTTTATACTCACAAACAAGCACACACAAAGAGGACATGAGAAAGTCTTACTGGTGCTCCTCCGCCATTTGTTTCTGGATATCCGCTGTATACTGAGGCCCAGCAGGTCTCATTCCCATGAACTGTGGCTGACCCAAAAACTGCATCCCTGAGGTCTGCATCCCGATCGCCATCCCGCCCTGTTACACACCAAGGCACAAAACAGAAACATCATTCCTGCTTCAACACTGGTCGGAGTGACACTTATGGATTAAAGTCTAGTTAAACTTCACAGAGCGACAATAAAACTCTAGTTAACGTGCTTGTGCTTGAGAAGGGATTTGATGAGGAAGCGAATAGAGTTAAAATGAGATGTAAACCCACTTGAATGAAATCTGTTGAATCAATACAGCACAGATTCAACACTGTTTTCAGTAATTGCAGCCACATTGGCAACTTTGTTTGAAAAACAAAAGAGTCCGGCTCCCCCTCAGAGAACGATTAGTTTCACCCCAAAAAGCACAACAGCCAATACAAACACACATGCTCACCTGCATAGGAATAGCGCCTGGGGGCATCTGTCCCCCAAAGTTCATTCCCATCATGCCTTGCATGTTGGGCTGCATGACTGGAACCATGGGGAAGCCCTGTTGCTGTTGCTGCTGCTGCTGTTGCTGCATGGGTACCATGCCTGCAGAAATGGATAATAACACGTTCATGGTGTGTTGTAAACGTGACAAAATCAAGAAAATCCAGGTTTAAATAAACTGAAACAAGTTAATACAAATCAGGAGCTTTTAGATGGGGGGAAGCCTCCAGAGTCTGGACATGATTCAATCAATTTTGTGGGAAGCTATAAAAAGAAACAAGCTCAGACTCAAGCAAATATGTTTTTGTGTTGACTGCTGTGACAGCTTGAAGCAGAACAAGAGGAAGGAGAGGGGGACAAAATGGGAAAACTGTGTTTGTGGACACAGATGCTGAAAAGCACAGCTGAGCAGCCAGAGACTGGAGCCGCCAGAAGATTCTCCATGTTAAAATCAACTGGGCCGACTAAATGGCTTGTTTAGGAGGCAGCTCACATTCTAATTTGTTGGGCTGAACTGACATTGCCAACAGGCGCATGTAATGACACCTAAGAGGCGCCTGTCCCACTGGTGTGTGGATGGTTAATCAGGAGTGTTACTGCAAAGTCAACAACCTAAATATGACAGGCTTGCAAAGCTGACTGACGGTGGGGGGAACCAGAGTCTGAGCTCCAGTGAGCTGAATCCTCACTGTCGTCTCATGAGCTTAACGAGTCAGGGTCAGCATCATCTTTAAGGACCGGCATTAAACGGAGCCAACAAACAAGAAGTGAATCAGGATAATAGACTTTGGTTGTGATGGGCAAATCTTGCATATTTTACAAACAATGTCCATAACCCCAAGCTGCTGGCTGCTACACAGGGAACTCTGTTGTATACTAAACTAAGAGTTCAAGGTGTGGAAATGAGAAGTACCAAATGTTATAAGCAGTGACACTTTCTAAAATGATCTGTTGTATAATGTCGTACACTTCTTACTGGTGAACTGTTTAACAAGGCTGTGCTCAGCCCGAAATCGGCAAGAACAAGTGACACTAAAAGGGAATGAAAGGATAATTATCTAAATCCTTGAAACCCAAGAACTATAATTGGCAACTTCTTCATTCATCCATTAACAATAGCAAAACAACTTGTATAAGTTTGATCCATTCACTGGGATACAACCGATCAAAAAAAAAAAAAAAAAAAAGTAGCTGTGCCAGGAGTCGAACTCCCAACCTCCAGTATGGGAGAGGAGGACACTACCACTCAACCATGATTCTTACAAATCTTTAGACTGCATCACTCAGTTTCAGAGAGAGAGGAGAGGCATCAGTGCGTTTAACCCTTAAGACATGTAACAGACAGAATCACACAATCGTGTTCAAATTCTGAAAAACAAAACAATCTATTTTTCACGTTTTGTAGAGAAACAAAGTTCAATAATGAAAACAAACAGTTTGGAGTTAAAGAAAGGTATTCGCCACTCACCTTGTGGTGGGCCCAATCCCCCTCCGACAGGATACATGAAACTAAAGGAAAGGAAAATAAAAACACAGATAAGGAGATTTAAACAGAGGCACAACCTTAAAAACAGCATTGTGTCTGCCGCACAGATATTAATCAATATTGACGATAACTCGGTTTATCCACACCCACTGCACGTAAAATAATCACTGGTTGTTGTTGTTGTTAGTGAGATGCATTAATACTTTTAAAGGTAAGCTCGTGACAAGCTTCACAACAGAGCAGAGGGTCTGTGTACAGTTCACACTCAACTTTTTTTAATTTCAAATGATTTTCTTATTAAATTCTGGAGTCGGTATACGTTGTGTTTGTAGCTTTGCTGGATGAAAAGGAAACTCCAGCGCACAGTTTAAATAATAAATGCATTTATGCCCACATATGCCTCAGTGGTGAATGGTAATTTGCTCACATAGTGCATCCTCACTGGTTCAGCAGTCTCTAAGCACTTTGAAATGGTCACACATGCTGAAACCGAGGCGGCTGCCATGCAAAGTGCTCGCCCTCCATTGGGAGCAATTTGGACTTCAGAGTCTTGCCCAAGGACACTTTGACATATGGACTCGGCGAGGTGGGGATCCAACCGCCAATATTGTGATTGGAAGACGACCAACTCAACCAAGTGGTGTCTTTAACCCAGCAAGGCTAATTCAACCCAGCACGGCTAACTTAACCCAGCAGGTTAACTTAACCCAGCAAGGCTAACTTAACCTAGCAGGTTAACTTAACTCAGCAGGGCTAACTTAACCTAGCAGGTTAACTTATCCCAGCAGGTTAACTGCACTCAATTAAATAAATCAACTCGATCTAGTTTTCACATCAATGCTGCTTGATCTCTTTGCTATGTTGAGGGCAAGGAGTGGAACGTCCGCACAGAAAGACCAATGGGTTTGGAGAATAAATATGAAAAATAAATGTTAAAAGATGAATTTCAATGAGGAAATTCATTGATCAACAAACAATCAGGTTTTAATCACAAACGTCAGGCTTGAGATGAATTTTCAGACATGGATCCGTTGGGAATTCAGGCAATTGCAGCAACGCTTGTGCCAAATCAACAGAAGGGTGAGAAAACGATGAAGGCAGTCTTGTTGCTGTTCACTTCCCGTAGGCCACTTGGACTCTGTCGGTGGGTCTGTGCTGAGAAACGGGCCTTTAAGAAAAAATCGGAGGAAAGACTGCGATGTGAGCGAGCCAAGTCTCTCCCTCGCCAGCACCAACCCACACAGGCCTACAGCTATTTGTCAAATAAGTTATTACCACTCAGTTCTTCAGGCTGGAGCTGAAGATTCACAGACAGACGGGACGAAAGCGTCCGGGCTGCTGCTCCCACTGATCCCCAGATGCCATTTCATCGTCACTGATCCAGTTATATTACACATTCATGTGGCATCAACACAACTGCGCTAAGAGACAGAGCGCCGGGCCGTTCAGACATCAATAAATGTAATCAGTAACAAGAAAAACCTGTAAAAAATCTCTTTATTGATTAATTTAATGAATAAATGTAAAAAAAAAAAAAAGAGAGAAAATTCAGATTTATTCTGCCTTAAAAAAAGCAAGTTACATTTTTACCAATCTATCATTACCGTCTCTCATAATGACACTTTCAAAGTGATTTATGTAGTGCTGCAATATTTTAAGTTTGGAAGCTAATTTTCTCAACAATAAACTCATTTTGGATTTTTTATGATCATAAACAACTGAAAACAATGCAAATGCTCACATATGTGAACCACAGCTTAAAGTATCTGTAAAAAACAACAACTTGGAAAATAAATATAACATATATAATATCATGCATGCTTGTTCCTCAGGCAAAACTTATTGTAGAAAATAATATAAATATCTGATTTATATTATTTATCTATCTACCAAAGGCTGTTTTATCTGACAAACCAGATATATTCATTGAAATGATGTTAAATAATAAATACATTGGGCGGTGAGTAATGTTTTTTAAGGCAAAGCAATAATGTGAGAAAACAAACAGTTTTAAGTCTAAAACAAGTCACTCTTCTGGCTCAAGGATTCAGTCAGTCACAGAGTGTTGCTGCAATACGACTGTCGTCAGTGATGATGCTCGACTTCAAGGGTTTCAGATTCCCACATCTGCTCCCTCTAAGATTTGCAGCTTAAAAAGCTTTTACAGGAGCGCCATGGCGGTGCAGCCCACCATCCTGCAGCCAATAACAGGTCACGGCCGAGCAGATTAACACGGAGGGAGATAAGCGGAGCAGCTGTGGACGCCGGCAGCTCAGCGTCTTGTAAGAGGCCTGTAATCATCAGCGATCGTCCAACTGCCGTCAACCCCGCGAGACAAAAGGCAGGATTTTGGATGCTATGCACACGTCAACATTGTTTGAGGCACTTACTAAGAAATACAAGCCAAACACTGAGATTTATAGCTACTCGTGTCCAATTATGTGTTGTTTATATCACAGTAAGACACAGATGCTTTCATAAATATGAGGATGTCGCACAGGAAAACAATCAACACTTTCAGACAAATCAGTTGACCAAAAAAAAACAAAAAAACTTTATTCAAGCTAAAGGCTCCAACGTCTCCTATAGGAGGACCTGCTGCATCTTGTGATGCAACTCAAATGTCTCCGTGTTGTCAACAGTTTACTAAACAAACAACTTAGAGAAGTCCCTCTGGGGCAAAACAAATGTTTGACTAGAAACAAAACAGAGGAGTGAAAAGAGAACTACTTTATAGGTTTAAACAGCAACTGTACAACAACTTTTTTGTCTCCTCTTAATGAAAACCCGTCCAGTGAGCAGCAGGATGTCGAGGTGTTACTGAGCTTACAGCTGTGGTTGTTTTGAACCAGACTGAAGACAGAAGTCTGTCTATTCTCACATGGACAAGTTTATTCAGCACCCAAAACAAATGATTACCTAATGTGTGGTAAGTCACATATATTATTATTATCATTATGGACTATATATATATATTCACTCTTGAATCCGATTCAGAGGTTGCTGAGGCTGCCACACAGGCGTTCTGCGCAGCACTACTGCTCCATCTTCTGGCTTTGTGTGCCGATACATAACCATACTTCATAATGCTGGGTCGACACATCTGGGAGCAACACTTCAATAAAATTATCCAGAAATCCTCCACACGAGACTCCTGGCTGTATAGAACTAATCAACGCAGGTTCCAGAGCTTGCAAACAAAGCACAGTAAGTTGATGGAAACCTTTAAAGGTTTTCTCTCAGGGGGGAAACCTGATGAGTTAGAGCAAACAAAGCCACGACCACAGATTAATCCGATTGTCTGTCCTCTCTGCAGGTGTATTAGACTATAGTTCTCTGGTGGTTTTTCTTTTGTGAAAAGGTGCCTCATTATCTACACCATGAATCGTGTGTTGATCTGGAAGGTTTGTCTATTTATCATAAGGTCATGACCTCATTGTTCAAAATGACTGTGTTTGAATTGACATAATAAAGGTAAATGTCACTCGAGGTGGAGTCTTTGAAGGTAAAATGAACAGGTGATACTGGCCTGGTTTGTTCATTGGGGGGGGGGGGGTCTCTGGTTTCACCTGCTGGGTCTGTATCACCTGGCTGGCCTCGCGCTCGCAGCCAGACCGTATTTATTATTCACACCGCCTGAGCTGGTCTCATGAAAGTAACATGAAGCTGATGGCCTTTTCATCATCTTCATCTTCATCATCCACCTGCTTTAGCAGGACACTCTTAACGCTTCACACAGGACTAACTATGTTATAAGATTACTAAACTGAATAAGGACAGATCCTCATTTGGGGCTGCTGTGAGAAGAGCCTGTACTGATCAAGCTTCTTTCAGACTTAATAAAAGCTTTGACTGCCTCCAGAAGTCAACCTTGTTGGCAGAGAATTGGTTTTGGTGAACATACAATGAACCGTCCTCAGGCCTGCCGCCACAGGCGCGAGCTCAGCATCTATCAGCGCTATATGTCCCATTTCAGAAGACCACCATGTTGAATCTACATATCGCCTCCAGCACGACAATAACGGTGGTCGCTCCGTGGAGCTGCGGTGTTGTTTTGGTCCAGTCCGAGTCGGAACCGGCCGGGTCAGGAGCGGCTAGCAGCTGTTAGCTGTGACACCTGACAACCAGCCGTCTCGTCTCATCAGCCCGCCTCCAACACAATAAACAGCCTCTACCGCCGTGTTCCAGCCGCCCCGGGCCGCCGAACAAGTCCGAGCGGGACTCCGCACAAAAAACAACCGTTTCTCCCCAACAAGGCTGGTTTCAAAAGGCTAAAATACCTGCTGCCTCCCCCGGATCCCGGTCGCAGCGCCATCTTGATAACAGCAGTCACTAGCTGGAGGATGACGTCAGCGCTGACGATGGGGGAAGATTCCCTGAGTTTAGACTGTCAGGATCAGACCGAACCTTTGCCTGTATACCCTGAGTTAAGACGTCCCTCACTTGAAACTGTCAGGCTCAGACTGGACCCGAGTCTCTTGTTCCTGAGATTGGACTGTCAGGCTCAGACTGGACCCGATTCTCTTGTTCCTGAGTTTGGACTGTCAGGCTCAGACTGACAATGAGCCTTTATCCATGGGATTGGACTGTCAGGCTCAGGCTGAATTTGACAGGCTGCACACAGCTGCACATTTATTCACAGTGAAGCATTTTCATATAGTGACCCTGTCAATGGAAATACATTAATTTATTTATTCAACCTATTTTACCAGGTTGGTCAATTGAGAACCAGTTC
>NC_137627.1:34435127-34782627 GCF_963383615.2 Lipophrys pholis | reverse complement strand
CTATTCTATTCTATCCGTGTTTTGTTTTCTTTCACGATACTATTTATTAACTGTACTTGTATAGATAATCTGTGGTAGTGTGATAATAATACTGCCTTCATATCTAGTTTTTTCTTCTCCATCTCCTTCAAAGGTTGTTTTAATAAGATTTTTTCTCCAAACTGGAAAGATAAATGTCAAATAAATCTAATAAAAACATTCGGTTTATAGTTGTCTGACTATCAGAGTTGGCTTTATGGTAATTTAGAGTAAACATGAACAGCTGTAGCCTTGAATAGTTGGTGATGATGAACAGAATCATTCCGGTGCTGCTCTACTACTGACTGAGTGCGTTGAATGAAGGACTTTGTGGGTCTTTAAATAGACGGGCAGAGTCGTGGAATGAAGGAGGGATTTCCGATGAATGGATGAGAGCTGATAAATGAAAGTGGGCTGAGATCAAAAGCTGCGGCTCTTTTCCCCGCAGGTGGCGTCGGAGTCGACGCGCGTCGAAGACGAGTGATTGTCCCGCCGGCTGATCTCCATGACTGTGCCGCGGCACAACAGAGGCCTTCTTGAGGCGTTTGATGGAAGAGTCCATGCATGTGCAGGAGGATTCCTCCAGCGAGACGCTGCACGGCACAAACCCGCGGTCACAGCGAGCAATTAGCCCCGGCGCAGAGTGGCCTCCTGACCCTTGACCCCTGCTGGGTAGTCTTATCCATTAACCCCTCGGGCCTCAGCTGGAGTTGATGTAGTGTCTTTTCTTGCGGCGCCGCTAAACACACGGCCACATTCACCCCGCCGGCTTCCACTTTCTGTCCCTTTGTCCCGCTCCTCTGTTCGCCGTGTGGCGGCTCGCTCCTCGCGTTGACCTCCGGAGGCCTCGGGCCACGCTGGACGTGCCGGTCGGTCGCTGCCGCAGGTCCTCGGTCGTACTAATGGAGCGTCTTCTTCTCTGTTCAAATCTCTCAGCTTGGCCTGTAGCTCCTAACTCTGAAACGACCGAGGAAACATCTGGAGAAGAGACACAGCAGTAATCGCCCATGAGAGAGGAAAAACCTGGAAATGGTCTCCTCCTGCACCTGGTGGGGATAAAGAGGGGAGGACGGAGACACAGAGCAGCAAAAAACAAACTCAGATTCAGATGGAAAACATTACAAAAATATAAACTTAATTCAGTTCATTTGTCTGGTTTTAATTTTGGTTTTCATCACTTTGAGGGACTTTAAAAGCAATAATGAAACGATAGAAACGAAACATCAGAACAAGCTCAGTGATTTCTTGCATTTTTGTGAAACTACATCTAATATTTCTTTTTTCTCTTTTTTGTATAAAATATTTATAGCGCCACCTAAATACACCTAACAATGTAGGGCTGCTCAAGTAGAGGAAAAGCGCTGTGTAAGTGAAATCCATTCATAAATACATTACATTTTTGTCCATTTAATTTGTTTTCTAGTTTTTGTGAAAAAAACAAAAAACGTTTTTTGCATCTCAAAATGAAGGCAAACAAATTCTCTTCAGTATTTCTTTATCGTTAATTACTCAGACCCTCTTTCACTGAAGTATCCAGTCACTTTTAAATGGTTTGATTAGAGAAATCTGCCATTCTAACAATTTTCGTGTCCCCCCACCTTTTTAAATCCCATGAAATTGCTCAAACTGGTTAAATACGTTTCTTAACGTAAAAGAATCTCTCATTGATTATTCGATAATAATTCAAGTTTAGAGCTTCTGGATCAGTATCAGCAACGTTGGGACATGAGTGACATGTCCTATTTTTGACTCATGTTGGCAGTAAGATTGTGTAAAATACATCTAAATTATAAATATTCTCATAAAGCCTCTGCTGTCTGTATCTAATATTAAGAAATTACAATTATATAACAAATTTTCCTCGAGGAGAACGATGAGTTCGCTCCAAAATGTTTTTTTATTGTTTTATTTACTGCACATGTTATATAGGTTCTATCTAAACCTCTGAAGTAATGATTATTTTACATAAAACATAAACAGTCAGAAAAGTAGGTGTGCAATGTTTTGTACTAGATAATACACCTTAAAGCGTTTGAAGGAAACAAACCCAATTTAAACAAAACACTCACAGGAGATCACACACAATCACGTCGCTACAGAGAAATTATTCAACACAATGTTGGCAATTAATTAAGAGTCTGCAAACAAAACAGACTTCAGTGTTGAACTCAATGAGATGTTTAGGGGCTCAAAGCCAAACACATGCTAATGTGTCTCCTGGGATTTGAGTTTCTTCAGGAGAGAAGCAGGAAAAGAGACACGATGAGATCCTTGGAGAATTCCCGGGTGTCACAATCAAAGAGCTCATTGAAAAGCAAATGGAGAAACGTCAGTGGATTACAAGGCTTCGCCCAGCAGGGCTGCATGATGGGAGCTGCAGTCAGAGGAACCACGGTCCTGCTGTTTTCAACAAGAGCATTGGAGATTCTTATCTTGATCAACTTAAAATAATAATAATAATAATAATAATAATAATAATAATAATAATACAAACAACCAATGATGCTTTGAGTATTTGCTGTTAAAAAGTGATGTGAACCCTGAGAATGAGCATAATAATCATATGACTTCTCACTTCAAGCCTTCCTGCCGACTTTATTGCTGCACGTTTAGTTTCATTCTCACTCGTGGTTCTGATCGGCGTCGCTCAGCCACATTGTGAAAGATTTGCGACTTGCTGGTGAACAAGGTGGCTCCTTCAGCAGACGGAGAACCAGACGGTTTCCTGGTGGAGACCAAAGATGGAGCAAAAAGGAGACTGGGCTCTGAAAGTGTGAAAGATAAACCACATGCTTTTCTCCATCCACCCATTTCCTGCTCCATCCACACACACTCACGTTCACTCCTGCCGTCTATTTAGAGTCCGTTGTTTTGGACCGTGAGAGGAAACTGGAGAACCTCAAGCACACGATCGACCCAGATTCCAACCGGGGATGATTTTAGTTTGATTTCAGTGCTAACCACCACACCAAATTCAGACTGACTGTAACAGAAAGGAAATGTTGTGTTTAGGTCAAGTTTTAATTTCGGAGGCAGAAAAATCCACTCGTGGGTTTGGAACAGGATCTTCTATATTTCTTCATGTATATCTATATGTAAAGAATTGGAGCGGCGGGAATGAGATGGGCTAGCTGGAACCAGAAGATGGCGGTAGTGCAACTTCACAGATGCCAACTGTCATTGAACCCAAGTGAAGAAGAAGAAGAAGAAGAAGAAGAAGAAGAAGAAAAGAAGAAGAAGAAGAAGAAGAAGAAGAAGAAGAAGAAGAAGAAGAAGAAGAAGAAGAAGAAGAAGAAGAAGAAGAAGAAGAAGAAGAAGAAGAAGAAGAAGAAGAAGAAGAAGAAGAAGAAGAAGAAGAAGAAGAAGAAGAAGAAGAAGAAGAAGAAGAAGAAGAAGAAGAAGAAGAAGAAGAGAAACAATCATCAGGGATGGGAAAAGCTGCTGATGAGAGAAAGAGGGAAACAGTCATCAGGGATGATGAGAGCGGTGGGAAACAATGTAGATAGATAGAACCAGCAGATGGCGGTGGTGCAACTTTATGGCTGCAAACTGCTGTTAAACCCAAAAGAAGAATATATTATAGATATTAGAGGATGTTAGAGTCCTAAACATTGTAGTGCAAATCTTTTCTGGATGTTTTCTGAAAAACATTAAAAAGAAAAAAAATAAATAATGGTGACATTAAAAAATGACCTTTGCTACATTTTGTTTTGTTTTTCTCTTTTTTATTACTTCTGTTGTTACATTTGATGTATTTTTTTATTATTATTACTTCGGTTATGTTATATTTGTGTTTTGTTTTGTTTTTTATTATTTCTGTTATATTTGTGTGGGTTTTTTTTTTCTTTCTTCTTATTTCTATTGCGTTTTTTTTTTTTCTTTTCTTTTTTTTTTTTTTTTTTCTTTCTCTTGTATCACTGGTGTCCTGGATAACTGCAGGGGTTTTTAAGGGAAAAGCAAAAATATGTCTTGGATTCAGCCTCGACCCATTTCAACTACAGATATCGTAAAAACAAAAAAACAAAAAAAAACAAAATCATGTGTGCGTGAACTTTTAATTACTATCAACTGAATGCACAAAATGAAACTTTTGTACTAAAACTGTATCCGAAATAAATCGTTCATTAATTGTGTAAAATAAGAAATAAACTACTAAAATCTAAATTTTTTCAGATTGTTTTTACTTTACCACACTTCCTTGCAGTCCTTGCGGAGGTCCCTACATTTTCTAAATTTAGAGACGTACTCTAATCGGTTAAAGAAAACAAGCGGAGATGTATTTTGACCTGAAGCACCAATGAAGCTGTTTATCACATCACTGCAGGTCACTGGATTTCTTTTATAGTGCACTCTGTGTCAGTACCAGATAAAGGCTGAAATGCATCGTGATATCAAGCAATCAGGTTCACTGAACTTGTTCCTTCAAATTAAAGGTGCACTTTAGAACCGTGAACTTCAAAGTGGCCGTTTTCCTTATCGCCCTGCAGCACCACAGCTTCTCTGTGCCGGCCATAAACAGACGTATACACCCTGCCACCTTCACTTTAAATCACACTGAGCCTAAAAACGCACACATATTTTATACCATAAAAAAAAAAACCAAAATGTACTCTTACATTTAGGTTTATGATGTCACATATAAAATAAATATATACAGTTTGTTTTATTATAATAAATGTATCACAAAACAGTGTAAATAAAGTGTGATTTGCTCCAGACGAAATAAGAACAGTCGTGGTTTCATGTTGAAAAAAAACCATTTTACTTGAAATACCAATATTTTCTCAGAAAGTATAAATAATGATTTATGATTGATTTAAATTTGTACAAAAATAATACATTAGGAGGAGGGGAAAAAAATCATTTCCAGTCACACACACACACACGAGTGCCCTCTGATCAGATGGCAGTATGCCTATAACAGTCACAAACCAAGAGCATAATAATAACAATGTAATGACCTAATATTGAACAGGAGACTGGATCTGCCACACTTATTAAAATTCAGTGGTCAAAAAAATCAAAATAGCTTCCTTCTTGCTTGTCTCTTACAGCCCCGGTTGGTTCAAGTGGGAGAAAAACCGGATGCTCAGTTTGATCCCTGTCAATGTGTTTAGGACAGAAGGTCCAGAGTCCAGATGTGGTGAGATGTGACTTCAGTTTGACAACTTTCTGTAAATCTTCATTCTTGGTTTCCACATTTGTGTGTCAGCAAGAGTCCACAGCTTAAAAAAAAAACTGAACAAAGGTAATCTCCTGGTGAAATCTGTGCAAAGCTTCTCAAAATATTTTAGAGATATTATAGAGGGGTTTCTGTTGGGAATGACACACAGCGACTCTACTTCAACCTGAATGCATCTTAAATCAAGACATTTTTAAAATAGTTGACTAATTAACTGCATTCATATGAAATCAGGCTGCGGGCCTCTTCTCAAGACAGAATCTCTTAACAAATGGAGGCAAATGTTGTCAGTCCACAGCAACTTCTCATGTACGTCTGCTCGTTTCTGTACAAATGACGTGACTTGAATGTTAAAATCAATACAAAGGTGCGGCGTGGACCCAGCGAGCTACACTCCACACTCCACAAGCACATGGAGAGTGTGTTCTGACACACAAGGTTAGAATTGTTTTCTTATGGAGTGAATAAAAAGATGCTGGCCATGCTGTAGCCTGTAGGTGTTCAGATTGTTCGCCATGTTTTGGTGTTTCAACATAAAGACAATTCATGTGCATCTGGAAAATATCGTGTCAGTTTTGTGACCGTGTGCTTTTTACACAGTCAGCATGCAAACATGCAGCAGCAAATGAAGAGGGACTGAAGTGAGTTGCCTTTGTGTGCATGAGGAAGTTCTACCTCAAAGTTTCCCCTCTAGAATTAGTGTGTCCAATGCAGCGCTTCTGTCCCGCCTGCTACCACGACTTCCTGCTCTTAAACAACTCAATCTGATGAGTGTGACGGCGAAGCTCTGCAGGAACCAAACCTGGAGTGGAACCTGCAGCTGAGATGGGAAAACACCGCCTAAACCTTTACAATGGGAAGGGATGAGAGGCTGGATTACTTATTTATTTATTTTAAATGAAAGCGAATGCTTTTCAGGTACGTGTGGCCGCTGATGTGGAAACCATGAACGAAGCTTAATCCTGTCAGGGTGGGCGTCGGCGCTCCCAGAACTTCCCTGGATTCCTGTTTGATTGGAGCCGCCGCTGTCACAACATCGTCCTTTCTCATGTTCTGTTTAGTCTTTGAATACTTGTCAACATTTTTGATTCTCACTGGGGGGTTTGGGGGGGGGGCGATCCTGCCATGAGGAGTTATGAACAATATTTGTCCTTTTTCACGCTGCAGCAGGAAGTAGGAAAGATAAAGAGAGGGTGGGTCTCATTCCTGAAATTCACCTGATCCTGTGTGCAAACAGCAGCCGGAGGTTTCTATGGAGGGGAAGGGCTGCGTGTGCGGCAAAGCGTGCGACGCTAAGGAAAGACTCAGTGTGCACATACTGCAACACACACACACACACACACACACACACACACACACACACACACACACACACACACACACACACACACACACACACACACACACACACACACACACACACACACACACACACACACACACACACACACACACACACACACACACACACCTCTCGTCCTTTGGCATGTTTGTCATACGTCCCTCTGCTCTCGTGTTTCTCTGCAGGAAGCTTGATAGTGCATATTACTTTGCAGCCTCCAGTGTGTGGAGTTGTGTGCAGGATCCAGCTGTAGAAAGCGTTGCATAGTCTCTTCAGGATTGTCAAAGACTTTTCATCAGTCGCGGTAAAGCTAATACAGTAAACTGAGAGTGAGAGAATAACATGGAAGACTCTTTTGAAGCTCAGGAAGAAAGCCAAATGCACACGATCAATAAAGTTTTGTCTTTTGGGGTGATTGTCACATGGTGTGAAGTGGTTCGCTTTACACCCGGGGCGTTTGTCAAGTCTCCCCAGAGGCAGATCTCTCTTAGTGAGTCTTTAGAATTTCCGCCCTAAATCACAGTGTTGGCAGAGCTTTTTCGTTCAGATCCGCAGAGTTTCTGGTGCTTGGGTTTGTTTGTTCCTTGGTGACGTCGCAGCGGAGGACGGCCAACACGTGATAAAAAAAAAAAGAATACTGTTTTTAAAGATTGTGTTAAAATCATACATCCTTATTGATCATTTGTGTTGTGCAGCAGACTGGGGGAGACGAAGGGGTTGACAGGAGGTTCCACTCTCCTCACTCTCAGGTGCAGCGAGGTTGTTTTTACCCCCCCACCCCCCCCACTCTGTCCCCTTCTCATTTCTCATTTCCACCTGCCTTCCCCACCGCCGTCACTCCTCTGTGTTTGTTGACTGACTCATCATCCAGAGCACGCTGTCGCGGGGTTATTAACAGTTGTCATGGTTACCGCGGCGAGAGGGTGGAAAAATGTACGGCGGTTGCCGGGCGCCGGGGAAGTCAGGTGGACGCTCTCACCAAGCCTGAAGAGGACACTGTGAAGGAGGGAGAGAAGAAATGTCAGGCAGAGTTACAGCCGTGTTACATAAAACCATTTAGACAACCATGTCGATATATCTGAGGAGCAGCAACACTCTGATCCATTTCTATACATTTCTAACTTTCTCACTTCTTCACTAATCACTACTAATCACTACTACTTCCTTTAGGGTTAATGGTAGGAGAAGCGTTTAAGATAAAATGATAAAAAAAAAATGGTGTAACGATCATAAATTTCCCAGAGAAAATACAAAATAAATGTACATTTTGAACATTAGATTTTTTAAGCAATTTAGCCCAAAGAATAAAAGTAAAGTGTTTCCAACATGTTAATAAATAAATAATGCAGTGTAACTTTGGCTTTAGTGAAATGCCGTTTTCTACTCTTTTCAGTCTCAGTGGGAACAAGTTGAGAACAAAACTCTGACCAATCATCAGCTGCTTGTTCAGTTACAGTTCTACAAGCATGAGGCGTGTTTATCCACTGTCCACCTCTGCTGCATGTTCTTTGATAAATACTGTGAAAACGGTGAAACATTGTCTTTGGATTATTTATCCTAAACCATCGGTCTGCAACCAAAAGAGCCGTTTTTCGGACTTTCCACCAAAGTAAATTTAAATTCAAAACATGTTTAACCTTTAAAATGAGGCTAATGAAGCTGATAAAGTTTCATATATATTTATGATGTTTGTACAATAACTGTCTTATGCATTTATGATGATTCAGGATGGTAAACATTTAGTCTGTGGCTGTTTTCGTACCCGAGTTTAGCTTTTTCATTCTACCTTTTCAGCATTTTTTATCTAGTTTTAACATTTTAGCAGTTGTAACCAATTTGGCTCCTTTCGGTGCAGTACTGCATTTCTTATTTATCATTTTAAGCCTTTCTTGTTTAAAAAATTCTAGTAATTTTATGTTTTTTAAAGCTGTTTTTGCATATGTATATATATATATTTTTTTTTTTTTTTTTTTTTGCCATTTGTTGTGCTCGTTTGCCTATTTTAGTTGTGCCATTTTTCAAAGCCATTTTCAGTTAAGAGATGAGTCTTTTTGAAAATCACTGGTGTGTAAATAAGATTTTTAAAAAAAAGGTCAAATGTTTATTTACACATAATTTTCTTGAGGCAGCCACTACAGAGGGGCTAAAGAGCCAAACGTGGCTCTAGAGCCGCAGGTTGTAGATTCCTGAGGTGAACTAATACGTGTGTTTTCACTGTGAATGATGAAATGACATTTACTAAGATTCTATTTGGCTCTTTCCGTATCCACTGATCACCATCACAGGTTGGCGCCACTTGCATCGTAGACTTAGAATGTTTTTTAAGGTCTTTCTGTCTCACTGGGATTTGAACCGTGGTCCCACACATTACAGGTCAGGACTCAACCCGACTGGTCAGGAGGAAATACCACGCATCACTCTGCAGCCTGGGATAATGTCAGTCTCGTTCTGGACCGGAGTTCAAAACTGAATTCAATGTGGTCAGTGTGAACTTAAGTTTGCAGTTTGCATGTTCTCCCTGAGCCTGCTTGGGTTTCCTCAGATACTCTCGATTTCTTTCCAGTGACCGCAGACATACAGGTTGATTATTGTCACTTACTTTAATGTCGGTGTGTGTGACTGTGTGTGTTTGTCCTGTAGTGGATTTAGTTTGTTTGCGCTGCTCTTTGAAACCCTGCTTTTGTAAATGAAACATAAATGATGTTTTCCTATTTTTTCAGTTTGTTTCATATTTGAAAATTGTGTCATATCAACTCTTTTTCTGGGCAAAAACAGATTTTAAAGTCTTTATAAAAATGATGAAAATTAAAGAGGTTTAATACAACAACAATTTATGAAAAACACAAAGGCGCTGGAAGTGTTAGTATTTCAACTTGTTGAATGAATGAAACTTTCAGGAACCGGCTCTGGGTTTGCTGCAGAGTGAAAATATGAAGCTGTCACTCTGGTCTGCAGCCAGTTGTTTTCCATTGAAACTACTTTTTTTGTTTCAATGGCTAAATATGAAAGTGTGATTCCTGCCCTCATGGAGTCACGCTGCTATTTTAATCAGTAAATAACTGGAACATTTCTTCCACCCACCTTCCTGCCACCTTCAGGCGCCACACCTGACCAAATACATTCCTCATCCCTCTTCTCCTTCCCATTGAGTCGCTCTCTTCGTTTAGGTTGTTTGTGGAATTTATTTTTCTCCTGCCTCTTTAGGGGCGGAGGCAGCCGACCCCGGCGCGACCCCCCGGCCGGCAAACAGCCTCACCTGATAAACTGACCTGCAGCCGAGACCTGAGTCGTTAGACGACGGCGAGGTAACGCAGGTATAATGGAAGGTTCTCAGTAAACATCCAGTGTTATAAAGCCTGAGAGCACAGGTCTTGTCTTGAGAAGAAAGCTGCTCCGTTTAAATAAAAGTCCTGATAAGAAAAAAAACCCCTCCGAGACCCGTCCAGCAAATAATAAAAGAGTTTGTGAACTGCTAACGAAGTAGGTTTACAAAATACTTGACTTAAAACAGGTAAAGGACTCAAACATTTCCATTAGTGCAGCCGTTTCACCTGCCACTGTTAAAACTGTGAATATACTTCTTCAATATGTTGCTTTAGAGCCACAAAACTGACTCAGCACAATCAAGGCTTGACTATCTGGGTAGTTTATTTAATTTCAGAAAAGAAAAATTGAGATTATTTACATTTGAAAAACAAAAAAAATCAAAAATGTCTCTTTTTTTTTTTTAGCTCTTTGTGATGTTTATGGGATTTCTCTTTCATAACTACAATATTTAGAGCTTTTATTTAGTTCTATGTCATCTTAATAAGCTGTAGTCAATGTAAATGATATCATGTTTGTTTGTTTGGTTAGTTGGAGGCCTTATTTTATATATTTGAATGTGAAGAAGTAACATTCAATTTGAAGGTTTTTCACAAACAGAGGAGGAGGGAGTGCAGTGAGATTCACATTAGGAAATCTAACTGTAGATTTTATCTTTTTAAATCCATAATCCATCAATAGCACACCATGATGGAGTTTCAGTAGTAATGAGAGTATTTTTACTTTGTGGTGTTACTATGTGAATATTTTCCAAAGTGTGGGCTTCTCTCTGTCGACCGGGTGACACCGGGGATGAACCCCGCAGAGCTTCCTGTCACTCCCTGCGCCGCTCAGACGACACCCAGCGATCTAAACATTCGGCCCGTCGGTCTGAAGGTAGCCGCTCGCAGTGTGGAGCGCTCTGCCGCAGCGTGGGAAATTGAGCGTGTGAAAGCACCGTGGACGACATTTCAGGCTAGAGCGATCACCGAGAGCAGGGAGAAGTCGGAAAGAGGAAGAGGCATAATTGCTTAAAAAAAAAGGGAAAAAAAACAAAACACTGCACCCCCCCTCCACCATGCAGCTCCTCTCATCTGCAGCCTCAGTGTAGCATGGAGCAGAGGAACGGGACTCGGGGCTCCACAGCTTTGATTAACAAGTCTCATTTCCTGATGGCAGAGGAAAACTCTCACCGCGGAGAGGAGGAAAGTGAAAAGAGCAAGCGCTAATCGGGAGGCGTTCAGGCTGAGGGAACTTGTGATTGATTGGACGACTGTTAAAGAGGAAATGGGACTTGTGAGGAGTGTCCCGTCCGTGCATCCCTCTCCTGTGTCGCTCTGGTCTCAAGTGAAAGCATCTAAACATCATCAGCAAGCCTAAAGCAGGAAGCAAAAGGCCCAGAATGCACTACGACTGTGGCTGCTTGAGGATCAGATTCGTGAGCGACTGCAGTGATTCCACCGATTGAAGCTGTGTGACTGAACTGATGAAAATGTATTTACCCAAGAGAGACCCCCAAGCTGCACCATCTTGTTTACGGGAGAATCCTAATGTGACAGGGATTGAACAAGTCAGCACACGATCGTTACACACACACACACACACACACACACACACACACCCACACACACACACACACACACACACACACACACACACACACACACACACACACACACACACACACACACACACACACACACACACACACACACAGCTGCCGGGTGTGTGCTTGGATTGTGCCACCACTTCCCATCGTGATGATTGTTTTGCACCGACGGGAAGTGAGTGAGATGTCGAATGAGGAAATTACTGAAAAACTGCAATGACATCACAAATGTTCTGACATTGATTCTTGTGTAAAATGTCCCCGAAATTGAGTGGGATTGAAGTTTTCCAAACACCAGACAGACAGAAGTCAGAGTGTCAGTGACCGAGGCCGGAGTGGCCGGACTCACCGTCTTGGAGCTGAGCGAGCCGATGCTGTTGCCGTCTGTGACCACCATGGCCGGGGGGAAACGCGAGGAGTGGGAGTACTGCGGGGGCTCTTGCTTGTGAGAATACACTGAAAAAAAGAAAACACAACTATGACTGACTTCAAGCTCTTCAAGAGGACGCTAAGAAATGTTCATTCTCAGCAAAACTGTCTTCTACAGACAAAGAACAGATGAGGTGGGGGTTTAAAAACAAATACTGGGGAGCTTTCACTTTCACTCGGCGCTGTTTGAAGAAACAGTTATCACCACTAAAAGGCAGAGCAGAGAAATATTGTTGACAGTCTAACTTTCCCTTGTATCGTCAGCCATGTTATGATAACTGCAGCCTTCTGACTTCTATTTATATAAGATTCAATTCAACTTTATCTATATAGCGTTGAACACAGCAAAGTCATTTCAGAGCACTTTCATGAAACAACCCTTTGATGTTCCTGTTTTCTTTCTTTTTTTCTTTGTTGTTGCATTTACTGTCGTTGCTTTTTGTATTTGGTTGACCGAATAAACTATGAACTAACTAATTAACTAATTAACTAACTAACTAACTAACTAACTAACTAACTAACTAACTAAGCTCACAAATGAAAGATCCTTTTTGTTTTTAACCATTTCAAAGCAAGAAAACACTAAAACAGCTTATTTAAAATGTATAAAAGAGGTGTTCAGAGCGGGAAGTGAGCCTCAAAGTAAACAAACTGTGACATTAAAAACTAAATATATCAGCTGCAGTGGAAAAAATTCTACAATCTGAACAATATATGTCAGTTTCACAACCCTTGAATCAGCAACAATGAAAATCCACTGTACAATTTAATTTCTAATCAAAATAAAAGATGTCACACGTATGCATAGGGTCTATTGAAGGCTGGGATGTGATCCAGGGCTGCAGCCTGATGTCTGAATGTTCATAATGGAGAAGCTCTTGAGGAAATAAGGAACAAGGTTTCACAAGAGCAGATCAATGGATTGATTAACTGAATGAGAACAAGGCGTGTTTCTTCAGTGGTGAACATGCATGTCTGTGTATTGACGTTTTGACTCTACTCCAAATTTGACCCCTGTTGTTTTCAATTTAGTTTCCTTATAAAAAAAATAAACACAAAACACTTGCATTTAAAACATTGTATGATGTAAAATTCACAAAATTATGTTATTCAGTTGCAGGCAAGAAATAATATAGATGTAAATAATATTGACTGCTACGCCAATGCAGTGAAAACTAATGAATTGCAAACCTGCATAGGCAATATTAAATGATGTGACCCCGAGTGAATGAAAGTAGACTGAGTGTTTGTGTGAGTGAGGCAGACGCCAATAAAAGCTGTACACAGGCTGAATGCACACGAAGGAAGTGGTACTGACTGTGTGAGTGTGTGACGGTGGCCATGAACGGCTGCTGGCTCATGTGACTGGGGGACTGCTGCATCAGGCTCTGCTGGTGAGGGCTATGGAGCTGCTGGGAGAACTGCACCGGCTGCAGCGCCGCCAGGCTGCCCGCCACGCTGTTGATCACCGGCACCGTCTGAGACTGTGACGTGTTCAAGCCTGGGGAGACGGGGACGGGACGAGACACCGGTTAGTCCCCGACGCAGTGGAGAAAATGGGAATGTTGGTGAACGGAGGGATGCTAGACTCACTCTGCGCGATGGCCATGACTCCAGACAGCGGCATGATGAGGTTCTGCGTCTGCTGGTGGCTGTGATGGGAACTGTGGATGTTTGTGAGCGTGCTGACCGGAGGAAGTCCTCCGCCTGAACCTGAAATCTGCAAGGAGAAAAATTTAATTATAGCAGAGTTCAATAGCTGTATTGCTTTAATCACACTCAATATCTGTGAGTGCTCCAGAAGATCCAGAGTAAATTCTCAGAAATTCCTCTACAAAGTGAAACAGATGTTGGCTGCTAAACAAACAGCAGTCATAAATGTTGACTCAGTTCAGATTCTCTTGTACAACAGCACTCTTGTGTAACTCCGCTCATACATGACAGGAAGATAAACGCTGACTTAAATGCAAAGAGAAATAATCTCACTGAAATGTCACTGTGTGAGAGTTTGTGTGCCACATTCAGACATGTGAGCGTCAACATTTGCTGTATTGTTTACTTGAAGCCTCCCCCTCAGCCGGGCCTGTGTTGATTTGACTACAGAGGTCAGTGAGGCAGAACTCATATCAGAGAATAAAACCTGACAGCTCTGCACTCTGCACCGCCTCGCCTCGCCTCGCCTCGCATCGGCCACGCCCACTTCACATGGCACAAGTGTGGTGACAAGGAAGTTCACGACGAAGCACGGGAGATTTTTTAAATGTGGTCCGTGGCAAAGGTTTTCCTGGTCACTGATCAAATATTAGACTAAGGCAGAGGGGAGAAGTAAAGGCAGGGTAAAAAAATAAAAAAAATCAGACATAATCAAACGTTGGCGTCATTTCTTTGGCAGGACAAGCGGCACTCCGCCTACAGCTTCAACTTCTGAGACGTTTAATCAATAAGAACTGAATGTTTCTTTGTCAGGTTTATTGGCTGAGTGGCACTGGGCTGGAGGCTCCCTGCGAGTCCCGCTGTGGCCTCCCTCCCTGCCAGCCCGGCTCCACCTTCCAAATAGAGCAGCACAATGTGCTAATTGTTGCCGGAGAGTCCATGAGAGAGGAGACCCAGGCACCCGCTTTGTGCGCTCATGCTAAAATGCAGGCCCGGCCTTATCTAATCTGAGGCCACAAGGGCCCAGGTGCGCTCACTCACCATCTTGTCAGGCGACAGCAGACTGTGGCCGTGGTCCAAACCGCCGGGAGACACCTGCTGCAGCACCGACTGGCTGGAGGCCATGGCGTTGCTGCCGTGGTGACTGATGGCGGAGGAGGAGGTGACCTCACCTTGGCTGTAACGCACTGAAAGTGAGAACCGGAGAGACAGAGCAGGTTAGATTAACTCGGTTTGGCTGGCAGCCATGGTGTGATACCACCGCCTCAGGAATATAGGGCAGCGAGATAGCTGGCGAGGGTGGGGGTGGGAGGGGCTCGCTCTGTGTGAAGCAGCACTGTTGCTGTCGCTCCAACCAACCACACTCACCTGCTCTTTGACTCAGACGGGAGAAAGAAAGAGCAAACAAACACACTGACCCGTCCACTGCCGCTATCTGCCGCCGCGGCTCAGCCAAGGCCGTTCACTGAGTACACGCACTCACCACAGCAGAGCTCCCATCAGACTCTGCCATCAGCACACAAACGCTACTGACGTCGCCTCTAATTACGTCGACGTGAAGCCTCACAGGAGGCAGAGGCAACACTCGGGCAACAAACGGAGAATGGAGAGCACAATTCCTTTCGCTCATGCATTTGTAAACCTCAAACACAGACAAACAAAAGACAACATAACTTGACAAAACTTGAAATAATAATCAGTTGTTGTTTTTTTACATAAAATATGGGAGAGGAAAGATCTAACTTTCTGTGCTACTTTATCCAAGCTGGTGTCACGGGAATAAAGATTCAATCTCTGTTGGTGTTGGGTGAATATCAATTTGATCACAGTGAGAAACACAATCACACGCTCACATGTACAGTATTTCACCAGAACACACCAGTAGAAAAACAAAACCTTCATTTTGAATTAGGAAAAAAACCCACACAGGCTCAGAAAAATGACTAAAGTATTTACTGAGAGCGCATCTCGGCTGCTCACTGGCAGGTTTTAGCGTTGGACGCCCCCCGATGCCTTTTGCTTATGGATCCACTCTGATGACCCATCAACAGGCTGATTCAAACCGGAAAACTTCAGGTTTCAAGCTTGCTCCATTAACCTCTAAGGCACCACTCATCTTTTTTCAAAACTCTGACAAGACAAGCACGCTGACTGAAATTATGTCTGAATAGTTCTGCGGGAGTAAACTCACCTCAGGACCTTTAACGATGGAACCATACATGACAGCTTTGGTGAGATGATTGTAGAAGAGCATAAGGTTTCTCCATATTTTCACACAGTGACGATGGAGCTGTGAAAATGTAGTTTTTACCATCACGTAATCCCATGTCTAGACTCCTTGTCCCTCATCGGAGACCCAGAGGAATTCTTCACCCCCCCCTCCGACTCCCAGCGACCGACAATCAAATGCCTGTTTGCTGATGCAGGCCCCCTCTGATACCAACAGAGTAAACATTACACAATTACAAGCAATGTCAAACACATTCTTATCCTGTGGTCTCGGCCTCACACGGACTCAGAAAGCCTCCCTCCCCTCAGTGACAGTGAAGAGACAGACTCTTGTTTGCCATCTGATCTCCCATCTTCAGCGAGCCCTCTGTCCCTGACCCGGCTGCGAGCGCTCTGACACCACGCTGCTTTGAGATAAAACAAAACAAAAAAAAAACAAGGAGTGGCACTGACACTGACAGTGACCACTGAGGAGGGCATTGAGTTCTTCACGTTTCTTCAACTTTGCAGTAAAGGTTTGGAGGAAATCATCTTTCTTTGAGTTGTCGGATTTGTACTTATTCAGCTCCGTCAGTGCATTCACAACAGTAATGCTATTTCATGAAGGGAGTTTCTTCATGATTCACAGTTTGACATAAATAAATGAAATATTAGGCTGAAAAAAACATTCCTAAATCCACTTTCAATTCATTTTTAGGGTGCTTGTAATTTGACCCCAGCTTCACCCTCTCCTGTCCACTCTGCATTGAGCTGATGATTTTTTTAAAAAGTCAGCAGAAGTTTCTGATTTTTCTTAAACATTGAACTAACCTCACCATGACACATTTTGCTCACATCTTATTAGATCACACAACATTTAAATTTGTCACAAACTTCAAAACATGATCGGTCCAATATTTGTTAATAGAGACAGTTAGATCTTAGATATCCTGTTCCTCTGCCTAAGAGCAACAAAATGAGACACGGGGCACTTATAAGTCTAAATAATTGATTCGTTTGTCTCTTTTAGTGTTTTTCATTTTAATTATCATAAACATATGAGATATAGGCTGTTATTATCACCACATTATTCTTTGTTCTCTAAATCATCTGTCAATATTTGACAGCAGTCAGAAAACAGAGACTGATTTCAATACAGCACATGTCCAACAATATAGAGCGAGCTATTTACTTTAAATATGAATAATTAAAAAAACAAGATATGCATCAGTCTCGTATTTTATCCTCTAAAGTACCTGTCCTCCATTTTGTACAGCCAACAGGCTTCATATTGTCTCCTGCACCATACTATCAACCCCACAACACCCCGCCATGGCTTGTAAACACCGCCGCAGAACAATAAAGCACTCCATTGGACTCATGACCCCCATTGCCACACAATGGAGGAGGACTCATAAAAAGTCAGTTATCTCGGAGCTGGGCAACCTCTTTAAGTGTCACGGGGAGAAAAGGATGCTATTCAGGCTGGTTTTGTGTCTTCGGTTTCAGCAGTAATTCTACCAGCGGGGAACCTCGAGCCGAGTCGGGCAGACTCCCACTTTCTGAAGTCAGAGACTCGTACGCGTTTGTCCGATCAACTTCATCCTCATGAGACTTTTAAGTCTTGCCTTGAAGAATTTGTAAAAATTGAATATCCAGAAAGCAGGAATGAGAAAGACCAGAGGCCTGTGCTTTAAGAGCAGGGGGTGGGCGAGAACTTCAGGGGGGGGAGTGGCAGCAAGGATCCTCAGCAGGTTTAAAGGGCTCTAGCTCCCTGTGTGACCCATGTAATATCAAAGCCTGCCTCCCCAACCCCAGGCAGTGCTCATTGTCGCCCCACTGCATATGACAGACCTCCTGGGTCTCTGCAGGACGTATCCAGTGTCCTCTTTGTGCCTCTCTGGGACCGAGAGAGAGAGAGAGAGAGAGAAAGAGAAAGAGAGAGAGGAGGAAAGTGCAGAGCTAGGCCATCCTGTGACGCTTTTGTAAAACCCGCCCGAGGTGACAGGAAGAAGTGCGGCCCACGGAGGAACTACAACGTCTGAGCCTGAAGTCCCGACTCTGCCGGTTCAGTAACGTGCAGAACGACGCGGCACCCACTCCGTTTTCAGCTGAGCTCATCTGAAACTCAACAATGCCCTCCGGGATCCTCTCCTACACTGGGATGCAGTGTAACCTCAAATACACTACAAGCAACACAGTGTTCTGCTTTCAAAATCATAGTCACATTAAAAAAAATACTTGAGTCCTACTCACAAACGCTAGGAAAAATACTTGCTTTGTCACTTGTGTGTCGTGTTGAGAAATGACTGATATGTACAAATGAAACACATATATAACGTTTACGTTATAGGATTGCTGCTGATGTGTGAGTGTGTACGCATACCTTGAGCCAAACGTATCTGAAATAACAATGACTGCAGGAATAAGTTTTAATATCCAGAAATTAGCTTGTATTTTTACTTTTTCAATTCCTTTGTCTTGATTTCAAACAATAGATACTGAAATGAGGACTGCATTTAAAAACAAACAAGTGGAATTTCATGGGTTTTTTTCTCCAAAGACTGATTTATGGAAGTAAAAGCCCTTCAGCTGTTTTCTGAAAGTTAAAAAAAAAGTTGTCAAAAAGTGACTAAATGAAACTACAGAGTTGCACAATGACATGAAATCAAAACTCTGAACTGAGACTTTATTCATGTTTGAAGACTCACTGTGTTTATACTGTGGAAACTACAATAGATCACTCTTTTCAGGGTGTATATTTAATATTTTATAGATTTTTTGATGTGAAGCAAAGGGAAAATAAACTAATAGAAAAGCTATTTTTAATAGATATTATCACAATATCTGAGGAGTTTGAAGGCTTGTTGTGACCATTAATCTTAAGCTTCTGGTCAAATAACAGAACTTATATTACAATAGACATTGGAAATAACAGAAAAGCAAATGTTATTTATTTAGGTGGGATATATATATATATATATATATATATATATATATATATAAATATATCTTTTATGTTATTGTAAGTCTTCTAAAACAGAATAACTCAAAAAGGTTTCATTAAACAACAGTGATATGATCATGATCTGCATTTTATGTAAGGTACTGAATTAACCTAAAACAGAGTCAAAGTGATGTGTTTTTAAACTTTACTTTATTTGTTCTAATGGGAATAGATAAATGCTTTCTTTTCATTCCAAATAAATCTATATGCGAAGAATATATCTTATTGTGTACAGATGTAAGATTGTCAAAATCTAAACATTCTAAGTATAAAGAAAAACATTTAAAATCACATGAAATGTGATGGAGGACTACTATAAACACTAAAAAGTTAAAATGAGAAGATTAATTGATAACAAGAAAAAACTTTTGTGTAGATTTGAAGTGCAATTTTACAAAATTTTACAGACCAAGATGGATTTGACGTTATTAGTGGATGAATCGTAGGAAAACACTGCGCAGGAAAACACAGGTGGTTGCTGACGAAATATGCAGTCAACCTTTGAGACCAGTTTCATTTCCTAAAGTAAAAAAAAAAGGTCACCACCAAAACTACACGTCACACTGTTTGACTGTCTATCCAGTTGTGACCGACTGATCAACGAACCAAAGCAGAATCAATAAAAACTCCCCGAGTCAGAGGAGTTTCTTTGAAATGACCCAGCAGTGACCTCCCTCGTAGGACTGAAGGTGTGGCGGCGGTTTAAGGAGGAGGAGGGGGAGGGGAGGGAGGAGGGGGCTACCAGCTTTCTCTATAGGTGAAGAAGAGGGTCATCAGTCCTGTCTGGCCAGAAAAGAGCCAATACCCCAGTGGACAGCTCCTGCTGCTCCAAGTCTGCGCCCAGCCTCAGCAACTATACTGATGCTCATAAAGGTGAGGGGGGGGGGGGCTTTAAAACCAGTCCTCCTTCAGGCCCAGCAGAGATAAATGAACCTAGGTTACAGTCACTGCAGTCTTCTAATACACCACAGACAATGGGACCTCCCGCTGGAGCAGAGTATAGAGAGTAGAAGTCCAGGGAGCCCCGTATCAAAGGCCTGGGAGATGTAGTAGCAAGGGATTTTAATTGTCCATTAAGCATGCATAATACAGGCCGTGCCCTAGCAACGCAATGAGACGCCCCGCTGCTATATTATTGTCAGGTCAGCGGCTGACACTGAAAAACAGCTGATGCTGTCAGCAGGATGCCAGCAGGACACTTGTAAGCAGCCAGATGAGTTTTTTTTTTTTCTTTTTTCTGCTTGTGCACCATCCTCAGACCCTTCCCCTCTGCCGCCACGATCCTCGCCTCCGACCCCGCGAGCTGCACGGCCCCAACCCGACGCGCGCTCAGGTGGTCCGAGCGGCAACAACAACAACAACAACAACAAAGAGAAAGCAAATAGACGATCCACAAGTGGTGCCAGTTCATCCGGAGCTGAGCTGAGAGAGCAAGCCAAGGCAAACAGCTTGTTCTCCCTTCAAAGCGAGCCTCGTGTTGGAACACGAGCGGACGACAATGGGCACGGAGCGAGACGCAAATCGGCTGTTTTATGGAGGGTGAGTGATGGCACGGGGGGGGGGGGGGGGGGGGGGGGGGGGGGGGGGGGGGTAATGCTCCATGAGGCCCATCAGCTCACTTTTTATGTTGTATACACCTGGTAGACTGAGTCAATACTAATTAGTCTGAATGCAAACATGAGGTCAGGGTGAAATGGTCAGAGCAGTAACGCACGGCTCTCCTTGTTTTGGCGACTCTCCGTCATTAGCAACCTGCATGGGAGGAGGAAATGTGGAGATGGCAGCACGTCGCAGTGACGCTGCTGTAACCCCCCCCCCACCTCCACCCCCCACCCCACCCCACTCCCTGACCCTGGCCTGACCCTGGCCTGTCATGGGATGGCTGCCCTTTGTGTCATGCCTCTCCATGCTGACTTTGGAGTGGAGATTGCAGGTACAATGTGGATTGTTCTCAGTGTGTTTTCAGAGATCAGAATAACAATGGCATTTGCTCAGCTCACTCACTCACGCTCATTGATCACTTGTGCTTGTCCTGATCGCATCAGATGTGCCTCCAGTCTTTTCCAAATGTCGTTTTGTACCAAAGAAAATCAAATCACACGCATATGTAAATTACTATTCACGATTTAGACATAGTCCTTTAAAAGTTTTGCTTTCATTCTTTTATGTGGTTTTAATGTGTTTCTATTATTCTGTTCCTTTCATATACAGTAATGTAGTTTTAAAATATTACCAAAATCGTGCAAAATCAATAGATTTTTGTAATATAATCTTTACATAAAAATGGACATAGTAAAATTAAAAGCTTCTGTCAATTAGAGGAAAAAGGAACAATATCAACTGTGTGAAAAGAGAATTCCAGGCAGTGTTGTTGTGCTGGATGATTTTACTGCTCGTCTTCCTGATGAAATGGTTCCTTCATATACGGACCGGCGCATCTTTAAAAAAATGTATACAGTGGGAAACGTTCATTACTCCCAAAACCCGAAAAGTTATTTAAACTGAATCAACATTTAAGAAATATTTTGAATGTTTCATTATTCATAATTTGAATTTATAACTAGATTAGAAAATATATCATTAAATATTTGAAGAGATGAGATCCATCTTTAACAATACGCCATAATCATCACAACTAAGAATATTAAATTGCTTTAAGCGTTTGAGTTTATTTCTAATGATGGTAAATATAAAATCTACTGGTAAACACGAGATGTGATGGTGAATGAGGCTGCAGCGCGAATCAGGTCAAGAAACCTTCAGTGCTTCCATAAGCGAGAAGAGGAAGAACCTTAAACCTCCAGAAAGAGGATGAAGCAGCAGACACGAGGCAGGAAGCAGGATGAAGAATGGAGTTCATGGCAAGAAAGTCAATCTTACTGGGAGGCGAAGCGCTGCTCTGGGGATGATGCGGCGAGCTGTGCGACATCAGCGGGTTCATCCCGTGGCCCGGCGCTGTGATGGCGTCCATGGCCAACTTCTGCCTGAAGGCCTCCTCTTTACGCCGGTTGGCAAACCAGTTGTAGACTCGCACCTCAGTGACCAGATTGGAGCCCAAACCCTGAGCCTTGGAGGGGGAGACGCCCCTCTGAAGACACTCGGCTCTGAGGGAAACAACACAAAACCCTGCAGGTTAATACTCACCTGGTGTTTTTTCTAATGATGGCCAATGTTTCTTCATTTGCCTCTCAGGTGTCAGGTGGCAGAGGAGCACGCCAAGACATGAGAAAGGTTATGTGAAGAGTTTTTTTGGGAACTGTCAAACTTATGGGAGAAGTTCTTTGCATCTCACCACACAGACAACAACACTGCCATCTTTGGCTTTCAGTCTGACTTATTTGATTTCAAATTTAAACGAGGATCCTGCAATCTGTGTGACATGATGAGAAAGTCCTGTTCCTCTACCTGTTGCACTCTTCCACCAGAGCTTCCCGCTCCTCCTTGCTGGGATTCTTCTGCCGTTCGTAGGCCTGGTACAGGATTTGCTGGGACGCCGGTCCCCATTTGAAACGGTTGCGTCTCATTTTTTTGTAGGTGGGTTCGCCGCCGATCTCGTCACCAGACTGACCCATCTGACCGGACGGGTTGTATTCTGGGAAGAAAAAAGCCGGATCCTGATTGGCTTTGTCCGCCATGCTGCCGCCAGGGCCGTGTGCCGCCTGGTTGAACTCTGTAAAGAAACAAGAGGAAGTGATTCACAAGAAAACCTTTCTCAATTTGAAAAACCTGGTTTAGCATGTGAATTCATTATAACAAACTGCAGCAGGCTACACTAGAGGCCTGTTGTGGCTGCATTTATATGTCATCCAGTACGATAAACAATAACTCAACAGGGTTGAAATAAACGTTCACACTGCTACCAGCTACCAGCTACATGCTACAGGTCGGGGCCGAGCTGTGAGAAACACAAATATTAACTTACGTCGCAGAATTTCCCGCTGTTTCCTGACATACCAGGTGTAGAGCGCCGCTCGCTTCTGCGTTTTCATGGGCGTGCCTTTGTTGAGGTGCTGGGAGAGGTGAGACTGGTTCAGGCCCGTGATGTCCACCACCTCCCTTTGGGGGATGTTGTGTTGCTGCATGTAACCTTTGATCATGCGGGCAGCACGCCATGGATCCTCTCTGGGAGTACAAAACACGGCTCATTTCAACACTGAACTACTTGCAGGAATGTAGCTGAAGAGAAAATCCCCGTCAGTTCAGAAAGTTACAGCTCAAGCAAAACCAGGTGATGTCAAAGTGTTCAAATACAGTGAAAACAGAAAAGAGGGGAAAAGCCGTAAAGACGTTGGAACAACAAAAACATCAAAAAAGATCCATAAATCCTGAATTACACATTTGCTTCTCAAGTTGTTCCCTCCATTTGTTCCCCTGTTTTACACGGCCTGGACTTTAAAGAGTTTAAAATGATAACAGGTCGCCTCACAGACAGCCCGTTTATCAATGCAGCCGATTCAATAGGCTGTAAATATTTTCAAAGGTTAGTTCAAGTGGATTCGGGCCAGTTGAACAACTTTGACAGAGTGTTGGTCACCTAAACTCTTTGTTTCAGCCTGGAATGAGCTGGGTCACAGAAATGTAAAACAAGTGAAAAAATAAATAATTCAAAATGTGAAAAATTCAAAATAGGCCAAAAAATAAATTACTTGCTGGCAAAACAGAGTATTTTGAAAATCGTAAAAAAATGTGGCATGAGTTTACATAAAGTTTTAAAACAGAAGTTTATTATAATGTATAAATATTTTTTAAATAATCGGATTAAATAATAACAGTTAAAGAAAAATTGTATTTGGGCTCTGAAATAAGTGCATAAAATAAACACCAAGAAAAAAACGTTTTCAAATGTAAGTATATCTAATGTTTGCTGGTTTTAATTTCAATTGACTGAGAGAAGGTTTGAGCAGCAATACACGATCAGAAATAGTTAAAACGAAGTCTTACCCCGCAATCAGGGAGCAGCAGACACACGCACATCAGCAATTATAGCAAATCTACACACGTCTGTTTGTTTTGGAGAATGTGGAGGCCTACATCTAAGTCTGCGGGTTAAGTGGGAGATGTTAGTTTATAACTTTTGACAATGAATAACCAGATCGCCATTCACTCTAATCACACGCCACTGTGTATCTTCCAGTTGATGATTTATAGAATAAAATTAATAATAACTTCAGTACACGTGGGTTAGTTTTGATATCCTCTGGGACGATAGAGGAGCCTAAAATATTACTGTAACGTTAGAGTTACGTCGAGGAATACTTTGAGAAGTTTAAATTCAGATGTTTAATTGTAATAATAATAATAATAATAATAATAATAGTAATAATAATAATAATAATAATAGTAATAATAATAATCATAATAAATACATTATCTAACTTCCCAGGCAGAAGTTTTCCGGTTTCTTTCTCCTCACGCAGCTCTGCGCGTCGCCGACTTTTTTTTTATCGTGGAGAGGTGGAGAGTAGAGTTAATAATAAATAGATCTAAGTTCAGCTGATATTTTGCAAAGGTAAAGAAATAATAATCCATGTAGATAATTAGTAACCAGAATGTGAAAACAGAGCTGTGGCGGGTTATTTTAAAACTGTAAACAAGAGAAAGACGCGTGTTTTACGCATTTACGGCGCAATTCTGGACTTTACCAAAACCCTCAAATTTGTCAAATCAAAAACCCCAGAAGCAAATTATAATAAAGAAAATATTAGGAGAAGGTAGAATGAAGGCATGGGGAAATGAATAATGTTTTTGTAACATTTCGTAGAAGTTTAAATAATTCTTTTTTTACAGTAAATGTGAGAAAACTCACGCCAACATGCGCTCCACCTCCGCCCTCTGCTCCGCGGCCTCCTCCGTGTTCAGCGACTGGAGCTCCTTCAGGATCGGCGGCGTGTCGTAGTCGTCCCCGTCCTCGGAGCCCTCGTCCCCGGACAGCTTGCCCTTGCCGTGGCCGTTGGTGAGCGTGAGGAAGACGGGCTTGGAGTCGGCGTCCGGCCCGCTCATCTTCCCGCAGTGCGCCGCGGCGGGCGACAGCGGCAGGCTCTCCAGCTTTACTCCGAAGCCCGTCGGGCCGGGGTCCATGTCGTCCAGGGCCTGGATCAGGACGTCTTTGGTGACTCCTGAGTCCAGCAGGGCGCTGAGGAGCTCCTGCTGCAGGGATGTCAGCTTGGATACCATTTTAGAGAACATTAAAAACACAACATAGAGGCCTGCTGGGTGCCCGCTGGAGCAGAGGGGGGACGAGGAGGAGGGGAAGAAAAAAAGGAGAAAAAGTGAGATGAAAAGTTCCTGGTTTGCTCCTCAGTGGTGCACAGCTGTGTGGAGAGCTGCTGACACCTGCTCCGAGAAGCTGCTTCACTTCCCTGTTGGAGGGGAGGATGGAGCTACTTTGCCATGATGCTTTCTGAGCGCAGGGGAATATAAAACATGGTAATGAGTGGGCCGGCTGATGGGGGCCTTATGTAAATCCAACAGGCCGAGGTAGACGTGTTTACACTGCTGCACTGCGGCTTTTATTGGCTCCTCTTATCTGCAGAACTTTGCTGGACTTTGGACCCTGTTGTATATGCCATAAAGACTTTTAAGAAAGGCGAGCAGCGCATATTCACACCGCAGGATCAGTGGTTTTATTCCATAAACGCTCCAGTACAAGGCCAGACCTGGGCCCCACAGAGGGGTTCTTAGGGAAAATAAAGATTTAAAGTTTATTTAAACTTTGGATGACTAATTTCCAGCTGTTGCTGGTGTTAAAGAGGTGATCATTCCCCTGTGTGCTTCCTTTAATGAAGATAATAGCAATGAAGTTGGAATTGTGATATTACTGCACAGCAACTTCAAAACTGTGTACATTTTCATATTTTACAGCGGGGAAAAAAATTGTATTTGAGTGACATAAATCATCTTTTATTACATCAACCTGATAAACCTTTTATCTAATGACAAAATAAGCATGTTGAGATCACAGTGTGATGGTAAAATCTGCATTAACATGCACTGAGAACATGAGGCTCAATTCCTCTAAGTTCTTCCACCTGCAGCACAGTGCTCAAGATCACCAGATGCATTACAAAACTTTACAGAAATCCATTGGATATTAGAAAAATGCAAGTATACCAACTGGAAATAAAGGTTTCAATTTGACAACATCTGAGAAAATACCTAAGAAGTAGCACTGAAACAAAAAACTGGCCTTTGAATTAAATTCAATATATGTTCCAGCTGCTATAGTGAATCATTGTGAAGTCTGATGAATCTAATTTCCCTGCAGTTTTGAATCTGCTGAAAACTTCTTGTAGAAAAGACCATCGTCGTAATCTTATCTTCACACCTAGAACAAGCATATTAAAGTAAAAGATGAAGCTTAGCGGTGAAAAAGTCCTATGAACTTAGATTTAGTTCAGGTTTTACCTGCATGCGTGTTTCTTTTCATGTGTTCGCAGTCATGAGGTGTTTAGTATCTGAAAGTTGAGGCCAGTTTGCTAAAATGTCTAAAACTAAAGAGTTAAAGCATAAATATAGTAGTTTTTCCCTCGATCTCCTAAAAAATGTACTTTATCTTGTGGAGTTTAAACTTCTTGTCTGTTTTGATTTGTTTACATCCGGTGGGATGAAAACAAATCACAGCTCTTCTCTGCTGGACAGAATAATTACCAATATGACTGAACTTCATCAGCTCACCGTCGTACCAGAAAAGAGTTTCCACAGCAAATACACCAAACATACCTCACACTAAAGAGAGCCAATGAAAAGAAACTTCCATTTCAGTTTAACTATTAAATAGACACATAAACAATTAACTGCTGCAGGTTTAGTGATATGTGCCGAGAGTCGGAGCCAGATACTCGCCTGAACCCTGAGTTGAAGCAGTAAAAGCAGATTTTCAGCATAAAGACACTCACAGAGCATAAAGAGTCCAATCTCATATGATTATTATCTGTCTGAGATGATTGTGAGAGAAAAGTGACACCACAGGTTTATTAAATGTTTATCTGACGATATGAAATCAGTGTCACTCGTGCAGCAGCTCTGTGAATATGATAGTTTACGACAAGATACTTGGCCAATAATTGGACAGACATAATCTTTCAGTGTAGTATCAACGTGGTTGATCATTAGTAATAGGATTGCCCTAAATGTATTAACACCGGCTTTATAATCCAGAGAGACTTTCTTTAATGGAATATCTTTTACACAGTGATGATGTCAAAATGGGGGGTATTGAATACAAAAACGAAAAAGAGGAAATCCAGGAAACCATAAATTTGAACGAGCTTGTTGAAAACTCACTGCGGAGTCCAGGGACCTCTGTTAATGCCTCTGCAGGAATGTTAATGGTTTTATTGTGGTGATGCTTTATTAATGGGATGTTTTGTACTGGTGAGACCTCACAGTTTCTCTTTCCCTTAAAAAAAAAAAAAAAGGTTTACTTCTGCTTCAGGTGTCATTCTTCTCCAGATTAATCGGTTTGTCTTATCTGCTGCTTCCACTGTCGTATGAAGGTTCCCCGAGGCGCACACCTCGCCTGCCCTTCGCTCGGATGTGTAAAGTGCCAGCCACTGTGAAAAGTGTGTGAAGTTAATAACCCAGTGGAAAGAGATAAATTACAGACTGTCTGCCGCTCTGTCATATACGATGACAAGTTAATGACTCCGATGTTGGTTTTAAGGAGCCAAAGAAACAGATTTGTTAAAAAAAAACTAGAATAAACGAGTTATCTGTCATCTGACAGCAAAGTATTTCACACAGTTGCAGACAAAACCAGCATTGGAGTGAAGTCACACGCATGGTTACACGTCAAAACGTTCACATTTGTCTGCTACTGCATTTGCACTCGTTTACTTTTAATGCAATTCAACAATCTTTTGTTTAACTTTTTGCTTCCAAAACACAATTTCTGTAGTGGATTGTTCTGCTTTAATCTCACTTTCACTGATCAGAAAGACTATTTTATTCTTCTTCCCTTGTTTTGATGCATTCCCAGGTTCTTGTAAAGCACTTTGAATTACCATGCATCTGAATGGTGTCATTCAAAAATGGTTGATGCTCGAATAAGTAAAAAGTATTTAAAGGTAATTTAATCTTGAAGTAAAAAAACTAAACTACAAATCAGACGACAGAAATGTATCAGGCCACGTATTGTGAAAGAGACACCTCGCTCGCTCTCTCTCTCTCTCTCTCTCACACACACACACACACACACACACACACACACACACACACACACACACACACACACACACACACACACACACACACACACACACACACACACACACACACACACACACACACACACACACACACACACACACACACACACACGCACACACACACACACATTCACACAGCTAGGTAAACTTTGACGTACATCTTTCTGGCACTTTCACACGTCTCCATCTAAAATGGGTGAACCATTAACAACAAATAATAACAAGCAGTGAAAACAGTTTATTCAGTAGACAGATCATCACGCGTGTTGTGAAAGCAGCCTGTGCACTGGAGCGTGGCGAGGAACACGCACTGCCCATCACGGCTTCACGCCGAGCCTTGACACACGAGTTGAGCAACCAGGCCACGGTTTCCTAAGACGACACCTGCCGTCAGTCACACCACTCAAAAGATTCAAATCAGGGGGTTTCATACGGCAGAAAGTTCAGATTTTCAAAAATAACTAATCTGACAATAGTTTATAAAGCCCTGTTGCATATCATCTACACAATAAATCCCTGCTGATGGTGAGCAAAACAAATGGCTCGGAGTGAACAGGTTGCCAGTCCGTCACAGGACAAAGACAAAGAGACACGTACGAAACTGTGGGAGGAAATCTCAGCTGGTGGACAACATGCAAACTCCTCACAGGAAGGCTTCCAAGCCCTGACTTGAACTGGAGCTATTGAGTATTGACAAATACCCCTGAAGTGCAGCCAACAATGCATTAAATACTGCAGTGTAATGCAGAATAACGCTATGTTTATCAAAATATACACAAGTGTATGTTCTTTGTCACAGGTGCCTCAAAGTCTGCTTATTCACCCTGATGAGTGCGTTCAACAGGCCACATAGGAAAACATTTAGAAACTGGTGTCACTAGTTAACTAAGTCACTGATTTGAAGAAAACGTACTGCAAATGTGCCCAAACAAAACCTGCAAGAGTGGATCTTCTGGGTATTCAGAAGTGTCACAATGCTACACTGCCATACTACTGTTTTTCTTTTTCATTTTGTTCTTCCTTAAAAGTTTCTCTTCTTGTGCTTTTTAAATTGTGGGTTTCTTTCCTCTCCTGTTCCTCTCATGTGGCGACAATAAATCTCCATTAATCCTTGAAAATGTCACCTCTTTTTGGCTCTTTTGTTCATTTCCCTACAGGACTTCCTATAAAAACACAAAGGGTGTTTTTTCAATCTTGAATTGACAATAATTTAGTTTGGAATTTGTTTTTACTTTTTCATTTCAGTACAGTTTCTGTGTATCGGCTGTTTTTGAGCACCTAGTGTGTGACATCGTGATAATCAGCAAAAGATGTGTTTAATCCCTATTTGTTTAAAAGATTAAGATTACCCCCCCCCCCCCCCCCATAAGATTGTAGGGTAAATTTATCCTTATATTCATATGATAATTAATTAAATATTGATATTATTGTTTCATCCAATAGCAAGGTTTGTCAAATTTATCAATGAAACTTCATAGTTACTCCAATGAGACGTGTGTGAGCTGGAAGAATTGCAGTTTTGCCAAAAATCAGTAAAGACAGCAAACATTTCTGCAAATCCTTCAAACAAAGGTTCCCACTTCAGTTTTTCAGATATTCTTCAGGCAGTACAAGCAGTTCGGTGTGGCGGGTAAAACAAGCGCAGACAGCACACACCAAAGATAACACAGTATAATCGTGTGCTCTGTTTGCTCTTTGTTCATTTCTCTTTAGACCATTCAAATGTAAATGACAAATGTGATAGGATTTCCTTGTAAAACATGCTTTTTTTTTTTACTTAACTACAAGGGTGAAATGCTCATTATTGTTTAAAATTAACAAAACAATTCAGGCCACCATTGAGAAGTTCTATATTTTGCAGATGTGATAGGATGAGATGTTGTTTTCAAACCTGCCATTTTTCAGAGGAACTCATCATTAAAAAAAGAATAAGTGGAGCAAATTCAAAAAATGTGTCCGGTGACAATTGAAAGCAACAAATTAATGTTGGACTTCCTGTTGGATTGAGGTCAGGGGTATCAGCGCGTAATTTAGGTCTTGATGAGACGAACAATTGTTTTGGTTTGATCTCCCTACGACGTTCCCACAGGCCGTGGTGACCATTTTAGGGTTTCTAGGTGGCGCTAGAGAGCACATTTTGGCACTCTGGGGATTCATTTTTACATTTCCTCACATTTTTTGCCAGTCTTGATGAGCGTGCCAAATGTGGTGAACATTTGAGCGTGTTTAGGGGGTCATATTTAGGCTTAATGAGGCGTCAGGGGTCAAAGAAAATAACTATTATAATAATAATAATAATGAGAAGAAGAAGAAGAAGAAGAAGAAGAAGAAGAAACATTACAAATACAATAGGGTCCTGGCCTCCAGCCTAGGCCTTCGAAAGAGGCCTGGCCTGGAGCCCGAAAGGCCCGAAAGGCCCGAAAGGCCCGAGCCCTATTTAGAATTAATGAGGATAAATGAGAAACTCTGGCATTCCACTGAAGATTACTTTTCAAAACTTGAACACAGCAGCCTCATCAAGACGTTGGATCAAGGATGTTGATCAGAATTTTTAACATTGGGTGGGATTTTGATTGTCGGTGAAACAGTGTAGTGGTTATCACGCTTGTCTCATCACGATGGTTTCCGGCCCGAGTTGAGCCTTTCTGTGTGGAGCATGGTTTTTTTTTCTGTGCTTGTGTGTCGGTTAGAGTCCGTTCTCCAGTTTCCTCCCATCCAAAGACACGCGTCAGGCTAATTAGTGACATTAAATTGCTCATAGGAGTAAATGACAATGTGTTGCACATCATGACCCAGTATTGGATAACATGGAGCAGAAGTTGATTGGATGAGTTTTAAAACCACAAACTTTAACTTTAGGGCATCATGAAACCCTAAAACTGTCCGTATTCACTTCCTTGGATATAATCTCACTCAGTCTGACCGTTACCTCGACGAGGGAAGCTACAGGGAGCCGCTGAGAGTATCGATGTCTGCTGAAGGTATGCTTGGCTGCACTCAGTGTCTTCACTGGCCTCTCGTGACCTCCCGTTCTTCGGCCCACAGCCCAGTCAGAGCACAAACCGGAACGTTTGGTGAGAGGCTGAAATAAAAAGGGCAAGGGCTATGTGGTGTGTGCGTGAGGTTCAGGAAGCCATCGACCATGCACCGTTCCACAGACTGATTTGGACCTTACCCTCGATCTGAACTCTCCGACTGCTCGCCTCTCTTCAGACACCAGAGACAACCGGCTTGTGTCAGAGCACGCTATGTCCTGAGCCTCTAGCTGAAATGGGACAAGTGGAAAATTAATTCATGAACTCACCCATGTTGGCACATTAACAATCAGAAAAAGTTTAGGTTTACAAAATGATTATGCTCTAGGTTACAATAGCTCTAATGCACTTTACTTTTCACTTCACTTACACAGACATTTTCATTACACAAGCAGTCTCAAAGCACTTTACACAATCTCATTCATGGTGACTCAGCAGCAAAGGAAGGCGCTTGACCACTATCACTGGCAACTAGGGGTTCAGTGTCTCGCTCTTTGAGCCCCGGAGAGGCAGAGATCAGGATTGAACTGCTAATTTTCTGATCGGGAGACGATCCACACTTCCACCACAGCTCCAACAAAGAAATATGCAAACGCTGGAAGAAGAGAAGAGAGATGGGAGCTGGAAAGGAGGGAATACTGTCTACCCATCAACCACAACACGAGGGGGCATGTAATGTTCTGCAGGATGAACCATAGGGGGCGCTCCCTGAGGTCACTCACTGGGTCACAGCAAAGGTCAAGGTTGTCGACTCAACAGTTTGTCACATCCGACTCTCCACTACATTTTTGAAATGTAACCCTCTGATGCATGAACTATGAAAGCCTCGATATTATCGACATATTTTCAGAAAATATGATTTTCTTCAAAAAGTTAAGAAACGTCTGCTCCAGTGGACTATATCCACCTGAGCATTCAACATAAAACATTCTGAACTTACTGTAAAAATGATTAACTTGTGTTTTATTGTAAATATACAAATATTTGTCTCTTTCGATGCTTAGAAAAACATTTCAACAGAGTATATGTGTATAGACCTACAATGTTTAGGCATGAAAAAGGAACCAATTACACTCATTCCTCAGAATCTCACACCTAAATAGATCAAACATCTCCAACGGGAGAAACCTTGTGCGTCTCCAAGGTTCTTTAAGATGCACTACTGGCATTGCAATGCACTTATACTGCCATGTTGTTTTCTGTGACAAAAACTGACATTTTAGTTTCTGCATCGGTGAACACTTCTATGTTCATCACACCTCGGCTGCAGGAAAGTGTGCAAAGCAAAATAAAATCAGTTTTAAACGAATAGCTTATATATTTAATGACAATTGGTACTTATTACAAATCACAATGTCACATTTTATAAATTCTAAGTAATTAAATTAACTATTGCAAAGCCCTCAAACTGATGTAAAAGTTGAAACTTAATCTGAGTTACCACAATAAAGTAAAGTAACCATAAAAAATGCTCTTGGCAATTCTACTTTTGTTGGCTTCTGGGGGCCTTGGCCGGCCGCCGCATCCCCGACAGCGAGGGATCGGCCCTTCGGGCCTCACTAATGATAACCTGAAATTTCATCCTCGAATTCTGGCATGTCCGCTTTAGTTCAGGGTCTTGGGTATGTGATGGTCTATTCTTGTCTGTTCTGGTTGTCGGTCTGTCTGTGTCACGGTGTTTCTGTATTTCCTGATCAGGAAAGCCACCCTGATCACAGAAGACTCCTCTCACCCCCTTCATCACTCCTTCCAGTTACTCCCATCAGGTAGACGCTTCAAAGTTCCTCTGGCCCACAAAAAACATCTACAAAAAATCCTTCATCCCAAATGCAATAGTGTAAATAATGCTCTGATCAAAATTAAATAAGATATTGGACTGTGCGCGCGCATGCGCGCGTGCGCACGCACACACACACACACACACACACACACACACACACACACACACACACACACACACACACACACACACACACACACACACACACACACACACACACACACACACACACACACACACACACACACACACACACACACACACATATTATTCTATTTTCTTAAAAATAAATAAAGAAACATAAAATAAATTTTGAGTTCTCACCTGCTGACCCACATGTGACAGAATGGACGACGCCTCTTTTGGACTCAGCTGGTACCCGTCTCTTCCTCACTCAGCTGAGTCTTTTGCTTCGCGCCTGTGGATGCGGCTGCGTTTCCTGAAAGTTGCAGCTGCCAACCAGCAGAGCTTAGCAAAAAGAAGGCTCACCCTCAACTCGCAGCCAGCCCTCCATCAGCCAGCCCTCCATCAGCCAGCCCTCCATCAGCCAGCCCTCCATCAGCCAGCCCTCCATCAGCCAGCCCTCCATCAACCAGCCCTCCATCAGCCAGCCCTCCATCAGCCAGCCCTCCATCAACCAGCCCTCCATCAGCCAGCCCTCCATCAGCCAGCCCTCCGTCAGCCAGCCCCCGTCAACTAGTCACTCAGCCTTTCCCCAGCCTCTATCACCGTCTCTTTGTCCCCCTCCTGGGGTCCCCCGATCTGTCTCCCCCTCAAGGCCACAGAGCCCCCTTGAGGAAGAGGGGGCTCTGTGGCCTTGGACCCATCCTTGTGCTCGACCTCTAGAGGTGCCCAGCCCCAGAGGTGACCGATGGTCTGGCTCGGCATGTACGACAACGCGTTCCAGTTCTTGCCAAATGTCCAGCAACGTGGCTCAATTATTGAAGAGGAGTAGACCAACACTCCTCAGGCCACAATCAACAACTTCAATCAATCAATCAACATTTATTTATAAAAACCTTTAAAACACACAAAGTGACCAAAGTGCTTCACATTAAACAAACAGACAGTAAAAATGAGAAAGAAAAGAATTAATAGAGAACAAGAGTAAAAACTAGGGCTGCACCAATACCGATACCAGTATCGGATATCGGTTCGATACCAAGCATGAGTACTCGTCGTTGTACTCATAAAACTGCCACCGATACCACAACACACGATGCGCGGTTTTCGGCACTTCACTGCAAAGCGCGGCGGCCAGTGAGGAGCCTAGCTTGCTCAAAGCTGTTCCACCGAGCGCACCCCCACCCCGAGCGGCCCGCCACTCCTAAATGAATGTAGAGGAAACCTTGTGGTTTCAGACAAAGTTTTATTGAAAGCACTTTTGTTAAATGTTAGTTCTCAGTTCATGACAAACTGTTAACCCTTCCTGCTCCGGTCTCCAGACCGTGGTCGGAAGACGCAGGGGAGACAACTTCTACTGCAGGCCGAAGCTGTCCTCAGCTTCAGGGTGAACTCCCTGGCCTCACAGCCGGAGGAAAGCAGGACTGGAACTCAGTTTCTGACCTGCTGTGTTTATTGGCCTCTTACTTTTATGTACAGCTTCTTGATAGATCCACTCAGCATATGCACGCGCGCTCACTCATGCACACTGGTCAAGCGAGCAGTGCACCTGTTAAAGGAGCCACGCACCCACACACACACACACACACACACACACACACACACACACACACACACACACACACACACACACACACACACACACACACAGATAACAAAAGTTTTATTGAAATGTTTTCTTACAGTAAATGTGGCAGAGCAATAAAATAACAAATTTTGAATGTCAGTACATCACAATGTAGTAATGTTGTTCAAATAAAATCTGTGGAAAACAATAAATGTGTGTATCGGCATCGGTATCGGTGAATACTCGAATGTAAGCACTCATATATTACTTGTTTTGGAAAAAAGTGGTATCGGTGCATCCCTACTAAAAACATACACTATATCAACAAGAGTAAAATCAAAAGAAATCAAAATAAAATAAGAGAAAATGTCACCATATTACTGTGTATTAAAAGCTAGTCTGAATAAATACGTTTTGAGCCAGGATTTGAAGAGGCCAATGTCGGTTAAGGGGCGTATTTCAGGGGGGAGTTTATTCCAGAGTTTGGGGGCAGCAACCGAGAAACCCCAACCGCCCCAGGGTTTCTACCTGGCTCTAGGGAATTCCAATTGAAGCTGATTTGTGGACCTCAGCACCCTTTCAGTGCGTCAGACAGTCAAGAGTTCCACCAAATAAGGAGGGGCAAGGCCGTTGAGTGCTTAAAAAACATAGAGTAAAATCTTAAAATCAATTCTAAAAGAAACTGTGAGCCAGTGAAGGGAGAAGAGGACTGGGGTGACGTGCTGACGTCTGGATGTGTGTGTTAAAAAATGGCTGCAGCATTTTGCACCAATTGGAGGCGACTGAGGGCAGACTGGGAGACGCTAACATAAAGTGCATTACAGTAATCAGTTCATGAGCTGATAAAAGCATGAATTGTCCTTTCAAGGTCGGTGCGATCTAAAAAGGGCTTTACTTTGGTTAAAATGTGGAGTTGATAAAAACAAACTTGCTCTGACCACGCTGTCCATCTGTTTGTCAAATTTAAAACAGCTTTCTAAAATCACTCCGAGGTTCTTCACAGGTAGTTTTAGTTTTGAGGACAAAGTATAAGAAAGAAAAGGAACATTTTCACCAAATCGGATGTCCTCTGTTTTGTCCTCATTAAAATGGAGGAAATATTTCCCCAACCACAGCTTAATGTCTGTGATGCACTCAGTTAAGGGTTGAAGGGCTCCTGTTCTGTTTAGGGACACTGGTAAATACAGCTGCGCATCGTCGGCGTTGCAGTGAAATGCTAAATTGTGCCAAGCAATAATTGACCCCAGTGGCAACATATATAGTGAAAACAGCATCGGGCCCAAGATGGAGCCCTGGGGCACTCCACAAAACAAAGAGGTAATGGAGGATGACAGGTCGCCAATCATATTTGAAAAGGTCCCGTTGGTCGGGTAAGACTCAAACCACTTGAGTGCAGTACCTCGGAGGCCAACGTAATTCTTTAATGGAGACAAGCGGATTGAATCCACCGTATCAAATGCTGCTGTTAAGTCTAGGAGCACTAAGACAACAGGGCATTTGGCATCAACAGACAGGGCGACATCGTTATGGACCTTCAGCAGAGCAGACTCTGTCACTGTCCAGATCCGAACCCAGACTGACATTTTTTGAGTTTTTTTCAAGAACAATTGCATAAAGACAATTTTCCCCAGGACCTTTGAGATAAAAGGCAAGTTGGAAACGGGTCTAAAATTGGATAAAACACTTGCATCAAGATGTGTTTTTTTAAATAGGGGTCTCACAATAGCATGTGTAAAAGAGTTGGGGACACATCCTGAGCTAAGGCAAGAGTTCATTAAAACCAAGAGAGAAGGTCCAACAGAAGAAAACACGTCTTTAAGCAATTTAGTGGGAAAAAACGTCCAGAGAGCAACTCGTTGTTCTCATATGCTGAACGATATCAGTGAGGAATGAAAGAGAGAGACAAGTTCTAAGTGATCGAACACTGGAGAACGTGGGGCAGCAGCAGACTGGTCCAGGCTATCGCTAGGCTAATGCTAGGCTACCACTAGGCTAATGCTACAGGCTACCAATACAGCTACTCAATGATGTCACAGACACCACTATGTTAACAAAAAATCTTAAAATGTCCTCACATGTGGAAACAGAGGCAACAGACAGAGGATTGGTGAGGAGGCTCACAATAGAGTTAATAGTACTGAACAACATACGACTTCATAAACTCTAGACAAAGGAGATATGTTGCACTGCAGGAGGCAAATAGTGGTCAGACCAGTAACTGACTGTCTTTCCCCCGAAAGCAGCCAACTGTCTTTCCTTCTATAGTGGCCAACCGAAGCACACCTGTGCAATAATCCTGCTGTCTCATCAGCATCTTGATATGCCGCCGGTGAGGTGGAGGAACTATCTCAGCAAAGGATTTAGACAAATTGATGAACACAATTTGAGAGTAGTAAGCCTTTAATGTACGTAGAAAAAAGTCGAAGATCTTTGAGTTCAGCTCATGAAAAATGGAAGCAATAAAAGTGTTTATAGGTGGTGACGGTAAAAATGAACAACAATCACTTGCCTGCATCTCATTTGGAATCTGTTTTTCATTAAAACATATAAAAGTCTTTGGAAGACATGAACCAGTTAAATGCATTGTGATCCATCAAAATGCCAGTAAGAAGACATAACATCACAAGAAGACACAATAAGTCTTACAAGGATGCTCTCAAATGCTCCAACCGGTTGCAATAGGATCAGGAAAAGCACAGCGAGTTTTAACATTAGTGATCAATACAGCAAAGATTTCAGCAGACTCAACCAGTATGTGTCAGCGAGGAATCCTCAATCCTGGTTAGTTACTTTAACGGCATAAAGAATGAGTCACATCCCAAAAAGACTCAGTCTCACTTCACGTTTGTTCCTTTACTCACACCAGACCTCATTAATCATGCAGATCCTCAGGTGTTTTTATGATAATGACAAGCGGCCATCATGTTGCCCGTTATCAGTGATAAAACTTTACACATGCTGGTTTGATTGCATCACAGTTTGTCCTCTTGGGATGGAGCTGAAGCTTTGATCTCTATCAGTGCAATAAGATCACATCACCACACCTACAAATCACAGAGAGATGGCTGAATTGACACACACACACACACACACACACACACACACACACACACACACACACACACACACACACACACACACACACACACACACACACACACACACACACACACACACACACACACACACACACACACACACACACACACACACACACACACACACCAGAACGACGGGGAGAGGATGTTTCAACCTGCAGCTGATTGATACCCCAGTGCAGATAAGGAAGAGGAAAGTGATGGAAGATGCTGGCGTCCGTCCACTCCTCCCACTTCATAAACATGACCCGTGGATGATCCTGCAGTGGAGGAAGCAGAGCAGGGGAGGCCTGTGGGTGCAGGTCCGCAGCAGTGTGTGTCACAGCCACGGTGTTGGCTCTGTCAACACACACTGTAGCAGGGTGTGTGTACATGTTGGTGTGAATGTGACAGAGTGTTTTCTGTGGGTTTGAACCAGGTCCAGCACTTGAAAGTCTCGGTGCTGTGTTTGCTCTTCAGACTGCACAAGGCGTGTGTGTTGTCAGGGATTGAGCTTTTCCTCGGCTTCTCTTTTGTTGAACCGCGTCAGATCAGAGACGCTTGAAGGTTTGGCTGTTAGTCACTGCCTGGCAAACTGGTCACTGTCTCACTGTTGTTTGGTTACGTCTTAATGTCTTTGAGTGTAGTATTTTGTTTTCCTTTGTACTGACAAATCAGTTTATAAAAACACCAAACACAGAACCCATTTGGGATTTTCCATCAAGTAAAGATTGTATCTTTTAAGAAGCCACAACCTTGATGCAGTATTCTACTCATCAGGGCAGCATGACCCCTTGCGTCATACACGCCACCCTGGACTCAGTGGTCAGAAGTCTGGTCCTCCCACACTTTGACTATAACTGAGCCAAACCGCCAAGATACAGCTCGTATATCATGTCTTCTTTTACAGCCATTGTCTATACAACACAGAGACTTTCCGCCTGTAACCTGACAGAAGGAATCATCTGAGAAAGCTTAGCGGAGAAATGTGAAGTTAAAGGTCATGACCAGTAGATTCAGGAGATGTCTGCTCAAATTGATGTTTTTATTAGATGTGGGATGGACGGGTCCAAGTGCTGCTACTGAAGCTATGAAGCCAGATCAGACTCATGGAAACCTCAAGTGGTTGTAGAAGGACATAACAAATCTGCTTTTTCAATTTGCCAGATAGTAAAAGTAGAACTTATATTGGGAAAAGGGATAGCAATGCCATCTCATTGTACATTCTTTGACAATTCCACAGATAAAAACTCTAAATAAGTATCTTCAATCTATTCATAAGAAGGATTGTTGTTGATTGGATTGTTGCCACAACAAACTGATTGGTTTAGTCTATTGTGGCATTACAAACTCCTTAAATTGTTTCACAAAGTTCAGCACATTATGAAGTGATGCCCTATTAAATAAATAAACACACACTGCTAATTTAATAATACTTTTGCATTACTTCTGGAATTTTGTAGTTACATATAAGATTTTATCACCAATAAAATCTGAAAATTAAATAAGGGATGCTGCCACATCTGGAGAGGCAACATAACAATCATTATTTATTATTTGTTGGTATGGATTTTTATGACATGACTTCTGTTTTGCCCAATCAACTAATTGATAGTTCAGTCTGCAAAAGCTCAGAGGAGTCTTTCAAATGACATCTCCATGATTTCACATATTCTAAAATATGTAAATTCATGGGAAACAAAACAAAGATCCTTGGTTGCAGAGGCCTGAAGTACATGGCAATATAAAAGATCAAATATACACAAATTATCAAATAATGTGTGCTCAGACAAGAAAAACTTCATATCGTTGTTGTGTTTTGTTTGTGTTTTTTGTTGTTGCTTTTTTGCTTTGTTTGGAGCGATTGATCAAGACAGTAAACGAGTGTGGCTGTGTGATTATCTGTGTATTTGTTGATGTGCATCAGGGTGTTTGTAGCTGGCCATACTCTGCTGGCGGTCCTCGTCCCAGCTGCTGCTGCCGCCGCTGCGCTCTTCTCCCGGCTGCTCGTCAATATTGACTCAGGAATCGAAGCCACTTTGTCAAGTGTACGTGGGGGGGTGGGGGGGTGGGGGGGCTTTCTTCAGGTGAAAACACAGAAAATATAGCTGTCAGACATCCAAATTAAAGAAACAACTACAACTACAATATACTGAATGAAAGCAACACTGGTAAATCTTGTGAGACTATTAAAGCAGCGTTTGCTGCGTCGACCACACAACGCTTCTGAGGCGTCAAGAGTTTCATGGACAGGACACAAGTCGGAGAAACGCCTGAGATCAGCTCCTGATTGAAGCAGAAACATGATCTGATTTCACACGTCTGCTATAGGAAACTCACTCACTGTCTCAGCAGGATGAACGGACACAAACTTTACACTGTTCATTTCATTTCTTTATAACAAAATGATTTATCATGTGAGTTTGGGGATGAAATCGTTTGTGCCGGTACTTCTGGTGACCTGCACAGCGTCCCATGAGCCGAGCTGTATCCAAATGCTGTCAAAGGTGTGCAAAGTTTGAAGATCTTTAATCTTGCTGCAACGGCAAAGCACATTTATTCCCTGGTTATTTATTAGTGGCTGTTAAACTGATGAACTCGGGGCGGATTTGCATGACTCCGACTCTGGATCATGAGTTCTCACACTGGCCAGCGGTTACATGCCGGCGGTTCATTTTGCATAGTTCAGAGCTGCAGTGCGGAAACATAAGAGTTGTCTTTTGTTTTGGAGGTAAAGCCTTTACAGTTAGCTGCAGGATGTGGAGCAGTGGGGACTCACTGCTGGCACCTAGTGAGCAAAACAGCAAACCACTACAGCACACAGGTGAGACCGCTCATGCACTCACACACACTCCTGCACCTGCAGTTGTTTTTTTTGTTGCCCTGTTCGCTGGCGTTGTTGCAAACCGATCAACCTTAATCCCTGTTTTATTCTTATTGCAGTGAGTTTATGGCGAGTAGCGTACAGCAGATAACAATAAAAAACAGACACATGCCTGCACAGTATCACCCCTGACCTTATTTCGATCAGACTAACTGTGCCAGCTCCGTCTTAGGCGTGTCGCAGTGGTTATAAATCTCCGGGGAAAAGAACAGGAGTGAATCAGATCCAGGCCGTTTGCTGCTGCACTCAGCAGGAGGACAAACACACGCCTACAAGGAAGAGCTGGTGAAGAAACAATGGCGTGATAAGACTCTTCATGCGGCAGCGCATTGAAAAACCCGACTGGAATGCTGTTGTCACTTATTTGCTCTGAGCTTGTTAACGTCTGCATGGCGTGCGCTCAGTCTTGTGTTTTCCTTGGAAATGTGCATCTGGTGGCTAAAAACAAACTTTTTGGTTTGTAGCTTATCAGCTGAGGTTAGGCCTGCCTACCTGTGAGGTTTTATTAAAATCTATAAAATATGTTATCTAAAACTATGAAACATGATGAGGAACTTTTATCTTTCTCTATAAATCTGCAAATGTGTCATTAAATCAAAGTTTTAATGCATGCCTCAAAGACGCTGAATTAAAATGTTTGAAATATTAAAGTTTGTACCTTTTTTTTTTTTGCACCGGGAGTAAAATAGTTTAACTCAACATCGGTGAACAGGTGCAACAAAAGTAAACTAAGACTTGAGAGTTTGTGTGAGGTCTCAACGTCATTTCATATTTACAAATACTATTTCATCCAAAGAATTACAAACTAAGCATAAAACAACAGCTGCTGCCAGAAAGACTTCAAGTACAAGTCCAAGTCCAGAAACTGTTGAAATGACGTCACATGTAAATAAAAGCAGGATGCAACGACCGTTCATAAACCTTCCCATCACTGATGATGAAAAGAAAAGATTCTACAAACTCCTGACAAAATGGAGTATTTCAACATATAAAGGCTGTTTTTTCTTAGTGTAGATGTAGAGATTCGTTTAAATATTGACTGATTGCTCCATAAATCAATCTGCTTTCTTTTCTTATGTTATTTCTTTTTTGCTTTTTGCTTTTCCAGTGGGATTCCCCGAGTTGTTTTGTACATAGTCGACCAAAGAAAAAAGGGCAAAATAAAAAAATAAAGGAAGAATTAGCTGAAGACCAAAATTCTTCTTTGAAACTGATTTCATTAAAAAAATATTCAAATGAAAAAAGAAGCCACATTTTGATTGTGATGAGGGGACACCTCTCAAAAAAAATTAAGAAAGGCGAAAAGAAGAAAATAATTAAATAGTGAAAAAATTTATTTGGAAATGACATATTGTCAGTACAATTTTTGAAAATGTAAATCTATAAGTTAAATGCAATGTACGTACATGCAGTAAATTAAACTGTTAAGCACAACAAACATATATATTAGATAACGAACAGAACACAAAAAAATACCTACAGTATAGTAGATGAGTGAATGCAGTTATTATCATGTTTACTGCCTAAGTTATTCAATGTTGAATAAACTGATAATTATATATTGTTTGTGTGAATTTTCACAGAAACCCCTGAAGTGAAACACAGAGCTTTATGAACTACGCTGAGTTTGGTTGATTCATTTGTTAATGAAAGTTAGTGTCTTATTACTATAACGTGTTGGAAAGAGGAGAGCTTTCACTTTCATGATGATGATTGTCGATACAACTGATTGTAGATGATTCACTTCAATAAAAAGAGCAACAACATCTTAGAAAATATTTTAACACAAACTGTTTTATATGTAGAAAACATCTAATTTCGCTCCTTCATTTTGATTTTCCGCAAAAGCTCGATATAAAACTTTGTGTGTTGAGCAGAAACTCTTCCTTCCTTCAGCAGCCGTCACACACGTTAGTTCAGCTCAAAGTAGATGAAGAGTGTAAATCTCATCCCAGCCGACTGTGGGCCGAGGGTGAGGATACGTCCTGCTCCGGTCACCAACGTAAAGCAAGATTAATAAACACACCGAGAAAACTATTACTTACACAAACTGTCACTCACACATGCAGACATTTAACAGTCACTAATTAACCTAAAAGGCACATGTTGTGTTCAGGCTCCCGGAGGACAATGAAAGTCCCTCCAACACACACCTGAACATGCAAACTCCACCAGAGACATACAGTACTGAGTGCTGACCAGCACAACTCTTCCCTGGTCCAAGTGAAAAAAGAGGAAAAAAGACACAAAAGAACATTTGAAATGTAATGAAACATCTAAGATATTCAGAATTCAGAAGTATTATAACATAAAACAGCTTTAGTACTAAAACACATTAAGTGTGATTAGATTCAGGGAGACAGAGTGGGAATAAAAGCACAGAAACAACAATAAAACAACTGGAAAAACTAAATGTAAACACAAGAAGTAAATCACAATTCAAATCTTAACAGTTCAGTATCTATATGTATTGATCCCAGTGATTTTAGTTCAAATCTTCAGCACATGAGAAAATGTTCAACATACTTTGATTCTTTATTGTGACCTCATAGGCTATAAACTTTTATCTCCTGGTTTTAAAGAGAATCAACCAAAATGAAATAAAACGAAAAGGACAAACTGACATTGATGCAAGTGAACGTCACAAAGCCTAAATCAACCTCCAAACCTCTCTTAACGTTACTAAACCTGGATTATGGATTATGGATTTTACTCATATACTGTAACTCTTTTCCACCACTTCCACAGTCCTCGAAGCGTTTTACACTGTCCATCACATTCACCCGTTCACACACACATTCACACACCAGTGGAGGCAGCCGCCATGCAACGTGCTCAGTCGGGAGCAGTTTGGGGATAATTGTCTTGCTCAAGGGCACTTCAACATGTGTATGGGGGGGGGAGAGGAAGTGAACCTGCAGTAGAGGTACAGAGCATTATAACCTAATACTTGAGTATTGTAATATATTCAGGTATATTTATACATAAAGATTGAAGGTCTGAGTTCACCTCTCAGGGATGAATGAATGAATGAATGAATGAATGAATGAATGAATGAATGAATGAATGAATGAATGAATGAATGAATAAATGTACTTTGCATTCAGGCTCCAGTCTGAACTTAAACTTTCCTTCTTGAAGGTGGAGCTCAGGTGTGTATTTACCTGATCCCGATCCGCAAACATGGCTGCGTCCACGCCCCGTGTTTTTCTCTCTCCTCATCTGCACAATTAGAGATTCAAAAGTAATTACCTGCTCGGCTTCCTCGGCGATTAAACGGCAGGTTCACAGCGGCCTCATTAATGCGGCGCCATGCGCGCCTGTACTTAGCGGCCATGAGCGGCGGAACGTTCAGGCTGGAACTCTGCAGAATAAACAAGCTGCTCCCCGAACCTGCGAACACAAAATCACAACAAGAGCAGAAGAGCCAAAGATAAACACACAAAAAGATTAAAATATATTATTTCACTATCGTCACTCTCCAAATGAAGCCTCGACACACGAACCAGGAAGAATAAACTGCATTACAGCGTACTGTAATGCTGAGATGTCAAAGTTTTACATATTTAGTAAAAAAAATACCTAAATGATGTATTTTTAAAACTCTAATCCCTTTCTGCTGTGTGCGTGTGTATAGGTACTGCTATCTTCTTTTTATAACCAATAAATGATCTAAATAAATTTTTTAGAAGTTAAAAAGAAAAATTAGACTGATTTTTTTACATTTTGGGAAAAAAAAAGTTAAACTAAAAATAGTAGACTCCAGTGTCCGACAACCTTTATGACTAAAAGAGACATTTTTGTGTGATTTTCCACCAAATCAAGTTTACCTGGAGCCACAAAACACATTTAACCTTTAAAATGAAGCCAACATTTGATTACATTTTCAACTGCTTTGTTCCTCATTTAAGCAGTTTCATCCTTCTTTTCCAGCATTTTTCTGACAATTTTGACATTTTAGAATAGAATAGAATAGAATAGAATAGAATAGAATAGAAGTGCGTTATTAATCCCAGAGGAAAATAACTTTAAGTATTGCTCCACACAGAATAAATAGAAAGAATGTCAAATATCAAATAAGACCAGATGAAAATTAAACAGGTAGTTTTAAATATTAATATGTTCAAGGGATAACAACAACTAATATCAGCACAGAACGGATGAAATTAACCAAAACACAGCAAACACTATTTCCGGGTAGGGGATCTAGTCTCACGGCCACAAGAAAGAAGGAAAGACATTTTAGACATTTTAACCATTTTATCTCTTTTCTAAGCAGATGTGCTGATTTTAGAAGATAAACTCAAAACTTGTCCAGATTTTATCGCTTTTATTTAATGTGAAAAAAGAAATATCCGGCTTGTGACAGAGCTTTGCCAGTGTTTTGAGGTTTTAATAAAGTTGAAAAAGAAAAGAAGTGTTGCAGCTGTTATTAGTCGTACATTACTTACTAATGTACTTGGATGCAGGTTAATGCGAGAGGCTGAAACGTGCCGGTCTGGATACCGGTGGAGATCGAGGCCCTGAGGCTGCAGCACCAAGTACATTTCTGAAATCTTTGCTTCCTCTCTTAGTGTCGGCAGATTGTGTGAGCTCTGGACGCTCAGCCCTGGATCCGTGTGCAGCCCCATTGTATTATGGATTTTTTTTTTCATTCTATTTGGTCCTGATATTTACTCATGCAGATCCCTCTATTCCATCTTTGATGACGTTGGTGTGAACCACCATGAAAACATTTCCCCCACCATATTCACCCCCTTATATAACAGTCCTGCTCAATAAAACTGCACATTATTACTTAGAAATATATATTTAGGGTAAATTAAACGTCAAACCAATCTGCACATTATTGTAAAGGCAGGATTTACAGTAGACGTCTTGTCCTGGATCAAAGATCGTACAACCAACCTGTGAGTGGATCAATGAAATAGGATTTTCCTCTAAATTAGGATTACAGCAGGCAGCTTCACTCAAACCAGCCTCATCCACACGTCTTTACAACCTTGAAGCTCCAAGCTGCAGCAGACGGACGTATTCACATTGCTTTCAGTTCAAAAAAAATTAAACGGAGAACTTCCTTTCTCCCGTGCCACAATCTGCCACCCACTGATTTTTATTTTGCCCATAAACACACCAGCAACATGAAAAGTAATGGAACAGTAGCCACAGTGACCTTTAGTGTCAAGATTATTTTTCCTGTCAGCAATCTATTTGCCTGGACTGTCGGATGCAGTAGCAGGTTATCTGTCTGGGTCTATAAGCTCTTTTTATTTCTTTTTTTTTGTTAACAGTTAATGTGTAACCGAGCGTGAGAGGAATCAGCACATTTCCTTTTACCTCACGCTCAGATCAATGTTGGTGTGGCTCTGCCGTGAGGAGCTAAATGGGATCATTGTAAAGAGAGTGACACATCTCACCCACACGGCGAGGCACAGAGAGACGTCAAACTGGAGGCGCTAAGACAGAAAAAGGCTGAATCATCCTCACTTCTTCTACATCTGTAATGATAAACTTGGATCGTTCCAGACGGGAACAACTTTGTTTTTATTGTAAACGTGAACTTTGAGAGGAGGAGCTCCTCCGAAGTCACTCTGCTTGTTTAAAACTCTGCTTTTCAACAATTAACACGGTGGCTCCGCGCCACCTAATGTGGAACCTGAGTTATCTATTATTTCATGAGTAAAGAGGAAAAGCTTCACACTCAGTCAAGTGTGGCGTCTGTCCTGTCCCCCTGAGAGCACCTGAACTCACCTAGTGAACGGGTCCACTGCACACCAGCCTTTACTCCTGCTTCTCCCAACAGACGCTTCACTTCCTGCTTTACTTTAATTTGGTCAAAAATTTTTTAAAAATAAATAAATAATTCATCTGGATGAATCTCCTGAAAATGACACGTGAACTTCTCTAAATTACAACTAAAATGTAAACTATTATAAAATATTAATTACGGCATATCTTCTCCTTTTTAAAAGTTTCAGTCCACACGTGCACTGCTGACGCAGCATCTGTGAAATAACCATGACAGTTTAAACCACAATTAACAGCCTTCGACTTAAAGATTGGAGTCTGAAATATCAAGATTTAAAGTCAAATATCATCAGTTTGTGTGACTTTTGGACAAACCTGTAGACAAACAGCCTCCAACAATGTATAAACTGCACGGTTATACTGATAATTCCAGTACAACCCATCAGCACGCCATTCTCCCGACGTTAAATGCTGATGTTTGCATTAAAATGAACTGTGATTTCACCATTAAATGATTTCATCATTAACTGTAGTCCACTCCTGTCTCCGTTTCATCAAAAGTGACGCCAACCATGGGAAACACACCAACTCACACTAACATGGTAAATAAACATTTGTTCTGCTCCAGATTGTAAAAACCTTGTGGTGGTTTCCTCAGACACAGGCACAGGCACAAATCCTTAAAATGTCTAAAATGTTGACATCGTCAGATCAAGCATTACATTTTGAATACTGTAATTTTCTGATGTGATAAAAGTTGTTTTTTTTTCCCCGGCTCAGATTTAGTTGAGTATTTAAAATGTGGTCATGTTAACGTTGCTCAGCAGAAGAGCTTCAGTTCTGTCACGTTAGGACCAAAACCATTCGCAAACATTGACTTTCTGTAAATTTAACTTAGAGCCTCAATCATAAAAGTTATTTGTGAAGCAAAATACAATAATATATTTCAGTATTACACTGACCTGATAATCTATCTTAATTATTTGAAGCTAACGTGTTTTCAGACGGGGGGGAAGTGGTTGATAAAAATAATAATCTGTCCTGACTTTCTGATATTTCAGTTTGCATGTTTAGTTTTTTTGTTTGTTGTTCACGTATGTCTAATCTCATGCAGCTGACAGGCTGATTAATCCCCACTTATTATTAATAAGTCAATTAAATTAATCACGGTGGGTTTTTTACATGTAGATGTGATACCTGGCAGAAACTGAACATTATATTTGATGCACATTATTATATTTTAAAATCAATATAAACCCAAAAAACACCAAATCCTTAAAATTATTATAACTTACTTGATTTTAAAGGATTTGGTTACTCGTTCCCTCAACAACTGTGCAGGTTTTTTTGTTGTAATATGAATAATGAAAGAGTAAACAATCTGCACTAATGATGATTCTGACGTTTTAAGGGACAAGAAAAGATCTAAAAACACAAACGTGTTTCCTTTTTCCTTTGAAATGAATCAGTGACTCTGACCACCATGAACAAACTGCACCTCAGAGTTCTGATCAAGATCGATTAGTAAATATATCTGTCATATTCCAGGTTATTTATCTCAATCTGTGAAAGAATCAAAGAATCTTTATCAGTGCAGTGACTTTTGGCCCAGAGTTGAATGAAGCACATTCAGGATCCAGTCAGAACAAACTGACAGTGAGAGAACATCTTAGAAAACCATTTGCCAGAATCCCTCCTCCCCCTCCTCTTCCTCCTCCTCCTCCTCCACCACCACCTCCTCCTCCTTCTCCTCCTCTTCCTCCTCCACCACCTCCCCCTCCTGTTCCACCACCTCCTCCTCCTCCCCCTCCTGTTCCAACTCCTCCTCCTCCTCCTCCACCTCCACTCCCTCCTCCCTCCTCCCTCCTCCCCCCTCCTCCTCCTCCTCCTCCTCCTCCACCTCCACTCCCTCCTCCCTCCTCCCTCCTCCCCCCTCCTCCTCCACCTCTACCTCCTCCTCCTCCTCCTCCACCTCCCTCCTCTGCCTCCTCCTCCCTCCACTCCCTCCACTCCCTTCTCCTCCTCCTCCTCCTCCCCCTCCTGTTCCACCTCCTCCTCCTCCTCCTCCTCCTCCTCCTCCTCCACTTCCACTTCCTCCTCCCTCCTCCCCCCTCCTCCTCCTCCTCCTCCTCCCCCCCCCCTCCTGTTCCACCTCCTCCTCCTCCTCCACCTCCACTCCCTCCTCCCTCCTCCCCCCTTCTCCTCCTCCTCCCCCTCCTGTTCCTCCTCCTCCTCCTCCTCCTCCTCCTCCACCTCCACTTCCTCCTCCCTCCTCTGCCTCCTCCTCCCTCCACTCCCTCCTCCCCCTCCCCTTCCGCCTCCTCCACCCTGCTCCTCCTCCCTCCACCTCCTCCTCCACTGGTGGACTCTGGCCTCCTCCGTCTCCACGCTCCTCTGCTCATCCTGAAAATTAATTCATCTGCACATCTCTGTCCCCAGAACAGCACATTAACCTCGACCGCAGGAGGCATCCTGACGGAAAAGAAATGTCCCTCTGCGGCATCATGGTGAAACATCAGTCTGACCTTTCGACCCCGGACCGCGTCGCCGCTCCGTTCCCACCCTCACTCCGCTAAGGTTACAACACACTGTCTGCTCACGACCTCCTGGCGGTCGACTGATGTAAAACTGAACTTCTAATTAAAGCTTTAAGATATCTGAGGCTGTGAGGACGCTTCATTCCAGAGTCACGCCACACTGGGCTGCTTCATGGACAGTTTGTAACTGGGGGCCATTAGCTGTTGCCCAAGACTGGTCATGCGGGGGTCTGTGTGTCGAAGGCGACATGGTGGCTGCACAGTCCCACTGTCTGATCAGTGCCCCCCTACCTGTGTGACCCCCCCCCCCCCCCCCCCTCCACCCCTGACCTCCTCAGTCCACCCACCCCACTACCAACCCTACATGCCCCTCCCCCCGATGGAATCACCTTCAAAAAGACAATCATAAAAAGTGACTTTAAAACAGCTTTGGTTATGGTGGGTGACAGAACCCACAGCTTGTTCTGATCTCCGCAACACTGTTATATTATACATTTATTTATGAGAAGTTAAAACTGATTTTATTGAATAACCTCCTGTTTTTCTCAGTCCAGTCTGGGACCAATTTGAATATTCTTTTGTGTCGTGTTTTTTAAATTTTTTAAAAAAAATTCACACCCTTTGCACGCTAGACAGGATAAATGTTCATGTTTAACCTTACAGAGACGGAGCTGCAGACATAAGACGAGCCACAACAAGGTTAATCGACTACATTTCTCTCCCAAGTGAAACTTCACAAAAAGAAACTGCAACCCAGCAAATATCTAGTTGAGATCAACATATATATAAATCTTTTTGTGGCTTATCATATGAGCATTTATTTTCTTTATTTTTGGAAATAACACAAATGCCAGCTCACAATGTTGTGTACATAACAAATCACAATCAGTTTTAGGCGTTTTTTATAAGGTTAACTGTCTCCGTGGAGCGATGCTGTCTAGTGCAGTAGCACTAGTAGTACTAAATTACTTGCCATTGATCATTTGCTGATTCATTCTGTGTGTTTCCAGAACTTTAATTAAAGTTTTTCTACTGAGTTGAAAACTGAAACTTAGATGTAAAGTTGTATAGTTTTGGAAGTGCAGATTATCTTCATACATAAACACACATACACATACAGCTCCAGTCAGTTTTCATACACAAATATTCAGATCATTGTTTAACAGGTCTGTGATAATTCACCTGATACTTGACAATTATTTCAATATTTGTTCTTTTAGTAAAGAAGCAAAAAATAAATAAAAAATGAAACCAGTCTAGTGAAGCACTCATACACATTTAGGTTGATAAACATCAAACAATACAGAGAAAAATAAAAGTCCTAAAATAAGATTTGATTGCTCAAATGGGTGAAGAACAGAAACAATATAGAAAAAAAGTTATTATAACTTAAAGAAACCAAGACAAGGATGAAAAAATATTTAGTCTTAGCAAAATAATTATATACTTTTAATGGCAAAGACACCAAGAAACCCTTTAAGGATTTAAGAAACCACAAAATAATAATAGAAAATAAAAAAAGTAAACAAGTTGTAAAGAAAGTTGATGTTTGTTACCTGAGCAGGTGTGACTCTCGGCTTAGCGTTAGCTGTTAGCCACATTAGCACAGAAGCCTTTGTCGACATATAGGGACAATTCTTCTTCAGTATTCATGTCAGGTTGAGGTAAAAAAAAAAAAAAAAGTGATGATGCTGTTTAAAATGATAGATATAGAGTAAAAATTGCCCTAAAATATTTTTCGCAGTCCTTAGTTGTTATCTGCTTGGAAAGGTCAAAGGTCATGGTGCGTTCAACTGTGTGGGAACTTTCAGTGTTAACAGTGCCAAGGAAGAGGAACTCGGAAAGACCAACTCGGAATGACGCAATTTTCTAGGAAATGACAGGTTGCTAACAGGTATTCAAATGTTTAAACTTGGCTATTTTTAAGCATTGAAAAAAAAATTTTGATTGTATTCCATTGACATGAACACTGTAATTTCATACCTACATTAAACACCATCACCATTTGTGATAACAGCAGAAGGGGGGATAAACGTAATAAATATACTTTAGGTACAAGTCTGTGACTAACACTTGTCAAAAAATGTCAGTTTTGCTAATGGATGTGCTGCTGACAATAATATAGTTCATTTTGAAATTACATGAAATCAGTAATATTAGACGAAATACACAACTTCTTGCTGTTGGGCAAATGGAGTGCATCATGAGCAGAGTTTAGAATGAGTCTGTTTTAGATTGTATTGGGGAGGATTTGATGTGTCTTGTTGGGTCTGCTGCTCAAATTACTGGGAAGCTCCAGCAAAAGAGACACCCATGCACTTGTCAGTTCATCCATTAGTTTTGTGAGCATGTTTAAAAAATTCATTAACTGCACTGACTGAACAAAATAGATAATAACTGAGAAAAATTTATAAATAAAGATATTGGGAAGGTGTTGCTACAACTTGGCACTTATCTAAAGTGGCATTCAGAAAAGTTTATATCAGATAATGGAAGTCTGGTGTGTTTGTTAGGCTTACTCAATATTTACTCTCTGAACTTTTGCTTTCGTTTTTTGAAACTCCTCCACATGACACTAAAGCAAAACTATAGGATAATAACAATCAAATGAAATGACAGAACATGGATTTGTTCTGTGGCACGATGCCTCTGCTGCCTAAATATCTCAAAGCAAGGCAGTGCTTTGTAGTCTGGAGGCCTCCTGCAGCCACTGAGCCAGTCAATGAAACGAGAGTTTCACAGTCCTTCTCATAAAGAGTTGACCTGCTTTATGGGCCTGTTGCCCAAGATCACATGCCTTCAGTGCTGGGATATGAGCCCAGATAAAGTAGCGTAACAGGTGAAGTCACTCTTTTCTCCTTCCGTTTGCTGCTTATACTCGTAAAATTATGGGATGACTTATAGGTTTGAATGCAGTTTTAATTTCAATAAAACCGATAAATAGATCAATAAAAACTTGATTTGATAAGAATTATTTACGAGTTTCTGTCTCATGTTGTTCACATTGATTGTTTGATTACAGAATTTGATGTCACTCCTTTGAAATCAAAGAAGGTCTGAATCACTGACATGGCCTCATTGCATTTAAGTTTTATAAATCATGTCTTCATGATAAGCTGACAACCTTATCCTTGACAGCAGCGCACAGCGAGGGCCGTAAAGGCGCAGGATTACGAGGTGATGGTCCATAAAGGGTTTGGCTCAGATAAGGTGTTTTGTGGAAGGGAGGGTGACATTGGGTCAGAAAACCAGAGTTTCATCTCGACGGCGGAGTCACTTCTGACACACATGATCTGAAAACACTGGAGAAGTTCTTCTCCGCTTCGGGGACCAGTCGTGGTGTTTGCTTTGTCCGTGAGCGCAGGTTGTGTTGTTCAGGTTTCCAGTAGTGTCTCAGCAGACAAGGTCATAAAAATGTTGCGGCCGATGAAAGGCGGCCACTTCAACCTTTAACCTGCTCCTCACTTAGTCACGCAGGATGTTTGCCCAGGCGTAAAATGACTTTAAAAATAAGTGTTATGTACTTGTTTGCATAGATTTGTTATTTCATGCCTTATTTGTATTGAAAAACAACAAAAGATGGCGGAGTCTTGTGCTGAAGCGCATTGCCCTCCTCCTGCAGGTTCAAGCAGTCACGATAAAATTCCTCCCGGCTGGGCTCCACCGACATCATTTTTCAGAATAGCTCCATTAATGAGCCTAATGGCAGATGGGCGATATGCCACACCTGAGTGAAACTGCGTGGGGGTGACTGCTCCAGCAACTTCCTGCAATGCAATGCAGACTTTCATGAGTGTGATCCATTCAGAGGAAACCATTAGAACAAACTGCTCTCAGGTGCAGCAAAGCAGACCGGGGCATGATCATTTATGAACCAGATCACCCCAGGGTGCCCAACACAAGGACAAAGCACAGATTGTCTGCACACCTTGTGGGGTCGTGGACAAACAAAACCTGATGGGTTTTTTCTTTCCATTTTTTTTATTTTTTTATTTTTTTGCTATAGCTTCATCTGTTATTGTTAATAATTATCTTGTGAAACAGTTTCATGTGTACAACAAAAATTAAGTCCAAGCCTTAGGGACAGACAGGCTATTGTTTGAGCTGTGTAATTATATGATTGATTTATACATTGATGGTGCAGATCAGCCTTTTTGTACAGGCCCATTAGTACAGCTGTAAGATTGTTTCCCATCATCTCATCATCTGGTTTGTTAAAACTCTACATGGAAGCCAATTTCTATTAAAAAGCAGGGAAACTACCCGTTAATATCATTATTCAGATTCCCAGGAGCACTCTCAAATTAAGAGAGTATCTTTCTTTATATTGTACAAATCTAGATGTTCCAACCTCACTGCAGTCAAAGCCTCTGGGACCCCTGGGATCCCTGGTGGGGGTCTTAACTCCATGTTAGGAAGCACGGGTAAAGATGCACATATAGATGATTGTTTAGTTTATGCTTCAAATATCATTTTTGTTTAAATGCCTATTACACTTTCTGATGCCTGTTTGTTATTGCACATAAACATGACAGAAAATACAAATGTTCAATGTTAAACTCTTCCACAGTGGATTCACTATATGATGCAGACATCACAAAGTCTTTAAAACTAGGTCAAATATATACAGGTATTAGTATTTTCCAACTGTTTAGAAAATCTTCAGTTGCAGTTCTGCTGTAAAATATTAGCGACATAAAGAGAAAGATCGCCCTCGTGTGGTCAAAATATGGAAGTGCACTGACTATCTGCACTACACACAAAAACTTTTGGGTGAAATTTAAGAACGTAAAAAAAAACCATGCCAAATTGATATTATGTGATGAAAGTAGGTATTTATGTAGAAGCATGTAGTGTTCTCATCTCAAACAGTTTATTGAAGCAATGTCCAGCAATAATGGGTTTACCACACACACAAACAGACGTCAGTGTCTCAGTAACTTGTTCCCTTGAGCATCAGTTCCAGCTTGACTTCTGCTGCTGTTCACAGCCGGACTTATCGTCTGCTGAGACATCAAACTCTGGCAAACAGATGAAACAGTGGCTGATGCAGAGCGTCTCCAACATCGTTGGCGTCCTTCGTTTCTGCTCAGCTTTAATGAGGGAACAGCTCTTGTCGAGGCTAAACGCTCCCTGCTCCATGAAGACGATGAGCCTGTGCCTGGTGGTGTGTTCAGGGACCTTACAGGTGCTCTAACATACAGGCCACACTCATGGAAACCGTTTCCGATGGTCTGACGCGACACTCCGAGCCTCGCATTTTCCTCAGGCGTTCCTGTCATGAGCCGGTTGAACCGAGCACAAGAGGACGCTTCCGTCTGACCACTTCCTGCTTGGAGCCTCAGTGTCGCTGATCGGTTGTTAGGAGGTCTCGTTAGGAGCACTGCTGAAATACTAATGCTGATTGAATCAGGATGCTTATTGGGCCTTCATGGATCAAATGACGTTAAGCTTCTTGTTAAAGAACAAGTTGTGAAGAAATGCTGAAACGCTGAACAGTTGGACCTTCAAAGGTTTAGAGGTCAGAGTAACCGGGACTTTAGGCTCGTCTGGACATCCAACGGCCAAATAGCACCAACTCTGTGAGATCCATCTGTCCTTCCTTCATCTATCCATCCTTCATCTATCCATCCTTCATCTATCCATCCTTCATCTATCCATCCTTCATCTACCCATCCTTTATCTATCCATCCTTCATCTACCCATCCTTCATCTACCCATCCTTTATCTATCCATCCTTCATCTATCCATCCATCCATGATCCATCCATCCTTCATCTATCATCCATCTATCATCCATCCATCCATCCATCCTTTATCTATCCATCCTTCATCTACCCATCCTTTATCTATCCATCCTTCATCTATCCATCCTTCATCTACCCATCCTTCATCTACCCATCCTTTATCTATCCATCCTTCATCTACCCATCCTTCATCTATCCATCCTTTATCTATCCATCCTTCATCTACCCATCCTTCATCTACCCATCCATCATCTATCCATCCTTCATCTACCCATCCTTTATCTATCCATCCTTCATCTACCCATCCTTCATCTATCCATCCTTTATCTATCCATCCTTCATCTACCCATCCTTTATCTATCCATCCTTCATCTACCCATCCTTCATCTACCCATCCATCATCTATCCATCCTTCATCTACCCATCCTTCATCTATCCATCCTTCATCTATCCATCCTTCATCTACCCATCCTTTATCTATCCATCCTTCATCTATCCATCCTTCATCTATCCATCCTTTATCTATCCATCCTTCATCTATCCATCCTTCATCTATCCATCCTTCATCTATCCATCCTTTATCTATCCATCCTTCATCTATCCATCCTTCATCTACCCATCCTTCATCTGCCCATCCTTTATCTATCCATCCTTCATCTATCCATCCATCCATGATCCATCCATCCTTCATCTATCATCCATCCATCCATCCATCCATCCATCCATCCTTCATCTATCCATCCTCCATCTACCCATCCTTTATCTATCCATCCTTCATTTATCCATCCATCCATGATCCATCCATCCTTCATCTATCATCCATCCATCCATCCATCCATCCATCCATCAATCTATCCATCCATCATCTATCCATCCATCAATCCATCCATCCATCATCCATCCATCCATCCATCCATCCATCCATCCATCATCTATCCATCCATCCATCCATCCATCAATCTATCCATCCATCATCTATCCATCCATCAATCTATCCATCCATCCATCCATCCATCCATCTATCATCCATCCATCCATCCATCCATCCATCCATCCATCCATCCATCTCACCATCCATCCATCAATCTCGCCATCCATCCATCCATCCATCCATCCATCAATCTATCATCCATCCATCCATCATACTAGCCATCCATCATCTGTCCATCCATCATCTATCTATGTATCTCACCAGCAGTTCAGTGTAAACCTGCTTCGGTATCAAGATGAAGTTATATAAAGCAGTTAATCAGTAGTAATGTATTTAGTATTGTAGTTAAACTGTAGTAATGCAGTTAAACTAGTAATGTAGTTAAACAGTAGTAATGTATTTAAACTAGTAATGTAGTTAAACAGTAGTAATGTATTTAAACTAGTAATGTAGTGAAACAGTAGTAATGCAGTTAAACAGTATTAATGTATTTAAACTAGTAATGTAGTTAAACTGTAGTAATGTATTTAAACTAGTAATGTAGTAAACAGTAGTAATGTATTTGAACTAGTAATGTAGTAAACAGTAGTAATGTATTTGAACTAGTAATGTAGTTAATCAGTAGTAATGCAGTTCAACAGTAGTAATGTAGTTAAACAATAGTAATGTATTTAAACTAGTAATGTAGTTAAACAGTAGTAATGCAGTTAAACAGTTGTAATGTAGTTAAACAGTAGTAATACAGTTAAACAGTATTAATGTATTTAAACTAGTAATGTAGTTAAACTGTAGTAATGTATTTAAACTAGTAATGTAGTAAACAGTAGTAATGTATTTAAACTAGTAATGTAGTTAAACAGTTGTAATGTAGTTAAACAGTAGTAATACAGTAAAACAGCATTAATGTATTTAAACTAGTAATGTAGTTAAACTGTAGTAATGTATTTAAACTAGTAATGTAGTAAAACGTAGTAATGTATTTAAACTAGTAATGTAGTAAACAGTAGTAATGTATTTAAACTAGTAATGTAGTTAATCAGTAGTAATGCAGTTCAACAGTAGTAATGCAGTTAAACTGTAGTAATGTAGTTAAACAGTAGTAATGCAGTTAAACTGTAGTAATGCGGTTAAACAGTAGTAATGTAGTTAAGCAGTAGTAATGTGGTTAAACAGTACTAATGCAGTTAAACAGTAGTAATGCAGTTAAACAGTAGTAATGCAGTTAAACTGTAGTAATGCAGATAAACTGTAGTAATGCATTAACATATATTAAGAAGAGGTGAATGGGTCGGGTAAGAAAGAAAATCCTGACCTCATTTTTATTTAAACTCCATCTATTCTGCTTTTCTCATTTCTTCATCATAGAAGTTATATTTGCACTGGCCATGAATATTGAACATGTGTTATGTGTAATATATGTTTCCCAGCATATAAAACTGTGTTTATACCTTTGAGGAGTTGACAACAGTAATAAACAGTATTGACTAGTTCCATCCTTCTGTCTCCAACACACAGAGTGTAGAATCATTGTGATGCTCTCACATGAATTTGAAGTTGTGGAGTTTGCAGGTCAGTATGTGGAAAAAACCAACATGTCTGTGTTTGTGAAGCTGTGCAGCATTAACACTGTGCCTCCATTCAACAGACAGTCCAATGCTGGTTCACTTCCATCCTCCACAAACTATCGACGTGAAGGAGGACTATGGGACTCAGAGATTTGTTCTCTTTGAAACATAAATAAAACATGGCTGAAGCTTTCCAGCACACATCAGGATTCAAGGTTTTTCCTCTCCAGATAATGACGCCACACACTCCAACCTACACGCCGTGTGACTGTGGCCCACGTGACCAGGTGCTGCTATTAACACATGAATGTGGCACATTTCAATTCTCATTTTTCCACAACATCCCTCATGTTTGAGTCTGAGTCATTCCCCTCCTCGTGTTAAGTCCACCCACTGGTCATCTCGCAGTCTACGAGGCCTCCGCTTCAATGAGAGCTCCCAACAAAGGAGGTGGATATTTTCAGCCTGAGCCAAAACAACAGTCTGTTTGGTGCAATCCAGGTTATTCACATGGGTTTTTTGCACATTGAATCTGAGAGGAGCTAAATGAAGCCATTTGAGAGCAGAGGGATAAAAATATGTTGCAGTGAAAGGATCTTTTTCAGAGCGGCTGAACGCTCGACATCAGTTGTGAGATGGATTTAAATCTGATTTATAAAGTTATCTGTCTTGAATGTCACTGAACAAGTCAGATACGAATTTATACAGTTATTTGTCAGTTGCATATTTTAAGCCACAGTTTAGACAAAAGACTAAATAAATCAAATGTGTTTGTTTTAATTTTCCAGCAGTCGGGGTTAGTTTCTCCGTCTTTGTCAGTTATTTCGGCGGTCTGATGTCAATGTGCCCTGACCATGGATTCCAGCTCTGTGTGGGAAGACGGATGAAGGCAGCCGGAGGCAATGAAAGAGAAAGCAGGCAGGTATGTGGCGGGGTGGAGGTGCTGATGGGAAAGAGAAAGAACAACCCAGAGCAGCGAAGGTTTAGTGGAAACGCAGACAAGCCTCTGACGCACTTCGCTTTAAAGTGTGAGTGAAGTGTGACCATCATGATACAGCTTATTTTTAAACACCATTCAGAGCTCAAGTGAAACAGGCCGGCTTTGAGTTCTTAATCTTTTTTTTTTTTTTTCACGCTGCACATGAATCACGAGAGCATAACGTTAAAAAGAAAACCTTCCAGCTTTAAAAGTTATGAAGAGATGGTGCCTGTGAAGCACGGCGCCGTTTCTCCAGAAAGTATCTCATTTCATCCACTTTGACCTCAAGTCTTGTCTTCAGAAATTATTCATCAGTCGCTTGTCCTTTAATTTGTCTCGGCTCTCGTTTCAGCAGATTTCCACTTTCAGACGTCACGTAACTGCAGCACAACCTGAAGAGGTAACACAAGCTGCCGCTGGCCCAGGGCCGGAGCAAAGACTTCCATGACCAAAAGAAAAAATATCCTCCGGTTGTGATTTATTTTTTTTTATGGTTACATCACACTGTGATCACTAGTGTCTCGTCAGTCCTGGTCCTGATACATAATCTGTGGATTACAGGAGTAACTCCCTGCACCTGAACTGCTGCTGGTTATCGTGAATCATGAGCGGACACCGTCACCACTGACGACTGCAGCCTGTCAGAAAACCCGCCTGCTGTCAGATTCAGGAATGAAATGCTGTTGGACATGTTGCTAATTTTGGCTGCATTTTTTTAATCAATTGCTTTAGTTCATTTTAGAAAATGTCATTGTCTGTAACAAGTAGAAAGACTCGGACACCGTCTATTCTGGTGCCAGTGAAAGACATGAATGTTCAGGAAAGAGATTTACGAGTGGTCACACACACAGAATCAGCAAATACATACGTCTTCCTGACATGTGGAAAGGACGCGACATAGTTTATATTATCAAAGAGCTCCGTATCACTTCCATAGACCATTTTATCTACACAGATCAGCCACAACATTATGACCAGGCGGAGTGAATCAGCCTTATTTCTTTATGATTGCACCTTGTTATTGGGTGGAATATTCCGTTTTCACACTGCTGTAGTGGCCAACGTTCTCGCCTCGTAGGAAGAACATCTCCAGTTTGAGCCTGCAAGTTCTCCCTGCGTTGGGAGATTGTCTTCAGGTGTGTTCTGGGTTTTTCTGTAGTCAGCTGGAAGCAACACATTTCATCCAGGCAGGATCGAAGGAGGCCATGGTTCATGAAGTGTAAGACAGAACTGGACTGTGGAGCAATGAAAAGGAGAACCTTTTAACGTTTATTGAATCCTGTTTGTGCCACGTGATCATTTGTGTGTAGATTGCTTGTCTGCGGTAAAGCGTGGCACAAGGATGTACTGAACAAGACGGGCCAGTGTGATGCTGTGGGAGACGTTGGGTCAACGTGGATCTTGCTTTGGCCCAGCGGTGAGCATCAGCCAGATAAATCTCTAAGGAATTGATTTTACTGGATACAAACGCAGATTGGAGATGTTGACTTCACCTCTCAAGTCTGCCGAATTCCATTCATTCAACGTCTCCAACATGTGCTGGACAAAGGACCTCTTCCATCACAGCCCATCCAATACAGGCTATGTGGTCATAATATTCTGGCTGAATCAAAGGGTGTTATTGGTGATGACTGTTCATGACTTGCTGATAACAGATGAGCTGCCAAATGTCTGGCTGACGGAGCCATACGGGTAAACAGCTCCAACAAGAGTGATGTGGCGGCTCCGTGGTTCGTCCTCTTCCTCTCCGAGTGAAGGTCTCACACACTGGTTGCTATGGACTCTTAACTGTTATTCAAACAGAAGAGACAATAAGCCCACTCTATAGCCTCGCTGCTGCCTTCCAGCTTTAACATCAATAACAAGAGCAATCAGACTTCTGACCTCCGCCGAGGGTCGACATGGACACGGCCAAATGACATATTCCACATCAACTGCCTTCCTTCATTTCTTTAGTTTGGTGTCCCATGATTTTATTTCAGAATTTGAAAGAACACAAGACGATATTGTTACCTTCTTCCACGTTATCATCCGAACGTAGTCGAGGAGTCTGGCTCATTATAGAGTTTCACTGACTGACTGGTGACTCGTGTCTGCTGGTAACAAAACCTGCCTGATTCTGATGTAGCGGTGATGGAGGGAGGAGGGAAGGTGGTTAGTGGAGTTGGATGGAGGGAGGAGGGAAGGTGGTTAGTGGAGTTGGATGGCGGGAGGAGGGAAGGTGGTTAGTTGGGTTGGATGGAGGGAGGAGGGAAGGTGGTTAGTGGAGTTGGATGGAGGGAGGAGGGAAGGTGGTTAGTGGAGTTGGATGGAGGGAGGAGGGAAGGTGGTTAGTTGGGTTGGATGGAGGGAGGAGGGAAGGTGGTTAGTGGAGTTGGATGGAGGGAGGAGGGAAGGTGGTTAGTGGAGTTGGATGGAGGGAGGAGGGAAGGTGGTTAGTGGAGTTGGATGGAGGGAGGAGGGAAGGTGGTTAGTGGAGTTGGATGGAGGAAAGACACTGGTGGTTGAAGAATTGTGGTTGTTTATTCCTCCTTCAGCACACACTAAAAGCACCTGAGCCCAACAGGACAACAACAAACTCCACTTCCCAAAACCAAAACATACTATGACACATTTCCCACAGTGCAGTTATTTAAAGTGACAGGCTAAGCCTGTAAAAATATAAAATATATATATGAAATTATTAATTGTTTTTGATCTGGTTCACCTCCAACATTCAGTGGGTTCTTCCTTTGATCAAAATGAACCTGTGTACCAATTGTCATGAAGTTTTCTTGTTAACAGACATAAATGCAGGTGACTTTATACCCTCCTCAGTGTCATCAAGCTTGAAGATTTAGATTTACTGCAGAACTCGTCTTGCTTCCGTTTTAGAAGTTCGGTCACACGGAACAAAGTTTGATTCTGCGTTGGAAAGAAAATTCAGGTAAACTTGTGGCAGATGGTGCACATGTAAATACAAGTATGAGGTGTGAATATGCAGCCCTGCTTGATTTAATACAAATAAATAAAAATCTTCTGTATACACTACTGTTTGGCTTTATGCCAGGAGTGCCACCTTTATAACGAGTATGCATTTGTAGGATGAGCAGCAGAGACGAGTAAGAGGAATGTGCCCACGGAATTTGTGAAAAGTTTCCTCATTCTGCTTTTTTCTCAAATTTCACAAACTTCCCCCAAAGACACGAAAAAGCCCTTTAATGATCTGAACCTAAACCCAGAAGCTAGTTAGCTTAGCATAAAGAGACATTTGGCCGAAAACCTTGCCGTTTCCATTTCAACCGATTATTTGGGGAAAGACTTGAACTAAACCAGCAGTTGACACTTTTTTTTTTTTTTTTTTTTAAACTAAAAAGTTGCACAAGTTACCTTAAAAATGCAGGAAAATACAAATGGAAGCCGGAGCAAACCTCGTGTGCTTCGGACTGGAACTATTTACAGTAATCGTGTGTTTTTCCAACAGAACTAGTCAGTTTTGAGAAACGACAAAACAACAACAGTGTAATAAGTCAACAATTAATCTTTATTTAATCGGGTTTATACGATTTTGGTTCTGTAGCAACCTACTCTGAATATCTCTAATGAAGTGCAATTGTACTCAAGCCGGTTACAGTTGAGAGCAATGACAGGCACACGTTTTGTGCAAATTGAACAGCATTGGAACGGCTCCTACACGTACACAGCAAAAAACATGCCAGAGGAAAACAATACTAAATCTGTTTACATTGACACTAGTGTGGGAAGACACCCCTTGAAAAACAGACTTCAATCCAAGCCAACACTGGAGCGATGCACTCATTTAGCCCATAGATGACACATGGGTGAGAGCAACTGAAAAATGACATTCGGCCTTACGCACAGCGAGAAATGTGTGGCGTCATCCAGCTCCACAGACCAGAACGCCGCAGTCTGCCTTCACATACAACACAACTCAGAATCTAAACGCCAGTGCGTTGCCATTTAACTAATTATGCCAATACGACAAAAAGAAATGTTTAATGTGTGATGAACTAGAAATGAACCTGCTTTAAGAAGTCCCATCTCTCCACATGCTTCACTTTCCTGCAGGTCTGGCAGTACACTGGCAACGCCAACTAAAGGGTGTGTGTGTTGGGAAGGTCGATGCAACTTGAAAGCCAAGGGGGGGGGGGGGGGGGGGGGAGCCACGGTGAAGATGTTCTATATCAAAGACTTTCCTAAAGCTGCTTCACAGCAAATACAGGGACAAGACACACGTTGGCTCAGTTCAATATCTACAAACTCAAAAAGGTGAAAGTTAAACAACACAAATAGTCTCCAAAAGTTAAATAAACCATTGTCATCCTCCTCCAAACATGCAGGAACGCGGGATAATAAAAATTGAAGTGGCTGGGTAGAATTTGGGGGTGGGGGGGATTCCGTTAACCGGGACGTCTACATCTGCAAACCTCATCCCTTCCATCGCCCTTCACAGTGAAAACTTTCAGAAGCGGACAAACGTCAACATCCCTGGAAACGCTCACAACTGGCTTGAGCCAAAATCACATGCGTTTTGGATGGTGGAACATCTTTCTCCAAAAGGAATACACTTTGGTCTGAAACCAAATTTGCAAACAAATACGGTTTTAAATCAACTTCAAAAGTTCCTTTATAAAAAAAAAAAAAAAAAAAGATAGTGAGGATAAAAATGATGATAAACTTATCAACACGGCCTGGAACTTCTCCGCCCCTTCATCCTTCATCCAACCTGTTGAAGTCTGGATGGATTGTTAAAACTGGTGCACGTTATGATTTTGACCAACTAAACCAGTCTCTCAGAACAAGGTCGGGCAATGCCGCTTGTGGAGGAAAGCAGATGCATCACTACATTCTACAGTTTTCCTTTAATCGTACAATCAAGGGCCACATTGAAATCTTTCACAACCTAGAATTTAACAGCATCAACAAAAACTACTTTAGTTGCATTGGGATGGCAACTATCAAAACGTAAACTTACTGTAACATACATATTAAATAGTGTATAGTCCATGCAAATTGCGCACGGCCGGTTTTGCATCGTTATGGTATGTCGTTATTAGTGTATGGGAGACATCAGCCACCAGTGCATTTCCAATTCAGGTTCCAGGGGGCAGAGACCCCCTCAGTACCCGTCAGAAACCCTTCAGCCAGACTTGAAGAGCAGGATGGCCACTTGGCCCAGGTAGAAGTAGATGAAGTGCTTCGTCTCATGGGTGACGTAGCTGCCGAAGTTCCTCCCAACGATGCAGTGCCAGGTGGGGTTGTACTTCTTGTCGAACTCCTGGTGGAAGAAGAAACTCATCAAAATCTAGAACCAATATCCAGAAAGCATATCTTCAGTTTCACATAGAGAGCAGCGTGTGAACAACACGACTGTTCATTGATGAGCTGATCGGTCTTCTTCTTTTGGGTTTAACCGCAGTTTGCATCCATAAAGTTGCACTACTGCCATCTGCTGCTTCTATCTCCATTGTTTCCCACCGCTCTCGTCCCTGATGACTGTTTCCCTCTCAGCAACTTTTTCACCCCCGATGTTTCCCTTCTTCACTTGGTTTCAACCACAGCAGGCATCTGTGAGGTACACTAGCGCCACCTGCTGGTTCCAGCTCATCCATACCATTCCCACTGCTTAAAAATAGAAAGAAAGCTGATTGACCTCATAATTTACTGAAGACCAAAACAGTCGTGAACCCAAAGCGATAACTTTTATGACCAAAGACAATATCAGGAAATAAATAAAATCACAACCACAAATACGAAACCTTTATAGAACACTGCTGATCGATCATTTATTAAATTCTAATGGATCAATTGCAATACCTTTTTCTTGTTGATGCAGAGCTTGTAGTTTACAGCAGGATTACAAATTTGCACACTGATTTGAGCCACTTTCACACCAATTTGTTGGGTTTTTCTCTGTTAAAAGCACCAAGAAATAACTGTTGTTTGTGGTGCTATATAAATATAGTTGAATTGAATAAAGTAATCAAGAGAGAACTTCAGTGATACCAAGCCAGGACATTTGGAAGAGAATTTAAAAAATAAAAAAAAATAAACCATGAGTCTTAGGTACAATAACTTTGCTGAATTTCCCCTCCTAAAAAAAAAAAAAAAAAAAACAACTGCTCCCATAGACTGCTTCATACCAACTATTAAGACTGTACAATATAACAGATATTTTAAATCCGATTCATGCAGGGATTTACCCTTTATTTTATGCACTTTGACCTTTTTTCACTGCAGCTATTTTAATTTTGACATTATTTCTGAGCCAGTGCACAGTATAGGGTGAATCTGAATGATCTACTCAAATCCAAATTTAGTGTTTTTAAAAGATCTTCAACTCTTCGGTAATGCATCTAAACAAGTCTTGTTTCAACTTGACTTAGGCCACATCCACACGAGCCAAAACGATCTTTTCTCCTCCAAGAGGTTCTCAACAGAAACTCTATCCACACGTCTCTGTGATCGCGGCTCAACACGAGGCTTCAGGGCATGTAGTACATAGGCCAGGCCTTTAGGGGCGCTGTGACTGACCAAATACACAGAAGAAGAAACGGAGCACAGAAATTTAGAAGTAGACTCCTGCTCAGAGCCTTCTATATAACTGAGTTCTATGGGTATATGGCCCTGCTCCTCCTCCTCCTCCTACTACCACCACCATCAGTAGCTTCTGCAGCTCCACCTGGAGGACCTAGTCTGTGATTGTTGTGGTTATTAGGTGACATCGCGGACCTCAGTGGGGGGTGATGACATCAGCTTTTTTCCCCACAGATGATCATATTTGCCGTCCACACCTCACAGCCGAGCCAGGGTTTTAGAACTTCCCCACTCTGGGACCCGTGTTAAAAAAAATAAATCTGTTTTCCTTTTTGGAGGCGAGGTGGGCTAGCACAAGGACTTATGAGCTAATTGTGGATAAAACTGTTTTTGTATTCCGTTATTGTTTGGTCGCCCAGCTACACATTCATCACTGTGGTTAGAGCAGGTTATGTTCTCATTGTTACAACAGCATGAGTGAAACGAGCGGCAGCTGATCTCGCCTTTCTGTCTGGTAGAACTTGTTAATGTCGTCAGTTTTAAGTTCTCCAATAAAGTCTCAGGAATTCATTTATTACATCCTTTGCCAATCCTATATGGGCAACTGTTGCTCCACTGAAGCTTATTTTAGATTTGTAGTCTATATTCATACAGCCAATGCAGTGGCAAGTGTCTTAACAGGGGTCATATTATGCAAAATTCACTTTCCAACAGTACTAATCAATTCATACAGTTTTAAAAAGTGTGTTGCTCCAACCAGCCAATCAGGAATCAAACCCTATATAGTGTCATTGAGGGTTTAGCCAATCCCAATCAAGGTAGGCCCTCCCTTTGACTCCTCCCACAATTAGGCAGCTCTGCTCTGGCACATGGCACCATGAGAGGAAGTACTTCCTCCTCTTCCAAAGATGGGCATGTGTGGGCAGAGCCAGTCCAGCACACACAGACACAGCAGATTCTGAATGCAGCTCCTATGATCCAATATTCAAATGAGGAAAATCAAGGAAAGGTTGGTTTTGGGGGCAATAAATGTTGAATACAATGGTTTTGGACCAATGAGACCATGTGAAATTGTTGAAAAGCTGCACAATGACTCCTTTAACAAACTAATGCAGTGTTTGAATCTCCTTTACTCCTGCTTGGAAAAGCTGTTCCACTGACTCCCATGAAGCTCTCTGGCGTCCCTCAGGATAGGAACAAGACACACACGTTTGATTTTGAGCTCCACTTTGGGTGTGTAGTGCAGGAAAGGCTCATCTCTAGGTACAGTGAGGAGCCTTGAGGGGAATCATGAGTAACACAAGCCATCCTGGGTGGTGGAGGAAACATCCAAGCATCTGTCCTTGGATTTTGTGAAGATATCATATGAACCCCCACCTGGTGTCCGCTCTCACCTTCTTGATATAGGCTGCAATGTCCTTCTCTATGTTGTACTTCTCCATGGCCTGGGTGGCACAGTCCACCGCGTCCTGCTGCATGTCCTCCGACATGTCTGCATTCTTGATCACTGCTTTCCTGTCAGTCATGGCTTGAGGAAGAGGATGCCTGCTGAGGAAGGCACGGTCACTGCACTGAAAATCAACACCGCACGTGGTGATGGTGATGAAGAAGATGATGGTGTTAGGCCAGCAAACAGCCACACGCAGGAAATGCACAAGTTAACTGGTGTGTTTGTGTGCAGACACTGAACTAGTCTCTGCTCAGTGAAACTTGATACAGGTGGAGTTAAATTACTTGACCAAATCACTTTGGGATTAAAGCACGAGGGCAGCAGAAACTAAAAAAAAACGCGTGCAGCTGATGGAGGAGATGAGCCCGTCACCCCGTTAAAATGCATTAACTCACACTGTCAAACACCAACCTCAGGAGAAACTCGCATCACAAACGTGCAGACCTGGTTTATTTTATCCACGTAAGAAAATCTACTACTCACCTTTTGTTATTATTTTCAATCGAGCTGCTTGGAAGCGGTTGTTTTCCAGAAATGTGTTTGCTGGATCCGGGTGGGAGGGAAGCTTTAGATGATGCTGCGGCTAATTGCTTTTTGAAGATTTACACAATAAGCATGTAGGCAGGCTGACGGCTGGCTGCGAGCTGCGGACAAGCCCCGCCCCTCTGCTGCAGGACGCGCGCTCCCATTGGCTGGCCGCAGCCTCCTCGTGCGGCGCAAGCGTTTTCCTCCTGCTCCCGTCTGCCCGCATCTTATTTCATCCCACAATGCAACATTCACAGGACTACACACACACACACACACACACACACACACACACACAGGGGCTGAGGAAGCGCAGTGGGCAGCGGGCCACTCAGCTGGACTATCGGCTGATTCATGCGTTCATCTACAACAGCTGAGAGGCTGCACGTGAATATTATAGAGGAAAATCAAGAAATGTCGCCAAAATAAAGAAGTTCTCAGATATTTTGCTGATACATGTGATTGTATAAATCAAAAGATAGCAATATTCTATTCTCATGTTTTGTGCAGGTTTACATTTGTGAATTATTGAAGTTGATCTTGTTTCTTGAAAATAAAAACAAACCATCAATTCATTGTTTGAACGTCTTTTATTGAAAATGCTAAGAGAAAAAAAGTAAGATTAGGCAAAATAAAACATTACAAACTCATCCCAAAATGAAACCCCTCTCCCCAACCTCCCAAATTTTTAATTCCTTCATACCAGGCATCTACGACTCCATCCTTTGATCCAACTTCCTGGTCCTCTGTTTCGTTTTCTTGTAAAATAAAAGCCATTACCACTGAAAAAAAATTAAAAGGAAAAAGTGGTTGGAGGGGGGGCCTAATCAAAAACAAAAACAAAAACAAAAAAAAGAGGAAAAAACAAAAACAAGAAAAAGTTGCTCTGGGACTTCCGTTAATTAGTTCTGAAATCAACTCATTAGAATCCTGGAAATCTGATCCCGTTCCGAGCATCCATCCTTGCCTATCCCTTTCCTAATCGATCCACTCATCCAGCTCCAAGGATTGGGATCCACTGAGTCACTCCTCCAATCAAAACCTTGAAATACCAGGAAGAAAATCAGAGGCAGACTGTTAGAATAAAATGTCAAAATTTTTGGGCCTAATTTTTGTTTTCCATGTAGAGCAGTCACATCAAATCTAAAGAAAAAAAAATGCCACTGAGCACAAAATCTATCAGTCCCTGACATCAAAAAAATACTGAAACCAATGAGGACTGATAAAAGTTAAAAGCAGGATGTTTTTGCAACAAAATAGTGATTCAGATTGAGCTTTTTTCTTTTTTTTTAAACATTTGACAGCAAAGGTGTTACACTTACATCACAACACTTGATCTAGGACTGCTTATTCTGTCAGACCAGAGTAGCATGTTAAAACTGGATAGATATATATATATATAAAACAAAGTACAGCACATGTGGCTTTGGTAAATGACATGCATGACATGGCAACCGATCAAAACATTCAATTTATGGAATATGAAGCATACCATTGCCTCGACCTGATTGCTCCTAGATGTCCTATCCTGACCATACAAATGAAATGTGCTCCACAATGGTTTTATTCCAAATCACTTTAATCCTTCTCTTCAGATGTCTAAAGGAAGACACAAGGGTAAAATACAGTTAAGCATCGGGCTCCCCATCCAAACAGCCCACCCCAAATATCCAATGAGAGAAGCTATTAAAAAAAACAATTAAATTTTCTGTACTTGCAAAAACATTGAGTGCAGCTTCTAACAGCTCAACATTTTTGAAGTTCAACACAGCACAAGTTCTAATGTTGCAAAAACTGAAAGGACAGACAGAAGGGGAGAGAGAGCGAGAGAGCGAGAGAAAAAAACAAAAAGGACAAAGCTGCTAGAAAGGGAGAAGGAAAGGGAGAGAAGGGGGAACAAGAGAGAGAGAGAGGGTGGGGGGTACATCTACATACCGTGATCAGCCACAAGGACATTAGGACAAGAAATGCAAAAATTAAAACTCAATAGCTGACATCTGGAGGAACTCATAAAAGGTAAAAACAGGAGGGGGGGTACATCAAAAGGGCAAAAACATTGGTGATAGAAAGGTTTAGGAACGGGAGCGAGAGCGGCTGTGACGAGGCGAGTAGTGGGGCGATCCTCTGCCGCGACCACGGGAATTGCTGCGACTGCGGCTGGCGCTGCGACTGCGGCTCCTGCTCCGGCTGCCACGGCTGCGGGAGCGGGATCTTCCATAACTCGGGCTGCGGGGACCATCTAATTTCACACGAACGTAAGCAGTCTCTCCCTGGCGGACACAAGAGAACTTGACATTGAAAAGACAACACTCCTACCTGCGGTGGAAATACCAAAGACTGGAGAGGAGGGCCGGGGTTATGTGTTCAGGACATGTCGCCCCAGTACTCACCTCCACACAGCAAAGAAACATTATCCATGAGAGGCAATCAAAGCGGCACACATACCTCGTGCGAGCGGAATTTGGTGTTGTCCAGCTTTCGAACAGCATAGGTCATGTCTTCTTTGCGCACAAACTCTACAACTCCGGTTCCGTCTCTGTAAACGTCGGCATAGCAGACGTCGCCGGCCTCACGCATGTGGTCCTTCAGGTCCTGCCAGCTGCCACTTTGAGGAAGCCCTGCGAGACACCACCGGGTGTTTTAGGAGACGCACAGGGATCTTTCAGCAGTGTTCACATGCATCAGATCTAGTGATTTTGCCATTTAGACTGATTATTGTCAGTTTCTCCCAGAGGAATACTTGGTTTAAGAGCAATAAGATTTTAAACATTCTGAAAGGAGATTTTTTTGTTTTTCTTATATATATATTTTGGCACCAAAACCAATTTATTAATGAATTTAAAACTACTAAATCCTCGAGTCTTATCTGCAGGACCACATTTTAGTGTTACAGTTTGTACTACTTGGTTTTATTCAACCCATCTTTCCTTATTATCAATTGCTTTACTTTAATTTGGTCTATTTTACCAGGCAAATTATCCACTGTTATTCTGTCCTTATCAAAGAGCTTTATCAACTCCTATTGACCATAGAAATAAAGCTGTCCTGGTATTACTGCTGGTAATGTTGTGATGTTGACTGAGAATGCACTCAATCATTTACTACATCCTGTTTACATTTTAGCACTGAAGGAATGCACCTGCCATCGGACAGGACGACAAAGGTGAACAAGCCTTAGAGGTTTGTATTGTTCTTTCATGGTAATGAACACAGTCCTGTGTCACTGTCCATTTTGTATGATATAAAAAGCTACTTAACAACTTCATAAGTTAGATGGATAAGAAGCTACGATAGCTTTATTATAGAACTTAAACAACCATTTTGAGGGTTTTAGTCTTTGGTAAGTTGAAATTCTCTGGTTTCGGACATGAGTTAACTTCATTTTTACTGTGAGAAAGATTATTATTTGGGTTCCAACACCAAGGGTAAAACAAACCGGTGACTCTGAGAAAATGAATGAATTAAGCCAACTTTTTTTCAGCAGCAAGTTGTGATTTAAAGAATAATTACTCTTTTCCGAATGTCGATATTTGGACAACTTTCGTGCACATGAGATGAAGAACATGGCAAAAACGTTTCCTCCAACTTAGCATCTTTCAGATGATGTTATATTTTCGTAGTGACACACAAGTAGACTGTGTGTTTCCATCAGGTACAAGGAAGCAAGGTCACTTAAGTTCACCAGGGGGTAAATCAACATTAACTCAGCTCCCAATTTAGACGCACAACAGTCCTTCCGACAGCCGTGCACAAAGATAGCTGGCCATAATGTCCATAGCAGATGAATGAGTCACTATCTAACTTGTGAGCATGCTTACCCGACACAACGACCCTGTACTCGGAGCGTCTGGACGGCGGCCCGTATCTTCCTCTGGGCGCCCCGCCGATCCCACTGAAGCCGCCTCTGGAGCCCCTGCCGCTCCGGGGAAACTCCACACGCAGTCTGTAGCCGTCATAGTCATAACCATCACGTCCATAGACCGCATCGTCGGCGTCCCTGATGGGAAACGTATTGCACTTTAGACTTGTATTAGAAGATAAACAAGACAGAGAAAGTGCGCCCACGGACGGGGGTCAGCCATGTTAGCTGAGCTCGCTCTATCTCATCACTCTGCTGATCTGTCAGTGCAAATATGCACGCAAATTAACTGGTTTGGTTTCGAGACACATGTGGGTGTGTGCGAAGGTTGGTACCAACTAGACTAAAAGCAGAATGAGGCATGAAGTTTCACGTGCGAACGATGCTCGTGTTTACAACAAGCACAACACTTACGGCTCAGCGCGCGAGAGGCACGGGCGCGTCTATGTCATCACGAAACGCAGTAAAACGTCTATTTAGAAGACGTTTGGAGATGAGGTATCAAACAAAGCATGGCTCATGCTTCCTCGGAGAACAACGCTCAGAAAGGAGTCAGGTTAGCGACACAATGGAGAGCTGCTCCGGGCCTAGCGTACTACTGCAAGCCGCGAGCTGCTCACCTCGGGTCCTCGAACTCAATGAAGGCGAAAGGCGGGCCTCCTCTCCGGTTCTTCAGGTCGATGTCTCGGATGGTGCCGTATTTGTAGAAAACATCTTCCACGTCTTTGGTGCGGATGTCGGGGGGCAGGTTTCCCACGTAGATTCGGCAGTCGTTGTTCCCCGCGGGGCCTCGCACGACACCCGACATCGCTGCTAACTCGGAGCTAGCGCCTCTTGTTTTGTGCGCGAGCGATCGTGAAACGGCGGCAGCGGGATTGCACGCTGCGAGCGGCTGCAGATTTTCGTAGGAAAAAAAGAGCAAAAAGCGAGCGAAAACGCGTCGGTTTACACTCCGGTGTGGAGGGTTAGTGGCTTAATAAAGGGGTGGACAATACCCACAGCGCGGCGCCGTTACGCTCCGGTTTTAGCTGCGCGACCCGCGCTAAACGTCCGAGGCGTTCATGAATCTGGGAACACCGCAGCCGGGCCCGATGCGCCCGCCGCGTAAACTAGTGCGCACACATGGGCGCGAGTCAAATTCCACTAGCTGATAACAATCTGATTATTTTTTCTCAAGTAATTTCAAGACACGCACCTAAACCGACTATAAATGTTAATTCATTTTGTATGGGTTTATACAGTCTATGGAGAAAATCGTTAGTATATAACGGCATCATTATTATCTTCACCAGTGAAAGTTGGGGCGGAAGGTTATGTTTTTTTTGTCAGCATGTATTTATTAATTCAATTCAATTCAATTCAACTCAACTTTATTTATATAGCACCAAATACAACACAGTCATTACCTTCGCCAACGAAGTTGCCCGAGAAGGTTATGTGTTCATGCGTTTGTTTGTTTGTTTATTTATTTATTTATTTATTTATTTGTTTGTTTATTTATTTATTTATTTGTTTGTTTATTTAACTAACTTTTTGCAATAAACTATTAACTCGAATTGCATGCCATTTTCAGGGATGATTTGTCATCATCCAAGGACCAATCGATAAGGTTTTGGGATATTAATGGCTAACAGTTTCTGGATAAATCCCCAGAACCTGAAAAAAAAAGTCCCATCCAAAGCTAACTGCCTATCTATCTATCTATCTATCTATCTATCTATCTATCTATCTATCTATCTATTGCAGGAAAGTGAATACATGAATTTATCTTGCTTTTACCAAACTTGATATATGTAAAACCTGTTTCAAGCTTATCCAAATGCTTGTATGTGACTATTCAGTTTATGTGATGAAGTTTGTGACTTTTTGTGAGGTTCCCAACATCGTCCAACCTCATCTGAAACAGATTTAGAAGAATCTCTCTTACTGTGATTTTTATTAAATATATATCAACAGTGAGTGTGTACTTTATGACAAATGTGAAAAATAAAAGTTGAGGGTGATTTTCCAGAAATGTGAAGCAGCTAAACACAAATCGTTAAAAAAAAAAAAAAAGGATCTGCAATGCAAACCTACAGCTGAGGAAATATCCAGAACGCGTGAATGTACAAATGTTTCGACAGTCTATTGGAAAATTCATGCGTTGGAAAGGCGCTTGACCCCAAATCTATGTGTTTTATCATTATTAATAAAAAATTTGAAGTTACTTCCTTTAGGTTCATTGTCTACATGGTGATTTGTACTGTGAGTCAAGATTATTGAAGTAAGATATTGCATTTAAAAAGAAAATAATGAATAGTTATCCAAACTGAGCAGTTTGGATAACTATTCATTATTTTCTTTTGCAAAAAGGTACAAAAAGGTTGGTGAAGGTTTTTTTTGACTCAGGGTAAGGGTTCAAACTTGAAAATGAGATTGTTCTTGTTCTTATGATGATGAGAATGAGGAAAGAAATACTCTGAAGTGTTGACTGAAAAAGATAGTGATACTTAGCTAACATCTTGGAAAAGAAATCCATAAATCCTCATTCACAAAAATAACAGAATCATCATTTTGTTTACTTTTATTGCTTAAATGCATCCATAAATACAAGTTCATCAGACTAGTACAGAGAATGTTAACACACATTACATGTTGTACTTAACTTTTATGTCTGGAAACTGCGAATTCTCATCAGATTTCAACTAATTCTCATGCATTATTAATATTTGTGCATGTTTCTTACTGCATATATACTAAAACCACACTAAACAAATGCAGTCCCACTCACAGGAGCTCACAGGGGAACTGAATCATGTGCACTAAACATTCACAAACTCTTACGACTTATCTGATGGCACTCGACAAAAAACAAAGCCGTTGCTTTACAGTTAAGATCCAAAGTTACTCGCAAGGCATTGATACTGAAGAAGGTGAAACTAAGTGCAGGGACGTGAAACTGAGTACAGTATTTTCATATTTCAGTCACTACTCCCACAGGGACACACTGTACATCCATAGTAACACACCGAAAGCAAACAGCTTCTGTTACATGCTTTAGAAACACCCAAGGCCATGTGCTGATTGTCCTCATTTGTGACGGTGGATAAAAAAACATGCTGTCAGTTGTTTGTGTTACATCATCATGTGCGAGTTTATGCTGATATCGTCTACCTATAACACACAGCGCCTCAGTGAAACATTAAAATGACGGCTTGTTCAAAATGGGACTTCTTATTCTGCTCAGTAGGCGTGACAGGAGCCGTAGATGCGCTGTCCAGCGTCGCCGTAATTATCACCCCCGCTATACTTACCCTGACAGGCCAGACTGTTCACCTGAGGACAGAGCACAGAACACATACTCATTCATTCTTTCCTTTCCTTTTTTTTTTTTAATATCCATTTAGCAGGGCCTAAAGATACCTCTGCTCTCTTGATGAACTGCTCTGTGGCAGCTTTCTCGTTCTCCTTGTGTCCTCTCCAGGCCCTCAGGGCGGACGCCTGCAGGGCCCGGCCAAACGAGAAGGTCAGGGTCCAGGGTTTCGGCAGGGGGCAGTTGTTGATGGCGTTCAGGTGGATGGAGGCCTCTTCTTCACTCTGGCCCCCGGAGAGGAAAGCCACTCCTGTGGGAGGCAGACCAACATGCAGCGGAGGAAGTTTCATGTCGCCATTAAAGGAGAGAATGAATAGAAATGCATCTCAAGAGCAGCGAGACACCACTTGTACACACTGTACTCACCACATCTTGAATATTATTCTCTCAGTTTTATCCCCCAAAAGAAGTTCTGTTCTATATACTGTCCCCTACTGTGTTCAGGTGATCGTAATTTACTTAAATATTTACTTCTAGAAACTTTTCTCATTCACGTCTCACATTTAAAGACAAATAATCAAACTTTTCACAACTTATTTTCAAATAAACTTTAATTCAAAAAAATGTCATCAGTGGATCTGTCTCTATACATTAAGACTGAATAGATAAAACAATGAATTAATCTCAGTCACAAAATAATAGCTGTAATTAAAATAACAGTGAGGATATCTAAACAGTGAAAATATTTATGACAATGAATTATATTTCTGTTTAAAATGAATCTAAACATTATTTACTTTGATTAAGCATCTTTGCATATAAAAGTAATTTAAAAAACAACAGCTTGTCATGATAGTCACAAAGAATCTGATCACATACAAATAAATAGCCAGTATGTCAGTTTGTATTGACATATTGTCAAATATCACATAATGATGCTGGACTGTGGTACTCATCCAATACATCGTGGTCATATTTTGAAGCCATAAAATATAAAACTGGTGATGTTGAAGTCTGTTTACATGTGCAGCTATTTTATTTTTCCCATTTTAAAAATTGCTTGAGCAAAGAAAAGGAAACACACATATAAATGCAATGTAAGAGTTAGAAGGACAAAAACAATGTGAAAGGAGAGAGAGAGGGATTTGAACCGGAGAGAAAAGGTGATGACTGAATGTTTTGTCTGAGAGATGGAGGAGTAATAAAGCCTGAAAGTGAAGAGCAGCAAACCCATGAGTAGATTCAGAGTATCAGCATGTTTAATAAATACTGTCATATTCAAGAGAAAGGTTTGCAGTTATCAGCTTATTGTTCCAGAGCATCTTTCTACTTTTACTCTTCTCCTGACCTGTTTCAAATTCTTTTTCACATCTAGAGGAATCAGACCCTCCATTTTCTCTTGTTTCTGACTTTTGCAGTTGAGCAGTGGTGCGACGTACCCGTGACAGCTGGGGGGACGGTGCGGCGTAGGGCGGTGAGGGTCGCCATGGCAACCTCCTCCGGGCTGTACTTGGTGGGGCAGCTGTGTCCAGGAGTGACCATGTTGGGTTTGAGGAGCGTGCCCTCCAGGTACACGTGGTGGTCCGACATCGCCTTGTACACAGCGGCCAGAACCTGCGACACAGCGACCACATCAGACAAAGCATCCGTCCCACCTCGAACTCTTTTCTCCACAGGGTCACACATCAGGCAGGTACAACGTGCAGACGAAGTTTACTCTACCTTCTCCGTCACGTACTGGCTGCGTTTCAGGTCGTGGTCGCCGTCGGGCAAAATCTCCGGTTCTATGACGGGCACGATGCCATGCTGGCCAAATAACGAGGGATTATCAAACAGTTTCGCAATCTCAATATTTACAGACAAGCCTTCGTCCCTCATTATTACCGCTGACCTGCTGGCAGATGCTTGAATAGCGCGCGAGCACGCTGGCATTTTCCGTGATCGCCAGTTTGGAAGGGTTGACGTCGCTGAGTTTGAGCACACAGCGCCACTTTGCAAAGACAGCGCCGTCCTTTTTGTACTGAGCACAGCGCTCCGACAGCCCGTCCAGACCTTCAAAGAAAAGTTGGCAGATGAGATGCGATTGATTTTCTTTACTGGTCAAACGGTTCCTGCCAGGAGTTGGTCCAGTGTTTTGTCTGACCCTGTGAGGTCGTTTCTCCACAAGTTCCTGCCAGAGGGACGACGCCTTTGTCCACCTGAGGAACAACAGACAATTATTCTAATACGTATTTCAGAAATTTTACTTTTCTTGTTGAAACATGTTGGTTTCATGCAGTACAACTAGTTCTGACGTGTCCAACCTTGACTCCCACCAGGATTCCTCGGTCCCTGATCATTTTGACAAACGGGACGCCGTTGTCGGAGTGTTGGTACAGCGTCTCGTGGAAGAAGATGACCCCTCCGATGCAGCTGTTGATACGATCGTCCGCACTGAAGAGGATCTGCCGATACTGCCTCCGGTTCTCCTCCGTGTTCTCCACTCCCACCTGGGCCAGCCTCTTGGCCATGCTGCCTGCAGTTCAACACCAAATGTCACTCTTTGCGCTGGATTGGTTTTTGGGTTTTTTTCTGCACACAGAAAATAAAGAGTGGTACAGACCGACAGACTCGTCTGCAGCCAGGATGCCCTTCCCAGGAGAGACGATGCGTAGAGCGGTCTCATGCAGCTCCCTCTTCTGAGCTTCAGAGAGCGACAGGAACTGGTGCGTCATGCTGAGAGAGTCCAAACAGGCCTGAGAGGAGACGAGAACACAGAGAGTCTAAACAGGCATGAAGTTCAGTCAAAAGTTAAATGATCTTTGGCCTTTTTCTCCGTCTCTGCCTACTTTAGTAGACAAACGATCCTCATGGTATTTTCTCGATGAGAAACTAATCCCCTGAATTGACAACAGGTCTAACATTTATTCTTTAGAGTATCGGGTGAAGAGGATCCTGCAATAAAGTCGGGCTGGAAAAGATTCGGCTTGAAAAGTGATGAGAGAACTCAGGTCAGTCTAACCTCATTTAAACCAGATATGAAATATAAAGACTCCTCAAAAACTTTGTGTTTCAGTGTTTATTCAGGTGAACAATGTTAAAATACATTTATAAACAGATTCTACAGACACAGGTTGATTGTTTTATTTTTTAAATTTAACTAGTAAGTCATGGAAGTATGGCTATTACATTTTCTAAATTGGGTAAAATAAGGAGTTATAAAAATGTTCATTTTAGATAAATATACAGAGACAATGGATCTTGAAGAAAGAGGTTTGAGTGGTTACCTGTCAGAGAGCCGGTCTCGTCCGGGACGTGAAGGGAAGTGATGGATTCTCTGTCAGTTCTAGTTTGTATTCACCTCAAGTGTGTCACACCTCATGAGTCAGAGTCTCTGGGCGGAGCCTGAACGCCCACTTCTGTCCCACATGCATATGAAAATATTGATGATTCATTGTCCCCTTCAATCGCAGTGATTATTTTTTGTGTACTTCTTTACTTTTTACTTGGATGCAGACATTTTGACCACTTTGCATCCATCTAGTTCTTATTGGCATTGTAGATAAACTGATCACGTCCTGATATTCACGCAGCGTGCTAAACACATAATGTGTTTTGTCAGAGGCCTGGACCCCTATAGCAACCTAATTTAAGGGTTTCGCCACACCCCGTGGCGTGCTATTTTTATTTTAATTAGCGAGACTGTGCCCGGAGGAAGGTTTCAAGTCTCCCGATGATTCTGCCGTCACCCTCCAATTCAACGGGGTGTTGTGGTCTCAGAGCAATTCGCGCACTCGGTGGCTTCACCACTGAGCTTTAAACTGTAAAGAATGTGACGGGAACATTTCAGAAATAGAAATAATTCCCAGGTTCTGGTCAGTTTGAATGGACGTGGTGAATATGGCCCAAATGGGACTGAAATGAGGGCAGTGAAATGCTTTCTAATGGTTGCCAACGGTGCATCTCTGTCAGGTTAAAAGGAATCATGTCTTTCCTCTTGTTTTATGATTCATATAATGTAAACAGGTGTCTTCTGTTGTGTGCTCCATTACGTAACATCACTCCTGGACGGGCTGGCTCGCCGGGCGTTTCAGGGGACTCCTATTTTCACTATTGTAGGTCAGTGTGCCTTTGAAAGCAGATGTGGGTCACTGGACTGCCGTACAGCCACAGCGCAGACGTGGTGGACCTGCCTAAGACAAGGGCCTGAGAGGGAATTCAATGTCCGGAGGCAGCCGGAGGACAGGAGACGGCGCACTTCCATTCAGGAGACACGTTTTTTTAAATAGACACACTGCTTCAAGAAGTACAGCAATTAGACATCTCTGCCTCCGCCGGGACCCTCTGCCTTTTCTCTGTTACCCAATTAAGAGCATTTAATGATGGTACTTTATCTCGTCCTCATTTTTCTGTCCTATTATGGGCGTCCTCAATGGGTTTGTGAGAGCTTCTTTAAATAGGTCAACCCAAGGTTGGAAGTTGGCCACGATGTATCCAGGTACAACATTTGTACACCTACAGAAGAAATGAAATGCCACTCCTAGTATGATATGTGTAGTTAAGGTTCAGTGTGAAAAGGAGGAATCCAATGGAGAAAATGTTCCCCACAGGGATCAATAAAGTGTCTTAAATCTGATTAAAGTTCAGGTTGTGGGGTGCTGAAGCCCATCTGATTAGTGATAATGATTAAAGATCTGCAGTAGAAGAAAACAAACTAAATTCAGAGATCATATGCAACTTCAGTACTTTTTTTAAGGTATCTGTCTTCTATATCTGTTTTGTTAATTTAGGGCCAATTGGTTCTGGAGTCAATCCCAGCAATCCCAGCAATCCCAGCTCTGGATTTTTTGAATGTAAAATTCAGTTTGTAAAATCATTCTGTTGCTGGTGAAGTAGTTAGAAATGTTGCGTAGGCAAAACCCTAACCTTCAGCAGGCACAAAAGATGGAGGAATTGAAATAATAAAGAAGTTAAAAATCTTTTTATGAATGAAAAAAAAAGCACAACAGTAACAGACAACATTTCTGCTGATAAGACCAGACAACCAGCTGACACGGAAGGTTTATTTTAACTTTTTAATCCAAAAGGATCAATACTTAAGTCTCAGTCATGACAGAGAAAATACTCAAAGCAACTGTTACTAGTCACCAGGTAATCATTTGAAGTGTGTGAGATAACTGGTACATTAAAGACAGCAGGAGCGTTAATTACATGAAGAAGAATAAATCAAAATTTAATTAAAATGTCTCAGATTACATCCACCCAGTTGGTCATCTGTGATCATTTTACCATTTGCATAATCCAAACATGCAGCTCTAAACATGAGGCTGAACAAGGCCGGAGCCCTGGAGGTGAAAGTATCACACACATTCATATTAATCATCTGTAAACTTCACTTCTATGTCATGACTTCAGGCCCACGCTGGTCAAAGTGGGAGACAGTTCGGTGGGTGTCGTGGGGGAATGGAGGATCTGATCACAGTCAAAGTTGTCAAAGTGCTCCATTGCAGCGCCTCTACTGGATTTGTTGGCCCAGTCAGGACGGCTCCGGAGCTCCTGGATGAAGCGAACTGGAGCCTTCTGCAGAATGTACGAGTCGAACGAGGTGCCGCGAAAGAAGGCCTGCGTCTTCAAACTGTCCAAATTACGAAGGCGGCTCAGGGGACTCTTGCACAAAAGCTGCAGCAGGAAAGAAAGGAGCAGAAAAGTGAGGTTCCTACGGAAGTATTTACATGAAAAAACTTAACTTTACATTTTTTTCAGAATTAAGGAGAAAATTATGTCATAATTATGAGAAAAAAATCATTATGAAAAAAACTGGCTGTTTTTCTGAATTAATGAGATTTTCTAAAAAAGTTTTTAATCTGTTCTTTTTCTGAATTTATGAGATAATGATCTCATAAATTCAGAAGATAATTATCAGATTTTCAGATAATTATCTCATAATCATTAAAATCCTCATAAATTCACAAAAACAAAGCCAATTTTTTATAAGTATTTTTTATCATAATATATGAGATAATTATGTAATTAATTCAGAAAAGCAGAGTCCATTTTTATTTTTTCATGTGAATGCAATACGCATCCATAGTTTCTTTTTTTTTTTTTTATCTTTATTTTTTTATTAAAAACTTATAAAAAGTCCACTGACCTCAGTGAGCAGTAAAGCGAGCGCTGAGCTGAAGGTAGTGGGGAGGTTGTAAGGACAATCAGTGACCTTCTTCAACATGTCGCCGTGGTCCGGCTCTGCAGGAAGTGGAAACTGCAACAGAAGAAACGAGTGTGTGCCAACTACAACAAACAAAAGCACAAAGTTTATCACAAACAAAGCTGATGGAGCTTCACCTCTCCGGTCACCAGGGCGAACAGCAGAACGCCAAGAGACCACCAGTCTGCAGCATGACTGTAAGGACCCCCACCCAAAACTTCAGGAGCTGCTCCAAGAAATTAAAAAATAAATAAATAAATAAAAAAGACGACGATAAAATAACCTGAAAGATGTGAGGCAATAAACAATAAAATGTGAAACACATCTCAGGTGCATTACATCCACATCTGGGTCGACCGAGTCCACCGGGAGCAAAACGCAGGCGAGGCGCAAACAAGGTGCATTAAATTAAAAGAAAAAAAAACTGTACCCAGAACACTGAAACATAGGACTCATTTCAAGGGAGACAAACTCTCTGGAGAGATATGGATTTTATCAGTGAGAACAAACCCTCACCCATGTACTGGATCGTCCCACATATGGTGAACGCTCGTCCTCCTCGTTTCAGGCGGCGCGAGAATCCAAAATCAGACAAGCGAAGGTGACCTGGATTCCAAAACAGCACAGCAAGTGATGCTCTTCTACAGGAAGCAATGAATGTGTTTGTGTAATGTGAACACTGATGACTGCCTCTTCATTCACCACCTCATGAAGAGTACAAACATTATTTGTTACAGGCGATCACGCTGTAAGTTTCTGAAGTACATGAACAAGTACTGTGGACTGTCCGGCTTGTTTAAGTTGTTATGCGTTGACAATTAAAATACTAATCTAAACATCTCGTCTGGATTCAATCAATTCCATAAAGTGAAAACAGAAAAGCTTTACCTCGATCACTTAAAAGAACATTTTCCATCTGCAAAAGCCAAAAAAACACAAAAAATTACAAAAAAAGTACAGACACATGACAATCTTTAATATCTTTACACACTAATCAGCCATTACAGAAGGACCACAGGTGGGTGAAGTGAATAACACTAATTCTCCATTATAGCATCTTACTGGGGGTAAATCATTCGTCATTTGATCTTTGAAGTTCATATTAGGGAGGCAGAAAAAAGTAGTCAAGTATGTGAGTGAAAAGAGGTTGATTGTAATAATGAAGGATCTGCAGTTTGCTGTTCATGGGGCTGCAGCTGCAGATCAGTCAGAGTACGAATGACGCCGTCCTCTGGAAGAACAGAAGCACCAAAAACCTGATCACTGTATGAGTATCATCTAGAGCAAATCATACCTTTATATCTCTATGCATGATTCCTAAGTCATGTAGAAAGCCTAGAAATATCAAGCAGAAAGACAGATTACGTGACACAAAAAGTAGGAGTGGTCTTTTAAAAGTTTTACGGTTGGAGTACGACTGTGTGTGTGTGTGTGTGTGTGTGTGTGTGTGTGTGTGTGTGTGTGTGTGTGTGTGTGTGTGTGTGTGTGTGTGTGTGTGTGTGTGTGGACGGGCGCCAACAGGCCAGGAAGATGAACACAGATGAACTCTAACCCAGAGCGCTGCCCAGCTCTGCAGCCAGGAGGCGGACCTCATCCTCCTCAAACCGGCCTTTCAGCAGCCAGCAGGTGTACAAGTCTCCACCGCTGCAGAAGTCCCACACTGCGGAGAACACACACACACACACACACACACACACACACACACACACACACACACACACACACACACACACACACACACACACACACACACACACACACACACACACACACACACACACACACACACACACACACACACACACACAGATTTTCTAAGTCTCAGAAAGCTGCTCGGTTCATGCTCGTTCAGCAAAGCCTGAAATAAAAGGTCAACGGACGTAAAACTGTAAATAAAATCATAACAAACAGAGGAAGGTTCATCCGCCTGCTGCTGGAGGAGCAGGAACTCACCAGGAGGAAAAGGCAGGCCGTTAAAAAAACACTCATGCTCTGGCAACTTATAGAGTGTGAACATCGAGGGTCTTGAACTCAGAATAAATAAAGAGATGAAAGGTGTTGGAGGGAGGAAGAGGAAGAGGAGGAGGAGGAGGAAGTCATGCAGCCACACTGAGCTTTACCCGACACGCTCATTAGATGGCAGTGTCCCTCTTCAGCATCCACCACTGAGACTCATCAGCGGTTTACTGCACATTTGGGGGCTGAACATACAAGGATAGAAGAAGAGGAAAGGGTCCAACTGTGCCATCGTTTATACTAATGAACTCACTAATGAAGAGGTGGCGCTGAGTCTGCCAGCAGTCCTGCAGATTGTGGATAAATGGGTGTTTGAGCTGCCGCTGCAATGCAACAGTCCAGACAGAGAGCTTCCATGAGAGACAGACACTGTGTCAAAATAGATCTTCTTCTTTAAACATCTCATTCAGATGTCACACTGTGGTGAATCATCCTCAATGTCGAGCTGTGATCTCTCCCCTGCATTACATTTCTCTAGACTATTATCAACTATAAAAATCATAAATGTCTCTCTCGATGAGTTTCTTTGAAAAGGTCAATGCAGTTAGAATATCTTTGACGTATTATTTGCATCTGCCAAGTCAACAAATGCTCGTTTTTAAAGGTTTTATTGGATTTAAAGTGAGAGACGGTTTGTAAAAACCACCAAACTGTGGGGCTGGGGTTAGAAAATAAACTTTTCTAACCAAAATAAAATGTTAAGTGTTCAAACTTGAATTGAATATATGTATAAATGACATTTATGACACACTTCGGAGGTACTATTTGTTAGTTCCTTCACCTGAATGATAACTTCTTCTTTGGACTGCTGCAGCGCCCCCTCCTTAAAGATCGATGACTTTGGTAGAACCTGCAACCATAAAGATTGTTATTGTGAGAAAACGTGACTCTGTGCAAATATAAACCCGATGTAACGGTGATGATGACTCCTGAGCTGACCTTCACTGCGTACGTCTCGTCTTTACCGACGTCCCTGACTTTCAGGATGGGCCCATACGAGCCTTTAGCGATGAAGCTCAGCACCTGTGAGCGCAGACAGAGTTATTCCTGTTTGTTCACCAGCAGCTTTAAAATAATCTTCCTCCCAGGCACCTGGAAGTCGTCTCGTCCTGGAAAGTTACGGTGCGGGAACTCGGGTAGAAAGAGGGCGATGAAAGCTGGAGGACTTTTCCCTGAGGTCTCAGCAGAGGCGTCAGGAGGCAGGGGGAGTCCCGGGACGGGCGGTGGAACGTTTCCTCCCCCGGGCCGGGAAAACACCGCCGAGTGTGTGAGTCTGTGAGCGAGGGAGACCCCAACACCGGAGAGGAAGCCATGACTGAAGCGCCGCTGAGCAGCCGGTTCCTTCCTCTGGAAGTGAAAAGGGACCAGATGGAAACACTTTTGGGTGATGGGCGCGATCTACTGACTGCATCGCGAAAATAAAGGATCATTAGAGCACAGAGTGGCAGTAGTAAGGGTTAGGGTTAGGGTGCAAGCATCGGGCGACGGGGTTAGGGTTAGGCAGTGTGAGCGATGGATCTTTACACAAATAACTAATCCATTATTTGCAATCGGCGCATCTCGGCCAAAAGCGCTTCACATATAGATCTGTCAGTACTGTGTCGTTAGTACAGTCGACTGGCACCTAAAGCTGCAGACTAAAGGCAAAATAAATAGGAATCAGTTCAAGTGACGGGACAGAAATCCCTGAAGCTTGGAAATAATCAGAGGCACACAGGCCATCAGATTTAAAACTAGGTGGTAATCGCATATCGGACATCATCAAACCTCGTAGTGGGACCGTTGGAGAAAAAAACCCCAAAACAAACCACCCAGATTGAGGGTTTCCCCCCAGGAGGCGTCACTGCACTGAACCTTCAATAACAACCACAGCTGCAGTTTGCAGAATATAAGCAAACCCAAGCAAAAACTGTATTTTCTCTTTTCTTTATTAGCTGATTTTAGCATTTAGATCTTTGAGGTCAGATCTTAACTGTTTTTAACATGTAGACTCATTTAAAGCTGCTCTGTCTCATTTTTAACATGAAACTCTTCAGTGTGATCAGTTTCTGATTTCATTTGTTTCTCTCCAGTCTCATCACCTTTCCTCTTGTCCTCTGTGGTTTTCTGTCATTCACTGACGCTTTAATAGAGAAAATCCTCCAGAAGATACGAGTGGTTTCTAATCTTTACATTCTGTTTATAATTTTACCACATATGTGTGCACTTTCTCTGCCTGCTGCACATACAGTGACTGAGATATGAGCGGCTGGAGATCCCGCTGACTCTGGTCCTGGTAAGGCTGCATCGACGACAAATGAATGGACGAGACCGGTGTGTGTGTGTGTGTGTGTGTGTGTGTGGATATCACTTCTGTCTTTGTTTAGTTTTTGCACCTTGGAATTGGATCGAAATACAAAAACAATATGAGAATTTATTCACTTCTCATGTTAATAATTGAGGAAATTTGCCTATGAACAGCGAATTGTTGGATGTTTGTCTCATCATCAATGACGGACGTTGAATTCAATTTCTGTGACTACAATATTTATTTTAATGCAGAATTCTAAGACAAACAAAAAAGGTTGTCAACAGGAATTAAACAACAGAAAACAGAAATGTTCGGTTATTTCTGCTGAAGAAGTACCCATAAAGATTTAAATACAGAATAATTACCCTAATGTATTTTCAATGATTTCCACTCTGCATATTTTAATGTGTGAATTCAAGCTCAATGTTATTTCCTTATAGACTCAAGAAAAAAAACAACTCAGTTTGCCTTTAATGAATTGGAAATTCAAAGCAGCATCACTTGCATGTATAATATTTGAGTAAATTGTAGATTATTTAGGGGCGCTGAAGTTGTGACACATTTTGACAAAACAAGAATAAAACAGAACCGTGTCCGTCTGTGTCTGCAGAGGACTCCAACACACTCTAGTCTACTTTCATAACATGGATAATGATTCTACTTCTTGCTGACAGTGACTTTCTCATGCCTGAAGGCCTGTATGATGTCTGAGCCATCATGCTCGGCTCGTCCGGAGCGCCGACATGGGGACATTATGTCAGAGACCACTTGGTTTCTGCTCTGTTAACCGGCACTGTGTCCCACAACAGACTGCATGTTCCTCTGACTCTGATCTGACTGACTGAACCTTCTGTGGCCTAAACAGACGCTCATGTTAAAGCTCACCTCTCAGACTTCCTGCTGAATGAGCCCAATCAAAAATCTGTTTTATGGACAGGTACTGGAAGATTTCTAACTTGATTTAGTCTCTTCACACTTTCTGCATTATTACATGAAAAAGACTGAAGTTACTTTTCAATATATAAATGTGTGTGGCCTTTAATGCATCATGACACTTCATTGTTGCATCAATACTGTTATATTTTCTACTTCCCAGAGTTTTCAATGTAGAAAAGTTTTATATTCAACCGTGAGCGTTCTGCATCCTTTCAATAAATATCCCACGTAGTGTCAGATGCGTTTTATTACTGATATTGTCAGAAGCAGGTTTAAGGTTTAAGGAAAACTGGTTTTGGAAGAAAAACTGGGGGACTTCAACTTGAACAGTCACGTTTGTTCAAAGAAGATGCATTTAAATAAATATTAGTTGATTTAGACACATTTCACATTTTAAATGAGTTTGGAGAAATGATGAAATTAACTTAAACATGAAAAAAACATTTCATGAGAGTTGATAAACTCAAGTGGTTTAAAGCATTCCATCAAGCCGTTTGAGTTAAACTAACCTACCAGGTATTATTGTAACTGAATCAGTGCAGTGGTGTCCAAACTGTGACTTGTCCGTTTATAAATGTTCCACTAAAGCCTGATTATGACTCTCATTCCTCTGACTTTCAAGGCATCTTGATGAAGGTGGCTTTTAAAGGCTAATTAAAGAGAGAATTGCCCTCCAGAGGATGGTGTAATTCTATTTATGCAGCTCTCAGAGGGGGAAAGAACAAATCTGGACACTTCTGATATAGTTGGTTGAAATCAGCAGATTTAATCTTTATCTGATTTTCTTAGCAAATGTATGAATGGAAGAAATACTTTTTGTTGTAAAAACCACTTCAAACTTCGATGTTATAAGTCGAACGTATTTAAAAACACAAAGTAAGCAGCAATAGTAATACTGCACAAAAACTACATACATCTAATAATTCCTGTTTTTAAATATATCCGAGGCTGATTTCCGGAAGCAAAGGCACAATAATAAATAAAACCTCCAGTGAGCAGGAAGGTCACTTTAACATCTCATCAGTGGATCTATCTTTAATTCGGCGCTCAGGTTCCCGAAAAAGCAACGACAGCATGTAGATGTGATGAAGCATTTCACTGCCGTAACAACAAAACCTGTAAACAACCAACAACCTGCGATGATGCACTCACCTCAGCGTGTTTACAGAGTTCCCCGCCCATCGCACCTCACAGGGAAACAATCCGCAACATTTCGCGCGAAAAAACAATAATAAAGCGCGACTAGTCGCGCGCTCCTCACGCCCGGGTCTCGTCGCGTCCACGTGTCTTGACGTCCGCGCGGAGCAAAAGTGTGGCCCGCGTGGTTCGCAGGGAGTCGCGCGCGGCTCGTTTCCGCTCCAGTTAAAGCTGTCGGACCGAGGATCAATCAAAGTAGAGCAGAGCTGCGCCACAGACTGCAACACGTTTATTCACTGATAAACAAGAAGCCGCGCAGCTGAGAGGATTCTTTACACCACAGAGATGAGACGAGACAGGCAGCAGTTATACAAGTAATCAAAAAAACAACAACAAAAAACCCAACAGGTTACAAAAATATCAAAATACTTTGCATAAAAAGTGCTTTAGTGGCAAAATTACAAAAAAAAAAAAAAACCACACTCAGCAAATAGCTGCAACACAGATTTGTTTTGTCACAACACCATCAGACTAAGTGTCACATGTTACAGCACATGTTCTCTTCTTGATATATTGCACTGAGCGGGAGTTACAGTAAAACCGAGCGCTGCAGACCGACGTCAACATGGAAAACAGACGATATTCTTCTGCGAGTGGCCTTTTCCTGTCGGAGCAACATTCATGCAGCCACAATAAAAAAAACAAAAAACAAACATACTCTGATATATTCATTTCTGGCATTTCACACTTCTTACAGCGCTGAAGGTGCGTTTTCGTGTTGTGATCTACGGTGCGTTCCCGAGCCAGCAGGAGCCGGCAGGAGGAGAAGGAGCGATAAGCAGAGGAAAGGAGAAGAGTGAGGAGTCCAGCTACAAACTGATCGGCTTTCCTCCTGCAACCACAGTGGTTTCCCCAAGCGCCCAAAGTGGCAATGTTTTTGAAATGTGGGGTGGAGTGACATCTCTTTGCCCCTCGAATGGCACACAGTTAACAAGTTAGTAGAGATATAAAGTGATAGATTTGGTCAAAATGGCACCCTGGAGATTCTGGAACCAAAATGTGAGACGTCGTTTTCATCTGGCGTTTCAATGTGACTCTGAAGGATTTGATTTAGTGGAAACAAACTCTGGCGTGAATGAAAGTGTGAAAAACTGAGGACCAATAGGCCGACCCTCGCTCTGTTCTGGAGGACGTTCAGCTGGTGACACACCAGAAGAATCATCCTTGTGTTCAGAGTCATGAAGGCTTCCAGTGTGTCGCCTCTTCACGCCTCCTGGTTCAGTCATCTACAAGTCAAGTAGACTGGACCAGAGGAGCGGGTGAGGAGTTTAACCTCCAGTGTCCACGTCAGATAACCGTCACACACCTAACTCCTCCTTTTTTACATTTTGAAGATTCCACCCAGGGAAAGAACTTACTTTTATATGCCAAACGCCCAGACTGTGAAACTTTATAAAAACTCATCTGAGAACATGGAGCGGCATTTCCTTCATTCTTCTAAAGAACCGTTAAATTAAATTTGTTTGAATAGTGATTGCAGAGTTTTAAGCAGCAGAGATGCTGACACAGCGACTATAAAGCGGTTTGTTTACACCTGCTTGTGTTTCTACTTCAGCTCGGTCAGTGTCTCTGCAGCTGCTGGGAGAAAATGGATCAGCCTGTTGAAAACACATGGAACCAGTTGCAAATGAGATCAAAGACACTTTAAGAACAAACTCAGCAGGCCGGTGTGACGTAGTAAAGTCGACCTGAACACCACTCCGGCTCCTCCAGTCAGATTATCATTCTGAGCCCAGATGAGAAGCGATCCGCCGTCCGTCGCTTCACTTGCGGCGGCTGAAGATGCTCTTCTTGCTGGAGCTCTTGTCGGCGGAGCTGAGGCCGATCAGGAGCCGGGCCTTCTCGTCCTCCTCCTGCTGCTGCAGGCTGTTGTCGGACTTCCCCTCGGACGTCTTCCCCCGCAGGTCGGAGCCCGAGGCCGGTTTCAGACGCAGCTTCTCCTTGATCATCTGAGCACAAAGGACAGATTTATAAATATCCAGGCACGTTAACAGAGGAGGATGATTAACAATGTGAAAACAAGACGAGAGCCTTGGCGATGTGATTTTACGATCAGACATATTGACTTGTGTACCTGAGCCACCAGAGCTTTGCGGCTGTCCCTCTTCACCGCCATGGCAAAGTCCAGCCACGTCCACGTGTTGTTGTGGTATTCCAAACAAGGCAGGACCAGATTCAGGTCCTTCCAGTCCACGCTGCTCTTCTCACCCTGACGAAAACACACATTCCACCACCAAACAGCCATTAGATAAACATCTGGAGGAGAGGGAGCAGGGAGGAGCTTTGACTGAGTTAAATTCGGCAGCAGAACTAAATGGCACCGACCTATCCGTTATGTAACTGTGGGAATCTCAGCTGCTATTTACACAACCGGGGTTGAATCTTTACCGCTGACAAAGATGAGGGAATGAAAGCAGCGAAGAAGAAGAGGAATATGAAAACTGCATAAATGGATTTATACTGAACTCTAACCGCCGGCTTCACGCATGTTTTTCTGATCGCTCTGACAGCATGAAGGCTGGAGGCAAGAGGAACGTCATGTTTTGGAGTTTTCAGCCTGATGAACTAAAAGGAGACCTCCTAAAAACCTGGAAGACTTTTGTGTTTACAGATTTACCTTCACATACAAACCAAGGTTTTGTTTTTGTCCGCGTGTATTATTAGTTTGTATCTATGTAACTTTTCACAAAAACGATGAAATCTTCAGAGATGATTTGTCATCATCCATTAGACTTTGGGATCGATCAGCTCCAGGAGAAGTAAGATAATTAGGGAATGTCTCTTTAACCGTCTCTTTCTGGACATTTAGCGTCTTTTTATATTAGGATAAAGCAGAGGCGGACCTGAAACCCGGAACCCTGCACCCATCAGAGATTGGGATGAAGATCAGCCGGGTTCAGTGGAGGAGTAGAAAGTCACCTTATAGCTGACACACAGAGGCACTTGGGGAATCTTGATGTAGATGAACGAGTTGTTCATGGCCGCTCGCTCCTTCATCTTATCGATGTCGTCAACAGGATACTGAGGAGAAATATCGTTCATCACTGCCTCTACTGTCAGGTAAGATTACCTGAACAAACCCACTGGGCTCGTCTTTACCTCTGGGGCTTTCCTGAACGACCTCCGGACCCCGGCGGTGCGGTTCAGTCCCTGGGTGACGCCCTTGCTGGGGCCCATGGCGCCCATGGTGTCCTCTGACAGCGGCCGAGGTTTGACGGGGATACCTGCGACACACGGAGCTTCAGCATCAGCACTCCGGCCTCCAAGTCACTCTGCAACCCACACCTTATACTCCCACTGAGACTCACACACACACCAAGGTCAAAAGCAACGTGACGGCCTCCCAATAGCTCAGCGAGGCGCCATTAATGCCGAGGAAACTCGACACTGCACACATCTCGCTGTGTAAGTGGAAACTATTATTGATCAGCATTTGCAGACAGTAAGTGCTGCTGGTTTTATGGTCATTTCAAAAACAGCATACCAGTGGTGACCAGCCTGAACTTGTCCTCCTCGTCGGTGACCTCTTCTTCTTCAACGTTTCTTCCAGGGAAGAAAAATCCCATCATCCGTTTGAAGAACTGATACATGAGCTGGATGGTGAGCGGCACCACGTTCACCTGAGGACGGAGACGGCTGGCGTCATGAAAACACTCCAAGGACATGACGCACATTAGTTTGGCAATAAGAGTCAGTAAATAAACTATTTGGATTTTATTTCACTGCGTTTAACCCAATATGTGTTTATTAGCCCAATGAGCGACACCAGAAAGCTTCACTTCCTGTCTCACATAAAAGACCAGAAAACTGCCAGCGACTCACTGAAGGAGGAAGCCAAGATGTTTCACTTAAGAGAGAGACTGTCCAATAAAGAAGTAGATCTCACTTTTCAGAATGCACAGAAATGGGAATGTGCATTTTATATTTACCGTTCATAGGGTGCTCAGTTAAGTCCTTGGAAATTTCCATTTTCAGCAAAATAATATTATTGGTGGATATTTCATTGTGACTTTTTTTTTTTAAAGAATTTGGACAGACTGATTTAAAATAAACAAAACAAAACACAAAACTGAACAAAATCTCACAAGAGTTGCTTGAATTGCAGAATTTTTTCACTGAATTCCCAAAGAAACATTGTGCACGCTTATTGCCACGCCTTTTACATGTGACCGACTAGATAAAGTGGATTTAATAATAAAAACTAATCAGCACGAGTTATGTTTACAGTGTAAATAATCACATGGTTTCCTAATTTACAATAAGTTGAATGAATAACCGTTGTGCTAAGAGTAAGCTGGGAGAGTTGAACACTAATAATCTTCTCAGATTCTAGAATTTTAATCGACTTTGAATCACTAATCAGTTGAAGAGATGAATGCTAAATGCATTTCTCTTACATCGTGGTGTTTTCCACTGCTTTCTCCAAAGCAATTTACATCGATAATCACATTAACACAACGATAGTGATGGCTGCCATGCAAGGCAGCTCACTCCATCCACAGGGAGCAGTTTGGTGTGTTGCTCAAAGACACTTCAACATAACGGCGGGGGGAGACTGGGTATAAACTAGACTCTGATTAAGAGACCTGCTCTTTGACACATGGAGGAGCCATCCATTATTCTACCTCTTCCAATAAAGAGCTAAACATCCCAGTTTGTTTAGAAAATAAAATTAGCTGGTGCTTTTCCCTCACCTCAAAGTGTTCCTTCACAGAGATTCCTCCCACAGGGGGGCGCACTTTGCTGAAGAGCCGCAGGGCGAACTGTCGTCCTGACTGGCAGTTACTCTGAGGACGAAGCACCACCTGAGACAGACCAAACAATTCACTAGAACGAGCCGGGGTGAGGTTCTGAAACAGCTAAAGATCAAACAGAACATATCACTGATGAAATGAACCTCTGTGTCTCAGAGGCATGCATGTACAGTGACTCTTCAGAGTGTGCATGCAACACAGAATATGAACCACTGAGTGATTTCATCTGCACTGTGGAAAACAGATGAACAGTCAAGTCAAAACATCTTGCCAGACAAGATGGAGTCACCAGACATGACAGCGTTGCCGCTGTGCCAGCTCCATACATACCCTCAAACGCTGCACAGAGAAAACCAGGCATAAATACGTTAACAGGCCGTCAGCTGCATCCAATATACTTTATGAAAAGTGTTTGTCATTGAGCTCGATTAGACCAGTTTCAAGTTTGGGTTGCATTACAATAAAATGGAATTAACCTGAACTGATCAGTGAAACGGAGAGGAATGCGTGCAGTGAGCTGTATCAGTGAATTACCTTATATGCTGCATTTGGCAGCAGGTTGTTCATTGTGAACCATCCCAGCTCCAGAAGATGCTCTGCTGTGTCGTCGGACTTGTTCAGCTGTGGGAGGAAGTTTTCAGAGTGATCAACATTCACTAAACAGGAGCTCTGAGGATATCATCCAGCATCTGTTCTCCTCAGATACTTTTTAAAAACAAGATGGAGAGCAGCAGAACAAGGCAGTGGGGAGATCTTAACGTCTGGATGGATGGATGGATGACGACCATCTGCTCACCTTACTGTACATGAATCTCTGCAGCTCCAGCTCGGCGATGCCAAGCTGCCCGTCCTCCTCAGTCAGACACCAGCGGGCCTGAGCGAAGTAGATCTCCGTTCTCCTCACCACGCTCACATCCTCGGGGGGTTTACGCAGCTCCAGCTTGTTTGCTCTCTGCAGCTGGAAATCCTTAAAACATCTGGAAGGCATTATTAAAAGATGATTTATTTACAGTTCTGCCTGCCTCTCGTGCACTCTGCTGTCTCTTCAGCTCCGGCTGTGAACACGAGACCTGATGAGGATGTTGAGCTCTTCGCTCTTCATCTGCATGTCGTTCTTCTCCTGGTTCAGCTGATTCTGCAGCCGCGTGTTGACCTCCATCAGTTCATCGCCGCTCAGTTCCTCGGGCAGAGCCTAAGAAAGGATCCACAAAGCAAATGTTCATGATTTCAAATATTTAAACTATGTAGTTTCCACAATAAACCTGGTGGACATATTGATGATACTAAACAGCCCGTCGTTAGTGGTGGAGAGTAATCATCAGATGGTCCAGAAAGATCTTTTCTCTACACTTTCGTTTTAGTGTCAAACCTGCAGATTAAAAACAGCAACAACTACCTCAGTGATGATATCAGTGGGATCAGAATCCAAAGAGCGCCCTCTAGAGACACACAGGCCACTAAACAACTTTTTAAACTCATCTCGTTCCCTTAAAGGAGACATATCATGCTTTTAAATCCTTCCTTTTTACATATAAATCATACAGTTGTGGTCTATACAACGCGAAACTGCAATGCTTGGGTCTGAATTCCTCATTATTATAGCTCCACAGGCCCCTTTTCAACCCCTTTTCTGATGTGCTTCTGAGAGCAACTCGTTTTGGGGCGGTCTCTTCAAATGCAAATGAGACACTTCATACCCCGCCTCCTCTCCAGGTTGCAGAGGTCACACTCGGTTCAACGTCACCCTGTTCGGCCATCTTTGTAGTTTGATAGAACAGATACAATTATCTAGCGGCACAGAAACTTTATATTCACACATTATTTACAAAATGTCAACAAGGGAAGATTTGTCCATCCAGCCATACATGTTGGAGCCAGAGTCGGACCCGGCAGAGCGAGATGAAAATGACGATGATGCACCTTCAGAACAACGTCTTCATATGGATGTAACGCAATGGTGTGTTACTATATTTACACTAACTTCTCCATCCATGCCCACTACTACAATACTGCCTGTATTACAACGACTATTTAACACAGAAGTTACATTATAATCTAAAACGAGCACACAGCGCTAACATATGAAGACGGTGCAACTGCTAATGCTAACAAAACAATGACAGGGACGTCTTATCATCACACTTTTTAGCGTTATATACAGCTTACCGAAGTGCTCTGTTCGTCGTCTCCATAGATAGAAGGAACTGACCGCTCAATCAGACCAAGTCTTTCGGCAAATCCTTCTTTATACTGGCGGAGGTTGCTGAAGCAGTCGTCCTTAAAGTGATTCGCGCACACAAAAATGACCTTACCCACAGATGTGGGTACATTTCTGTGAAAAATAAAACTCAACCAGGCACTTCGAAAAGGTTCTGATGCTGGGAGACGGTGTAACGTAGCTTGTGGGTTACTACATCCAACAACCGAACATTTCGACTTATCCTCTCGTAACTTCGGTTGGACTACAAAATCGCAGCGAGAAACAAAAATGGCGGATTGCTCGAAACGTCGATGTCCTAATTTGGCAGTTCCGCTGAGAATACTGTGACGTCATTGTTCAAAAAACGTAATAGAGAATAGAAAAATCGAAACCGATCGCAAAATATGACCAAAACAGAATATAAAGATATCAACGGAGCACCTGAAGAGACTACTTTGAACTTTTCTGTACTTCTAAACACTCTAAATATACAACAAAATGCATTTAAGGGCTAAAAAAGTGGATTTAGCATGATATGTCCCCTTTAAATTTCACTTTGATGGACAAAACTTCAGGATTCAGTTTATTACATGATTACCAATTCAGGTTTGGGGTTTGATTAACTGGTTTGTCTCACTATTTAGAAATACTGGGTAGATCCAGCTCACAGTTTGATGAAGACGATGACAAAGTTTCTATTCTATAAAGTATTTGTCTGTGATTTAAAACCATCTAGGTCTAAAACCTTTTCATTTTCTCTGTTCAGGTATTCTTTGTCAATTCAATACTGGACTACTGTGTTTAAGCGAGAACACTTGAAATCATGGATTGACTTTATAGTGTAAATATTGGTGAATAAATTATGAAAAGATAAACTAAACACAAGAGTCACCCTCCTCTAATGTGAGTGGTTCTTTTTAAAGATCACAGATCCTTCTTTCATATTTCCAAGCTGAAGAAATATTCATGGGTGTGAGTAATTGTTTTGATATGGACTGAGAATTGGTGACACAGCGGTAAAGATGGTTGTAGCTCACCCTGATGTTGGAGTAAATCTGTTTCTCGAGGTATCTGATCTGAGTGAGGTGCTGTCGAACTGCTTCCTGCAGATGTAAGATGCTGCTGCGCTGCTCCTCCGGGTTACTGGAAATTTCCAGTTGGAAACGAACCCTCTGCTTTTTCTCACTGTGCTCCTGGATGCGACACACAAAGTAAAATCAAAGCATCAGTAGCAGCAGGGAGTGATACCGATGAGTTAGCTGGAGTGGAGGCTACCTTGCGTCGCGGCTCCACATGCAAGAGCAGGTTGTTGACGATGTCCAGGATCATAGCGTACTGAACAGGGTTAGTGGAAATCTCAAGGTCGTGATGGATGAGGGTGAATGTGTCCACAGCTCCTGGAAATAAGGAAAAAAACCTTCACAACAACTCTGAAAAGGTAAATTTCACCACAGATCCAGTTTGCAGAATGACAGCGATGGAACCGACCCGCCTGCTTCTTCAACAGGTCCTCTTTCTCATGGTTGTTCCGGAGCTCTGGTGGTTTGATCTGTGTGGCCAGCTCCGGGTTGATGTCATGACTGTAGCTGATGTAGTGCATCCGGCAGCTGCAGCGCGAGATGATGCGCTGAACCTGCTGAGTCTCGTTGACCTGCGCCGGCTGGTTCCAATCTACAGTCGGGGAAAAGAACAAACCAACTTCAAATCTTAAGAAACAACCGAACATCAGATAATCAGTTTCTTAGGATTAAATGCACCCCAAATAAACATTCAATTCAGGCAGATAGTGGGATCAGTACAGCATTAGTTCTTTGTATGGTTGGGAGAAAAGCTGATACACAAGGCAGGATTCCTAAACCGAATATCCTACCAGTGGTGGTGCTGACCATTCCTCCCACAGCCTGGCCACTCTCCATCAGCTCCAGCACAGAGTCCAGATTACGCTGCCTGTGCTCCTCAATGTTTTTCACCTAAAACACAGCAAGAAAATTAATTGAGGAAATCAGAGGCTGTGATAGTTGTAGGTGGTAATGCACAGTGTATTAAAAAAATAACAACCAGTAGTTAATTAGATTCTCTGACATATTATTTAGTCTGATGAAAGCTGATCACATCTTGTTATATTACAGTGGGATGACTTCAATGTCTTTTCAATTTATTTATTTTTTATTTATCTTTAAGTCTAAAAGTTAGAGCCTACAATTCTGGGCAATATTTCCCTTTTCTTTTTTTTTTTAACAAAACAAAAATGACAAGTGCAGCAAATAATTTGCAATAATATAGTAAATCAATTGTTTTAAAAAGATATCGTTGGAAACTCCAAGTCATTTAACAAAGTTGTCCCAAAATGGATTTCAAAATTGTTCTAACAAAGTGAATGCGATTCATATAAAGCTGCGCTAATCTACTATAATCAAGTAATTTTAGCACAGAAGCTTGGAGAAAGACGCCACTCTAATTCTATAACTAAGGTGATGATTAGAAGATAACTGCATGCTATGTGACTCAGAGCTGAGCCCACCTCCAGCCACAGCTGCCTGTCCTCCTGCTCTGATGGGTTGGGCTCCATCGTAGCGAAGTACTGCATGCCGTCCAGGAGACAGGTCCAGGTGGTCTTCTGCTTCAAGGTGTCGTTGTACCAGGCGGGGTGGTGCTCGCACTGCAGCAGCTGAGCCTTGGCGGCAGACACCAGCACACAGCCTGCAGTCTCTGTGCCGCGCAACATCATCTGTGTGAAATGCAACACAGGAGGATTTAAACACTCTGAAAAGCCACTTTTTAAAATTTTATTTAAATGGTTGCTTTATGCTTTAACTTTTACCAAAACACGACATTGGGCATGAATATACAAGAACAAATAACAGCAATATTAACAGTGGCATTACCTGACAATTGACCAGCTCAATAAACCAGTTCCGGTTGTTAACGTCGTCAGTTTGACAGGCGGCGATGCCGCACAGCTGGTCGCTCACACCAGAGTCCTCTTCTGAAAACACCACAAACTTGTCCGTTTCCTCAATCAACTTTTGCAGCATCGATGTTCCTGAAGAAGAAAAAAGAGATTAGGAAAACTAACGACAGACTGCCGTCCTCATTTAATTCAGATGATCTTTTCACCTTCGTTTTGGCTTTTTTCTGCTCGAGTGGCTGTGGCCACGACTGGTGTGGTGGGCGCTGTGGTCGGAGAGTAGTTGGAAGGAGAGCGTTTGAGTTTCTTGGTCTGCAGCTGTGTGTCAATCCTCAGGCCTTTCAGCGCCTCAGTGGAGAGATTTCTCTTCAGTACAGACGCCTTTTTATAGCCGTCATACAGCCCAAAGGCTATGTTCCTGTTTGTGGTCGTCCAGGAAGCCCGCAGGTCCACCAGGCGCAGTTTGTGAGTGTAAGAAGCATTGGTTTCATCTTTTGAGTTCACCTCCTGTCAGAAATATGAAAATATCTCATTTATTCATGAAGCTGCAGTGGGGGAAAAGCTTTCCACCTCCAGGCTGTGGACTTTTACCTCCTCCATGCGGTTGCTCTGCCGCTGGTAGCTGAGAGATGACAGGCTGAGCAGGTGAGTCTTCTTCACCTGGGCGTTGATCTGATGGTCGGCCGTCTCGTCCCACGTGGAGGCCATCAGATGAACGGTCACTTGAGAGAGTTCACTGACCATCTGGGTCACATTCCACTCAGAGATCAGCCTCCTCATCACTGTGCCCGCTGAGAAAACAACAACAAAAGAATTCCTACTTTAAAAAAGCTTAAATAAGAAATCTGATATTATGCTTGGAAAACTCAACAGCAAAAATGAAAATAACGTGTTAATTTAATTAATTGATTTGAAAAGTTTAATTCATTACAAAAATGTCACGTAATTAAGGCAGTTTTGTTTACTTCAGTTTTTTTTTAATCCCTTACCGGAGCAGCATCATGTGCAGCGTCTCTGGACGCAGCACCGTGACAACAGAGCAGCACAATACCGAGTGGAAGAATATTAAGGCAGAAAGTTTCACTTTAAAAAGTTTCCTGATGACTGATGGAGAAAGTAAAAGTCATTAGTTTTACTTTGAAAAGCTGAATTTAACCACTGAAGTAATTCTGCAGCAAAACAGCAGGTTGCCATGTTGGCTGACCAGGAGCCACCAAACTGCTAAAGCTGGAGGAAATACTGGTAAAATAATAATTTCTCCTCTTTCCCTGGCTCTCCTGTATACTGTGTGTATTAACAGTATATTTTTTTCTCATGTAATAATTTCACAACTTTGTTTCTAGAAATATTAAAATTCTCAAAGTGGTGGACCGGCACTCTAACAGAACCCAGACTTATGTTAGATTTTTATTAATTTATGTTTTTATTATTCTGCTGATCTTAGAGAGAAACAGTTTCATGCAAAGCTAAAAGGACGTTATAAAAATAGTCTTTGAATTTAAATATAGTTTCTGTGTGCTGAGTCGGCATTAATTCCGTGGTTTTCTCTGAATAAATATCCATTCCAAGCTTCAGTCTTCAGTAGAAAAACAATGCGATTAATTGCAATTAAATTAAATTGCTATAAATTAAAAAAAAAAATTTCTTCTTTCAGTGATATCAATCCCACCTCTTAGCAAAAAAAAAAAGTTTGGATAAGCTAATTTTACAAGAAAATAAAAACAATGAGACGAGATGACTCAGGTCTTGGATGAGGCCTAAACAGTAACAGATCATGTGAACTCAAGTAAATATAGAAATGATGGCAAGAAATCGATGAAAAACAGAAAATATTTGGTTAAAATGACTTTCAAACAGATGGTGTCCTATAATCTGTGAAACCAATATTTTTGGGACGTGGACTGCGGGCTGTGGAACGTGGGGATGGGAGCTGTAGGCGCCCCGCAGGCTGCCTGTTGTCCAGATCTGCTCTAAAGAGTCAAAGCCGAGGGTCTCGGTCTGTCACTGCTGTCACCTTTCTGCAGCAGACGTGACGTACATGAAGTTAGTTGCAGCGAAAAAAGTCTGAATAAGGAATTATACGATAGTTGGAAAGAAAGAAAAAGGTTCTTTTTCTGCACTTTAGTATTCGCCTTCAGTGTTTTAGAAACAGAAATTACAAAGGTGCTTGCTTGAAAAAAAGAAAAGGAAAAAAAAAAGAAGAAAAAATGTTCCCAGCAAACCAAGACCTGAGAGAGGAAAACTTTTACTTTCTTTACCCTGAGGAATGAGTCTCTGAGCCCCTCGAGTGAACACATGGCCTTTGTTGCACTCCACTTGAATCCCTCTCTGCTGTGCGAAGGAGGCCCAGTAATGCACCTGAATGAGAGGACAAAAAAATCAAGCTCATGAGCTACGGTGTACAAATGTGTGTTCTGAATATATAGAGCAGGTTTTTCTGTTTTTTGTGGACATTTCCTGAAGGAACAGATAAAAAAACGACACTCACTTGTAGTTGTGGGAAGGCAGCTGTGTAGGACATCTGTTTGTAGTGCTGACCGAGCTTCTTGCGAACTGGCCTGAGGCTGTGGAAGAGCTTCCCTCTGCAGATCGGACGAGAAACGCTCGTCCAGGTGGCCCAGAAGTTCTGCATCCAGCGCAGTGTGCTGCTGTACAGCAGGATTGTGGGCTGACAGGGCTCTACAAAGATGAAAGACATAAAACATCTGCAGCACATAAACAGATAGGTAAATACAGTAAGTGTATATAAGTTTTAATTTGAGTGTACCTGTGCCACAGTGCTGGTTAAGGTCCATGGTGATGGAGAGGTTGAGGTTCTCTGAGCGAAAGGCCCTGTAGGAGTCATGAGGCTGTCCTGAGGTCACATCTGCAATGTTCTCCGCACAGCAGAGCATTACAGCATGGTGGTCGTGGGGGTTGCCGTGGCAGAGCCATTGGAGGTCAAGAGTCATACACAGGTTGGGGAGGTGTAGAAAACAGATATCATCATACCTGGTGAGGGGGAAAAAAGACCTTTTATCTCACCGGATGCTTCTCAGCAAACACTGCTATGAACAGATTTCAAATTTAGCTCCTCCACTTACTTTGAAGCCGTCCTGACGTTTACATCCAAGTCCCCTTTGAAAACAAACTGCCCTGGATTCCAGTCAAAGTTCAGCTTATTCCATTCCCAGTGCATGTTTTCTGTTGTGTTATAAGGGTCCTGAAATAATGAAATCCTTATTTAACTAAATAATTAAGTGTGAAAGATTCAACTCATAGGCATTTAAAGATAAAAACAATGAAAATAACTGTCATCATGACATAAATTTTTTACCTCTGTTGCCAGCTGATGAAGATTGGCCTGTTCAATGTCCATGACCCAGCGTCCGTGCATGAGGAGACGACTTTTATCCCACCAAGCCAGTGGAGGTGAGGGATCAACAGTTGGTTTGGTCAGCAGGTCAACAGACTGGCCAATCAAAGTCCAGGCAGGGTCCCAACATGGCCCCCACACGATGGTGTACTGAGAAATATTGGCTGCAAAAGAGGACAAAACAAGGTTGTTGTTAAAGATTACGAAACATATAGGCAGGAAAATGGTTTGCACATGCACATTAAGACTGTGTAGGCATTACATCCATAAACTCACATTTAAAATCGTAGTAAAACTTGAGCGGCGGCATGTTCCTGTGGACCGTCACATCGCCCCACGGTGCACCAAGTGGGACAATCTGCTTGCAACGAGCTCTTGCTTGTCCGTCCTGCTCTGTTCCAATCAGACGCCCCGACAGCTGCCAGTCTCGGATCTCAAACAGGTAGCGAGGGTAGTCTCGTATTCTCACTGGTAAACAATAAAACAATTACTCTGTATTTGTCGACTTAAAACCCTTATATGGTTTTACATTAAAAAAAAAAAAAAGAAAAAAAAAAAAGAAATATATATATATATTTTTTTTTATACTAACCCAAAAATGAAGTCAGTTTAAACTTGACAGCGCGGCACCACTGGACCACCAGAGAGAGACCGTCTCGGGGGAAGGGGCTGATACTGTCGATGTCCCTCAGCTGCTCCCTCACCTTCTCTGGCCCGTGAAGCTCCTGATCAGCCAGGGCTACAAGTTCCAAATCGGTCACAGTCCAGGTCAGCAGGGACTTCCTCATGGGCGTGTTGGCATAGAGGCGATGTGAACGCTGGATGTAGATCTCTATGTGCTTCTTCTCCAGAGAACTATACAGCTCTTCTATCTTCCGGGCGGGAAGAAGTTCCCCGTGCTGTTTACGCAGATCTGCAACCTTCTTGTCCAGAAGATGCAGGCGCTTTGCACTCTCTTTGCTCTCGTCCTTCATCAGCTCGTAGTTGTCTCGCAGCTTTATCTCAAAGACGTCGTCCAGGAAGACGAAGGAGAACTGGCTGACCTTGAACACGAGGTCAGGAGGCAGACGCTGTGTGGCAGATGATGGGCTGGAGGAGCGGTGGAGGGTCTTCAACCACTTCTGCACACCGATGGCCTCGTCGAAGGTGTTTGAGAAATTGTACTGGTAGGGAAAGTCCACCGCTAAAGAAGGGCAAGTTAAGACCCAAACTCTGTTATGAGGAGTGGTGAGGAATGGGAAAGTGTCTCTGTGCAGCTGCATCTCAGTCAGCTCGTCGTGCATCTCCACATCGAGATGATTAAAGGAGACAATGTCGTTACCATCAAAGTTGAAGATGAGCAGAGGGGAGCGAACGTGCATGGAGCCAGCATGCTTCGAGGCTGACAGGGCATCTGTGTGCAGGAGGATGTAGTTCTGCTCACTGACGTGGGCCGTCAAGCGGGTGCAGCCGAGCTCGAGACGCACACACAGCGCTCTGCTCTGAGGGGACAGGGGTTCACTTTCCACAGGTTCGACCGGCTCGTCCCCATCTTTGTTTCCACAAAGCATAAGCCAACAAGATTCAGCTTCAGTCATGTGCTGGTACATGACCATGTGGTCTGGTGGCGTCCATTCAACAGAAAGTTCCTCTTCACACTGAACCTGATCAAGGCATAAGTGTTACAGCTTCAATATTTACACTAACATTATCTACTCAGGAGAATTTTAATATTTGAAGCTCTGGTTACCTGTAAAGTGTGGATGGTGACATGGTACCACAACATTATTGTGGTAAGTTGGATTACAGGGCTGAGGGTTTGCGAGGCAGGGCAGCAGGATTCCATGTTCTCTGTGACCGTCTTCACCACAGACAAGCTCACGCCCTGCAGAGACAACCGTGAGCTCTCAGCAGAGCTCAGGACTCCCACCGTGTCCATCCTTAAAGAAACGGCGCCTTCAGGGAAAAAGAAGTTACTTTCAGGTTATGATCTGCCAAGAGACAATCCTGCATGCCGTCCCAAAGCTGAGCATGCTCCTAAAGAAGGTGTTCAACTAATGACTGCTTCCTACCGGCCACGTTTGACAGCGTGAACACATTAACATCCTTCAGGCAACAGTCCAGTTTAAAAAGCAGATGCGAGGAGAGGCTGGGTTGCGTGCCGTTGTCACTAGTGGGAGACACTGCAGCCACATGCGTCGGCTGTGACTGTGTGTCCGGAGTCACACACAGGACGGACAGCAGACGAGACAGGCACAGTGCACAGGTCTCTGAAAGCTCCACCTGGAGCCCCATCAGACTGGACTCCACACTCAGACTGGGAGCCTGGCTGCTCGGCTCGCCGTGGGCCCGGTTAAAACTCCCCTGGAGGAAGAGGAGATTCCCAACATGTCATTACATCCTCGGATTAACGGTTTGAAACGGAATGTTTTCAGTTGACATGATTGATTTTTCATGAACTAATTAAATTTGGCTGCTACCTGAAGACTGAGGGAGTCTAGGATGAGAGCTTCTCCCCACACATGTTTACCAGGAGGGTGGGGGGCCTGTTGAATATGAGAGCCCTGACCAACTCTCCACCAGAAGTGGTCCAAGGTCAGCGAGGCACGCTGGTGCACATTCTGGGACTCTGTGCTCTCTTTTTCAACTTTGATGTCAAGCAGATGCTGCAGTTCTACAGATGGAGAGAGAGAGAGAGAGAGAGAGAGAGAGCAAGTACAGAACAACATCACTTTGACATTAAATATCAATGTGTTGCATTGCGGTGAGGAGAATACAGTCGGAGTTACAGTTCAATTAAATTCAACTTTATTTATATAGCATCATATACAACAGTCATTTCTAGGCACTTTTAACAGAGAAAAAAACAAAAAATCCACATGAGCAAGCAGATTTATTTGCGACTGTGGAAAAGAAAAACTCCCTCTAACAGGAAGAAACCTGCAGAAAGCAGACTCAGAGGTGGCGGCTTTCTGCTGACCGGATGGGGTGAGAGGATAAAGGAGAGGAATGGATAGGATAGACAGAGAGATAAGATTTTGGGGGGGTGGGGGGGGGGTACAAACTTTGGTTTGGGTAGGGTGCAAGAAACAGACCCTGGTTCGGGTAGAGGGAGGTAGAGAGAGAGAGAGAGAGAGAGAGAGAGAGAGAGGGGTGGGGGGGAAGAAAGTTAATGTGCGACATTTAAAAGACTTCTAAAGAATTCATCTAATATGAGTTGTCTTTTTTAGTGTAAGGTTCACCCAATAGCTAACTGAAGGGTAAGCAAGTAAGAATTTATTGTTTGTATTGTATTAATGAGTTCAAAGAAAGAAGTGCCACTGCTCACAACTCATTGTGCAACAGAGCAAAAACATCACATGATGTTCACCTGCCTGCAGCAGGTAGGTGTGTGTGTGTGTGTGTGTGTGTGTGTGTGTGTGTGTGTGTGTGTGTGTGTGTGTGTGTGTGTGTGTGTGTGTGTGTGTGTGTGTGTGTGTGTGTGTGTGTGTGTGTGTGTGTGTGTGTGTGTGTGTAGGTACCTGCATTAGCAGAGAGGAAACCAAGAGCGAAAGGCGTGGTGTCCCCCAGCTGAACAGACACATTGACGTTGGACACGGAGGAAGTGATCATAACGGGAGCATCCAGATGAGGGAGGCGTCTGAGGAAAAGGAGGGTGGGCAAATAATCTAATGGACTACACAACATAGCACAGTCATGGAGAAGTGATACAGAATGAGTGATGCACAAAGACGAATATGGAAAAGGAAGAGAGGGGACTAAAAGTTAGAACGGGATTTTTGCTGCAGTGAAAAATGGTGACTTCTCAAACTATCACAGATTTGAGTTTTCTTGACGCCTCTAAAGGAGCAACAGTTTCCAGTCTGACTTTAACCACTTGCCTTTTTCTGTGTTCTTCCTTCCTGTCAAGTAACTGTTCCCATGGAAACAGATTGAGCCAGTGAGAAAACTCCTGATGACGGTAGTGAATGATGCAAGTGTTGACAGTAAATGACCCAGAAATGTCAATTGATGTGACCTGATTTTGTAAAAAACAAGAAAGAAAAACAAGGTGAGTGTTAACTTGAAGTCATTCAAAGCAGACGTGGCCATCGGCGTTCTTCCTCACCTGCAGCGCCGTCTTCAGACTGTTCACACACAGAATTCTCTGCCTGCTTTGAGAAAGGAGAAGTCCATCTGCCAATGAAGAGATACAACAGCATGTTGATTTGTTTGGTTTTTTTCGCCTCGTTCCAGATCTTTCTGCAGTGTGTCGGGTGTCCATCTGGCCACGAACCCTCGAGAAGGAGCTCCAGGCTGCTATGAGGAAAGCTCAGCTCCGGAGTGAAGCTTTTAAGATGAAGCTGCTCGTCGTCACGTCCATAGCAGACCTTTAAAGACTTAAGAGTCCAGTTCAAGTGTCTGTGTGGATGAGAAAACCACAGAGCCAAAAAGTGTTTGAATCAACGCATCATTGAATCAGGCGACGGCTGCTGGACCTGCGGGTTTGTGTGACGGATTGTAAAGTGCTGACTCACCGTTTCTGGCTGTGCATGGACAGGGTTACGTTTGTATTATCAAATTCCACATTGACCTTGTGAGGAATTAGCTGGTGGAACCGTTCCAAAGCCTCAGTCTGAATGAAATCAGTCTTCCCACCATCTACAAAGGAAGCCGTATCTCTATTAGTTAATCACAATGAATCATCAAATATACGAAGCCACAAATCTCAATATCCAGACTGCTAAATGCCATCTGAAATTAAAGACACAAGCAAATTAGATTCTTGCATATTTCATCAATTGATTTGATGAACTATAACCACAAATCTGTCTTTAGAAAGGTTTAAAAAAATAAAAATAAAACAACCTTCATTTTGAAGCTTTTGTCGGTGGTGATCTAAAGATGTTTCACATCAATATTATTTTGGTAATTTGCTATTGTGTACATGGACAATCAAGAAAAGTAACATAAGTAATATTTAAAAGATGTTATTTATAACATAATAATTTTGTGGATTATTTTAAAGTGCAAAAACATGTGAAACTATTTACTAGAGCTCATCACAGAGGTCAGTAAAGTTCTGTTATATGAGCTTTCCAGACAGCAGAGCAGCTAAAAATATCACAGATGATGGCAAATATCCAGATGCTGTAGATTAAGAAAAAATGTGATGTAAAGCCAGCAGTAACCCTTAAACAGGCAAGTGACCATATTTGACCGCTTTTCTTCCGTTTTCCTTTTCCAAAACCAAGACTGAATTTATAAATATTGTAATACTCGTGTTTAGCTCATTTGCACATCAGGCAATGCACTGGAATGATATATTTAAATTTGAAATATATATTAAAAAAGAAAACCTTCTCAAAAAAGAAAAAAGAAAAAACATAAAAAGTGTCCGATTTCAAACTTATACTCAATCCCAAGAAGTCATACTTCAGGTCATTCATTGAGTATTTTAATGGTACTCTATAGTGTCCACACAGTATTTTTTAGAAACCCATGAGAAATGTATGCAACTTTTTAAAAAATCTTTACAAAATGTTAAATGTTTCCATATAAGTCAACATAATGTTTTTAAACATATTTTACATAAATGACAAATAAATCTTTAAATAATCCTTAAATCACACTCTGCTCTCCAAATGTTCAATTCCCAAGTATGTTGATGCCCATTGAAGGATTGGAATTTACAGTATGTTTTCTTTTTAATAAAACAATGAAGGGAATTTAAAGTGGACTGTGTCCTGTGATAATAAAACTGTGAACAAAGTCATACATGAATGAACAGAACTACATCATCATCATCATCATCATCATCAGTCTCACCTGACGCACCATGTTGCTGCTCTCTGGGGGAGATATTTGGCTCCAGAAACTGGCTGAGGAACAGTCCTTCATGCAGCTCAGCTGTAAGTGTCCTCACACTGAGGGACAAGAAGCCCGGCTTCATCTCGGGCAGGTTCACGTCTCCCGACAGCAGCAGGCTCAGGGCCACTTCAGCCAAACATATGTCCTGCAAACCAGAGCAGGTCAGCCGAGCACAGGCAAAATCAAAACTAACTTTCTAGCGACAGAATCTGGACTCACCAACTCACTGCTTTTGAGCACTTTACTGCTTAGCTGTCCGACAGAGAAGTCCCATGCCAACCTTCAAAAAAAACAACATTATAATCCATTTATCTAAATTAACAACCGAGTCAGACCAGAATTAGGTGAATGCAATAAAACCAAAAATATGTCCGTACCTCTTGCTCTGATGGTCGAGTAACAAGGTAATCCCTGAGAGAGTCATGTGCCATAAAGACTCGGTCAGTGCGAGGTTCAGCACCATCACATTGAGGGAGCTGACGTGGAAGGACAGCAGCTGAAAGCAGAAGACGGGACATGACATGTTACTGGCACCCTGTTCTTAGCACATCTCTGCACAAATGTGAATAAAGAATTTCATACCATCACAATACCTGGTTCACCGTAAAATAATAAATACCAACATGAAATGCATCTCTTGCTCAATTAACTACTTCTTTAGAAACCAAATCAGCAACAAAGTTTTTTGTCCATATGGAGACGTCCTGTGACTGTCTGCCAATAGTTCTGCAAATCATTGAGCACTAAAAACAAATAAACACTGTGACTGAACAAATTCATTCATTTGCAATATATTAATGCAAAAGAAGGGGTGCAAACAACTCTGAGGCTTCATACCTGTGACAGAAATCGTAGAGTTTTGGGGCTGACCGACATCTTCCCGGACTCTTTCCCATGGCTCCTCTTAACCACAGGTTTCAGTGGCACTTGCAAGTCCAACCGAACTCTGGTTTCACCAACACACAATGCCAGATATCTCCTGAAACGCAAGAACCAGAGGAAAGTTTTTTTTCACCCCACATGACAGTTTTACCAAGAAGGTGAACATTATTATCTGTGAAGGATGAAATCACATTAGGTTGCACAAGTTTCCCTAATTTAAGTGTCTGATGTGTGAGTTTGTCAACTTACGGTAAATCTTTGTTTACAAGTTTACTTGAAATCCATATTTTGTCAATTTCCTGTTGTAAAGAGAGTTGTTGTTATGCCCGAGCGAGTCAAACAAAAAGTTCATAGCATAACATTTGTGCTGCCAATCACTGGGACCAGACGTGGACCCCTTGACAGGCCCACAACATAAATGTCAAGTAAACATACAAGTGTCTTACCAGAGTATGCTGGGGCTGAAACTGGACACTGATTCCCTGGACAGAGAACAGCCCCACAGATTTGATCCGGAGCTCAGCGTCCAGAGCAGCCTGGAAGACTCGCACAGCCAGGCTGCAGATGAGCCACCTAGGAGCCCGAGACAGGAGCCTGAGTTTGACCCTGAGACATCTGGCACAGTGCATGCAGGACATGCAGGACATACAGTCAGTGTCCTACCTGAGAATGGCACACAGCAGGACGATGCCCAGCAGGAAGAGAAGGAGGAAGGACGTGAGCAGGAGAGACATCGTGTCCCAACTTGGTCCACAGCCTGGACGCGAGTCTGGCTGCTCCTCTTGTCCGCTACCAGCTGTCAAACCACAACATCTACATCAACCACTTCGCTCCCCGGCGTTTGACAGCGACTGCCCCTCTTTAATTTAAAAGAGCAATCGCCAATAAGTTCCGCCACATCGGTGACTGCCACGGGAAACATCGCCGTTGCTCGCTGGTGTCCATTAGTTGTGTGCTACCGGGAGCCACTAGCCGCCCGCTGCTAACGCCGCTAATCAACTGGAACGGGAAACACAACTTTCTCACTCGGCGAGCAGCGGCTCTGCGAGTCCCGTTCAATGAACTCAAGCAGAATTACCGGCCGCCAGTGTGACACCGGTCGCTGTGAAGCGACGTTAGTCCAGGCAAAGTGACCACGCACGAAATAGTTAAGTTATCTGGCGCCGCGTCATCCGAAAGAATCTGGAGCAAAGCGGAGCTAGCTTTAGCATCGGTCAGCAGCGGCTGCTGCGGACGGTTCCGATCCGAGAGGCTCACGGTGGGATAAAAACATACTCACCCAGGCATGTTTATGGCCCCGGGTCCCCGAAACGAGACATTATGCGGCTCGGAGCAGGTTGATATGACAGAGGAGTGATTTCAGAGTGATACACCCCCGCTGTAGGTTCGGTTTGGTTTGGTCCGCCCCGCTGCTGCTGCTGCTGCTCCGCTGGCGGCTCCACTGAGCTCATCGAACAGCAACAAACACCACGAAGACACCAAACCTCATTCTAACCAAACATTCAGATACACAACCAGATTCACTGTGGTTGATGTAAATCAGCATAGGCCACGTTTACACGTACCCGAGTCTTTACTAAAACGAATATTTTCTCCCTCTATGTTTAGAAGAAAATCTTCATAAATGCCTGGTTCGGAGCTGCTGTGAGCATCCCACACCTGTAGGTGGCAGTGTAACGAGAAGCATGAAGTTCTCTACTTCTTCTTTTTTTGGGTTCAACAGCAGTTTGCGTCCATAAAGTGGCATTAAGGCCATCAGCTGGTTCTCTCTAACCACATTGTTTACGACTGCTCTCGTCGTCCCAAAAGGAGAAGAGTTTTTCCAGATCTCCCCTGTGGCCGGAATGTTCAGGAATCATTAATTGTGGAGACTCGTAGCTGCGGTTATGTGTAAATGCAAGGCCCAAATGCAGAGAAATCTCACCGTTTATCAAATACCCAGGTACGTGTAAACCTGGCCATAAACTCTTCAGTACTACATAACCATACACAAGTAACGGTGGATGAATAATGTATTTAAAATAAATCAGTGCTATGCTGTCGAAATACATCCCAAAGTCAGCTTGTTGTCCAGCTCTTTATGGACTTGCAGTAGAAGCTTGTACCACAAGGTGGCGTTATGAGTCACTCAAATGTTCCTTAAGCCAGAGGAACAGAAACCAAGGCAAGGCAAATTTATTAAAGCACCATTCAAACACAATTCACAGTACTTTACAGGGAAATACATTAATGCAAGCAATTAGCATTCTCAGTCTCCAGGCTTTTTAATATTTTACTGAGTCTTTCCCATAACCACTGGTCCTACGCTCGATGCATCCAACATGGAAATAATACATTTCTACATGAGCGGGGGAACTCCTTGCATCAAACGACCACATTATCTAGGATCACTATCTAAGATCTTAGGTACTACATAGTAATGTATTCCATGCAATTAAAAAAAATGTGGCAGTTACACTTTCACGCATCAAGAATCACTCAATTAATGTTTAACCATGAAATAATGCACTGGTGCAGTCAGTCAGGGCTATAAAAGGCTACGAGAAATGGTCTAAAAGTAAATCTGCTTCCATCACGGTCAAGGTAAACTTTATGAACCCTGCAGAAGCAATCTGTGTTGCAGTCAGCAGTAAAACATACAATAAAGAAATTGCATTCATACAACACATACACACACTTCTGTTGTTGAGCAGACCGTTGGAACTAAAGAGTTCCTGTTTTTTTCAAGCTTGGACCAAATAAACTCTTTGACTCACCAAGTGTTTATACAATAAATATTTTCTATTAATCCATTTTTGTTTAGGGTTAACTCAAACAAGTGGCTGAATATTACTTCCTGGTACTGAATTTCACCACAACTCATCAAACAGGCAAAACTCTTGGAAGCTTTTGACCCATTTTTTATTTAAACCAAACGTGTCATCGTAACACACACGCAGCAAAACCAGTGCTATTGCATGACAGTGGATAAGGTTTATGTATAACGAGCCTCGTCGTCACAGAAGGATGGAAGAAGTGCCTTTCTTTCCCACAAACTGCTGCAGGGTCCTGGCTGCCCTGAGGCGTCGCGCGCTGATGATGTCACTGAACTTCAGCACAACTTAAAAAAAAAAAGAGTGTCAAAACAAATTAAATTAAATCTGCGCCCTTGTAGATTTGTAGTGCAGGAGTGGCCCATTGAAAAACTTCTTCATATGAAATCACGACAATAATGGAGACAAATGTTTTTTAAACTGAGTTAAACTTAAGGATAGACAGTATAAAGACGATTGTTGGAAGGAAAACCAGGATGCATGGTGGTGAAGTGGTTTGAACTCTTCCTCTGCAGCAAAGACCTGCTCAGTTTATTCATGAGGCAAAGACATTCATATTAGATGAAACGGTGCCACTAAAAGTGTTGAACTGAATATGTGTGTCCTGTTATGGACGGAGCACAGAAACAAACAAACAAACACACCACAGAATTCTGGAAAAGTGCCTGGACTCTTTAAAGTCCAGGCACTTTAAGATTCGGAAAAAAAAAGTGCCAGTCACACACACACACACACACACACACACACACACACACACACACACACACACACACACACACACACACACACACACACACACACACACACACACACACACACACACACACACACACACACACACACACACACACACACACACACACACACACACACACACACACACACACACGTGGAAAATTGAGGAATAGCGTGTTCTGACTTTTTCTGATGATTCAACAAACCATTTCAGGAAAAAAACTGTCCGGACAAAGCAGATGGGAATCTGGTGAAAAAACACTAAATGGAGGGAGATACTGGTCAGTCGCGATACTGCTTGATACAGCTCTGATACTGTTTGAAAATTAGAGGGAAAGAAAAATCAGTTGAACTAGTTCTGTATTGATGGGATAATAAAAAAATATGTTTCAAATCAAAGAAGTGGTTCATTTCTAAGGTTTTCAATTCAACAGCAGCTCGTATCTTAAGTCATGAAGAAAATACACCTCACACTGCGTTATTAAGGATTATTATGTTGACACAACAAGCAGATATGTGCTGCAGGTGCTTCCTAAAGAACCGATCATCATATCGACTGTTCAAACATTGATGCTTTCCACAAAGGTTCTGTCAGCTCACGCGGCTGCCTTCTGTTTGTTGTGTTTGGCGAACCACTCCTCACTTTTATCCTCGGTCATGGCCTGAATTAAAAAAAAACAACAAGTAGAAAGTATGAAAAAGCTGAAGCAAAGTGAGTATTGAACATGATTATAGTGCAGAGCGAGTAAAATCCAGCCAACCTGATCCAGCAGCTCATTTCCTCTGGGGTCGAGCGTGGACAGCTGCCTGAACGCCTCGTCTCCCACAAAACAGATCTCGTGGCCGTCCTGAAGCATTTCACAGTTTATCTTGGTAAAGAAAAGAGCTGATTGAACAGGACTGCAGTGTTTTATTTGGTGGCGTTCTTACCGGATCAGCTAAAATAACCACTTCGACTGTGGCTTTTCCAGGAGTGTCCAGGCTGACCAGCGGAGTGACAATCTTCTGACTTTCCTTCTTCATTAAAGCTTCGAGGTCCGGCAACTGATGAAGGGGGAAACACATTTTAACTTCTGGTGAACAAGACAAAGTTGAATTAAAATAAATAACATTATTACATTTTTTTTACAATGAAAGATTAACTTACCTGCTCTCGTGGGCATGAAAACGCTATTCTTCCAAATGCTGTTCCATGGTCAACTGTTCCTCCAACATCCTGAAGCTCCAGTTTGCACTACAGCAACAGAGGAACCTTATCAGTGCTATGATATCGTAATTAGTCATGAACACGTTTCAAATCATGTTGGTGTGATCTCAATAAAGTCATCCCTTTCTCTCTTCGCCTCCGTTGCTCTGACTCACCTGGGTGTCTGTGAATCCCATCAGGACGGTCTTCTTCTCCTGGTTCTTGTCCATCACCTTCATTCCCAGCAGAGAAGCCCAGTAGTGGGTTGATTTCTGGAGGTCTGACACTCCCAGACAAACCTTCTGCACCGGGTCTGAGAACAAATTATTAAAGGTTATGGCATAAGGATTGTGTGTGTCCACTGAGAGAGAAAAACCTCTAAGATGAAGCCCCATCCATGCTTTTCCCCCCGAGCGGTTTGAATTGGTGTCTTGGAATAATGATGGTGGATAAAATGATCAGCATTTAGATTTACAGTGTATAGATAGAAGAAAAAGAAATTAAAAAAATGGAAAAAAGGATTTGCAGTTTATAGATATTTGTTTTCTAACTAAGCAGGTGAGACAGGTGACAACAACAACGTGTACTTTATTGTGTTTGTGAGCTTCTCATTCTAACACCTGTGTCACACTGGTGTTTCTGCTTACTTGATAACAAGTTTTAGTTCCTGTTTGTTCAAAGCATCACCTGGCTCCTGAAGGCAGAGTGTTGTTCCTCAGGTGTTTGTGGGTTAACGTAATGATAATTGACATTAGCCAAATCACAGGTATTCATTCCCCTGAATGAGGCATTAAGTCATAAGTTTACTTGTTTAAGCACATTCAATAACTGTATTGACATCGTGCTGTGACAGAGGAGACAATTCAACAACCTCAAACTCACCGGAAGCAGGTTGCTCTTTGTCTACCAGGTAGAAGGAATAACCTCCGGGAGCCTTCGTCAGGTACAGAGCGTCTCCCACCTCAGTGAGAGGCCATCCCAGGCGTTTAGCGTTGCTCACAGCTTGGCTCGACTGCAGCGTGAGCCCCTAAAACAAACAAGCAATGAAATGTTAATTTACTGAGGGACCATGTCATTATTAGAGCAGTTTTCTACCAGCCAATATTGCTTTAAATACAAAATGAACAATGAAAATGATCAATGCTGGACAAAGTCAAACAGGTCGGATAAATAAAAGAAAGATCACGTTTTCCTGAAGCGAAGGTAAAACGGTTTCCTAGTTATGCACAGTGAATGTTTTGAAAGAAGAGGCAGCATGAAAATAGTAATTCCACAATGAGAGACTTGTATTTTCTGCCATTAGGTGTTAACGTTTGGCAGATTCCTTTGTATTGGCGAAAGCAAATGGTCAAGAAAACATGGGGGTGCAGTCGTCAGCACTCCTGCCTCACATGGAAAATATATCAGGTTTGACTTGGTTGTATGTTCTTCTTTTGCACAAGTCAGTTTTATCCAGGTCCTCCAGTTTCCCCCCACAGTCTGAGAAACATGCATTTGAGGGTAATTTTCTCTCTAAATTGGATTGTCTGTGAATATACATGTGTGTGCAATCGGTTGAGATGGACTGGTCACCTGTGGACCACTGAATGGATCAACAATCAAACACATGCAGTATTGTTGTGCATCTCTTACGGTCCCTGTTCACATGGACACTCACTCACCAGGAAATCATTGCCAAGCTGATATTCTCCCACTCCATAATTGTATGTCAGCTCAGCGACAAAATGGTCATCCTCTGGACCAAAGCCAACCATTGTCTTGCTCCATTTCCCGTCGTAAGGGCTGTGTGTGCAAACAGGATGAGAGAGTACATAAATAACTGCATGTTTCTGTGTTGTGCTCATTAGTGGAAGGCTTTTACATAGAACACGATTATAATGAGTTCAAAGTTCAGCTGCATGGTGGCGTGTGCGTGTGTGTGTGTGTGTGTCACATCTACCCATTGCAAGTTGCTTTGCAGCCCTCCTCAAACTCTTCGTGTCGCAAAATCTAAGCAGAATAATGAGGGATGAGTTAAAAACAGCTTACTCTAACAGCCCGGTTCCTACAATGCTTCATTATTTGGTACATGTGAGGTTGTGCAACAGCCTGGTTGAGATTTTAAGATTAAGGCTCAACAGCAGCTTCATTCTCCACTTTTCTCCGATTATATTTACCTTCATTCCCAGAACATCTCTGTAAAACGTGGTAGTTTTCGTCCTGTCACCAACTTTGAAGACAAAATGCAAAGCTCGTCTCAGAGACATGTTTATTTACAGACGTGCAGCTCTGTGTGTGTGTGTGTGTGTGTGTGTGTGTGTGCACACGGTGCGATTCATTCATATAGGAGTAAATACCATTGAAGTACGTATTTAAAATAACGTATATATTTCCTTCAAAATATAATATATTAACACACTGTGCTTATGATACAAATGTATATGATTAAATACGGTCTTGATAGCTTGACCAAAGAGTACGATGTAAGAAAACGAAAAGTGTCACCCCTCCAGTCGAATTAATGGTACAGTCCAACACGTAGTCTCAATTTATGTCGCGATGATACAGAAAAGACGCGAGTTTGAATTTGTTTTTGAATTAAAATATTATAAACATGTTAAACAACTGAATAAATTTTTGATACGAAGCGTTTACAGTTTATATCCAAAATAAACTGTGACCGAAATAAACCATTCATTGATTTATAAACTGAGTTCAAAATAAAGGAAACTTTTTTGAGCGGAAACATGCATTACCGCCCCCGGTCACCTACTGGCAGTATTCACCATAGACATGTTTATGTCTATAGTATTCACACTGTAACAGACAAGAGAAGAAGAAACTGTGCAAAATGGCGGCCTACATGAGAGGCATGATATGCTTAGTTTCCACACAGCGAAATGTTTGTATGTCTAAAGTCAGCAGTGTGTTTGTGGAGTCCAGGCGGTTTGTGCGGGGACTGAGGAGGAAGCCGGTCCGAGTGTTGTTCCCCGAAACCGAGAAAACCAAAACCCCGAGGTCTGAGCCAGAGCAGCCAAAAATCAAGAGGGAGAAGGAGGCGAAAGTCAAGTTTACACCAGATCCCCGAAAAGAAAGGGACTTCTTTATGACAAAGAGGGACCTTAAACCAGCTGTAGAGCCGGCTCGGGTTACCGGTACAAAGACTCAGTTGGACGGCTTGCACTTTGAGAGGGCTTCTCCTGGAGATAAGAGGCTGGGGTAAGCATCACTGCCTGGAGCCCGCAGCACAGACCAGGGCCAAGGGCGCACACAGGTATCTCACTGTCTTGTTCTATTGGCTTTAGTCGCTACATAAAGCTAAAAATCATGAGAAATTATTGACTTAAGTCATGTCCGCTACGACTCAGATCATTCACTTTCAAGGACTAAAACCTCCCTGAGCCCTGGAGGGCTGCCTTCCCCTCTGGTTTCTAGTATAGATCACACTACTGGGAAGAATTGGTTCGCCTCTGTTTTCCTCATGTGCTGAACCAAAGTACACGTTGCATGTCAAGAAATCCTTGCCTGTTGTCGTAAAACATAACAATTCAAGGATTTTCAATACATTTTACTGTTCAAATTGCCGAGTTGTTCTGATTTGGCTCCAAAAATTAATATTTTCTCATTAACCTTAATGTTCATAACAATAATGGTTTAAACATGTAATGTTCCTCTTCCTCCGCGTGTCTGTTCTGCAGAAGGCTGGTGAGTATTGCTCGCTCCAGGACATTTCGAGAGCAGCAGGGTAAAGTCCTGTTGGAGGGACGTCGCTTGATCTGTGACGCCCTGGATGCCGGCGCCAATCCACAGATGGTATTCTTCAGTACAGTGGAGCGGCTCCAAGAGCTACCTTTAGACAAGCTGAAGAGGGCCACGCTGGTCAAGGTCAAGTTTGAGGACATCAAGCTGTGGTCCGACCTTGCGGCTCCACAGGGGGTGATCGGTGAGGCCCACAGGGGTTTTCTCTCACGATGCTGCGCTGATGATTTGAATGGTGTGTCATTTTGACGTTCTCCCCCGCAGCCATATTTGCTCGCCCTGACCCGTCACAGTTGAACTTTGCAAACCGAGAGCAGTCATTGCCGCTGTCTCTCATCTGTGACAACGTCCGAGACCCGGGCAACCTCGGGACGATGCTGCGATGTGCTGTCGCCGCTGGCTGCCATAACGTCCTCCTCACTAAAGGTGCGTTTTTATATTACCAACTTAATTTAAGACCTCTTGTCTGCAACATGGCTAGTATTTGTCTTTTATCTATTGGTCAACAGGTTGCGTTGACGCTTGGGAACCTAAAGTTCTCCGTGCAGCTATGGGTGCTCATTTCCGCCTTCCCATCTATCCCAGCCTGGACTGGAACAACATCACGAGTTCCCTTCCAAACCATGCGACCGTCCACGTGGCTGACAGCTGCTGTGCCGTTCCCGAGAGCACAGAAACAGAAATGAACGCTCACAAACCTTCCAAAGCAGGAGACTATGGCTGGGTCAGCAAAAGCAAATATGTTGACTGTGAAGATTGGGATTCGGAGTCTGATTCTGATGATGAGGGACCTTCATCTCCCAGCGTGGAGACCAGGCTGTACCACCAGAGCTGGGCTAAGAGTCCCACAGCTCTGGTGATCGGTGGGGAGACGCATGGCCTGAGCCCTGAAGCGCTGCAGCTGGCGGAGAAATCTGAAGGTTGTAGACTCTTTATTCCTGTGGCTCCGGGTGTGGACAGTTTGAATTCAGCCATGGCAGCGGGCATCCTTCTGTTTGAGGGCAGGAAGCAACTGTTGAAAATGCTGCAAACATCTGGAAAGAAACGTGTGTCTGAAGCAGAGAGGCAGAGTTCATGATTCGGCCTTTAGCAGTCAGCCTGGTGTAACTAAGTTAATATGCTATGAAGTATTAATAAATATGGATTTGAACTTTTGCTCTTTGGAGATTTTGTTTTGCATTGATCATCTATAAAATAACCCCACTGACCATTGAGGATAACATCTTTTTAGTCAAGAATGTCCCTCTGTGTTGAAGTATTTCTATTCTACTGTTGGCTTGAAATATCTCCCGCATCAAATGAAAACCCCAACTTCTGAAGTTCTTGTAATGAAGCCATGAAGCAACAAAAACGAGCAATCGGATTTCTGACAACTGCCAAAGGTTGACCTGGACTCAACTGCACAGATTATGATGTGCTGAGTGCAGGCAAATCTATTGAACACCTTTTCATTGCAAATATGTGGAACTCAACAGCTTCATCCTTTTATTGGCCAAGTAGCTGTTTTTGGCAGGGATGCAAGATAAGTGGTTAGATAACATTTATTTACGATCCACGTCTGAAAGGAACTTTATAGCTCTGCCTCAAATCATCACTGATGTGATCACAAGAAAACTGGGGGGGGAAAAGGTTGGAAGGAATGTAAACTCAAAGCAAAACGAAGGTGCATCAGTGTCGACATAAATCTAAAAGCTCGTTAGAGATACAACAGCTTCCATGATGGAGTTTCACCACCTTCAGCACAGGCTGAAAATAACCATGTTGGCTTTAGTTTATAATCTAAATATATGACTTATTTGTGTGTTTTTTTTGGGGGGGGAGGTTATTGTGCTTTTATGTAATGTGTATAAGTTTAGTCAGCTTGAGACTTTCCTATCATTTATAAATGACATGGCAGTAATGCAACTTTACGGATGCAAACTTGTTGAACCCAAAAGAAGACGACGACATGTCATGATGTTCAAATGTACTACATTTAAAAGATGGTATAAGTTATGAAATATACTCGAGTAACATTGTCATGTTGAAATATTACTTTTCCACATGTGCGAGTGCCTTTCAAGGTTTTATGCAAATTCACAAAATGAATCAATCTGCATACTGCTCTGGGTAATAAGTTTAACATACCCTGACAAAGCAAGCATTGAGCATCAAGTGTCTAACAATTCAAGGAGTGGCTGACTTTATTGTGGAAAACTTAACAGGAATAAAAACTTTGTGCTCACCAGTGAATTTTTAATTGAGTGTGAAGTGACAGAAAATGGGGATTTAAACATTCAACACTTTTCCAAGATGCCGTTTTTGTGCCTCCTTTTCATCAAGGGACCTTCACAGAAAATCCTCATAATGACTGAAATGAGAACCACCATTAACAACTGGCAAGATATGACACACACACACGCTTTAAAACATCAGTCATTGGTCTGTTACAAGCAAGTTACCACGTGCTCTTAGCCTGTATGTGCACCATTCATACAGTTTTATTTAAATAGAAAAGCTTACAGCTACATCCAACTGAGGTTGAAGCACATCTGCACTACATGTGAAACACAACTGGGGGGGAAGGGAAAAGAAAAAAAAGAAGCATTTTACTCTTTCGTAACATCACTTAAAAACCATAAAAACCAAAAGTGAAACAAGGATCTTGCAGCCAAAAGGGAAAAGCAAACAATAAGATGAAAAAGTAGGTCCACTGGGTAACTTCTCTGGTTTTTCTCTACGATTTAAAAATGTTATGGTGTGGAAAAACCTCATGAGGCAAAAAACAAACAAAAAACCCAACATAATCTCCATATATATTACTGTATGGACTATAAGTCAATGCAAGGCACCACAGGAGAAAGAGGACTCCATGAAAAGAGGAACATGTCTAAAAAAATGTTTAAATGTCAGTAAAAAGTGAAACATCTCTCTAACAGTCAGGCAGGGAGGTTTGGAAAGAGAGAGACGTAGAGAGAGAGAGGGGCTGGGAAAGGTGACGGGTGGAGCATTAAGGTCGGGGTCGGTTGATGGAGTGAGTCCCATTTATAGCCGTCCCAGTTTGTGCGCGGACGTTCTCTTTAGATGGGCTCTGGTTTGAGCTTTTCTGCCAGGAAGTCGCTGACGAATTGCTCCACGACGGCCGGCGTGATCTCCTCCACGTCACGGACGTACTTGGCCCGAGCCGACATGTCCAGGATGGTGAGCAGCGGCGCCGCCTCCGGGAGGTTGGTGTAGTCTCGCAGTGAGTCGCTCATGTCATCCTGGGAAGAGAGCACAGAGTGTGTGTGTGTGTGTGTGTGTGTGTGTGTGTGTGTGTGTGTGGACATGAAAATTTAAAGGGAATCCCAACACAGACAGAGTCACACACACATTTGGCTAATTTACAGTTCCCTGTTCACCTGGCCGCCACTTGTGACACAGAGGAATAAAGGTTCATCTGCAGAGGAGCTGTTAATCAAACACATGAATTATTGGGCTTGTAAATAGAGAACAGGCTCAACTCTGAGCTTCTGCATGTAAGATTCATTATATACTCAGTCAGCTTAGTGACGCTTTAATCTGATAAGACTTTGGCTTACAGTAAGTCCCTATATTAAGTGTTTAACCGTATTAGGATTAAAAGAACTACATTGAGCAGGATTTAACAAATCATACGTCATACAGTACATAGAACTATATCTTCGGTAACAACTGATTGAAGTATGATGGATGGTGGGAGAACACTGGGGTTCAACCTGGAGGACTTCTTTCTGACTGATGTGACAATTTGAGAACATGATACTGAAATCTCATCTATAGAACTCAGCACAGACTTGATTCAAATATGATTTAAAGCAGCAGCTTTCAGGGGATTTGTACTCTTTCACTTGATGACCTTCGCCAACGAAAGTTGGGCGAGAAGGTTACGTGTTCGTCTGCGTGTATTCAATTATTTATTGGTTAGCATGTATTTTACCAACTTTTCACAAAAAAACTACTTGCTTGAATTACATCAAATCTTTTAGGGAAGATTTGTCATCATCCAAGGACCAATCGATTACATTTTGGGACATTAACGGCAAACCGCTTCCGAAAGAATCCTCAAACTCTGAGCTACCAAGTTAGCCTCGATATGAGCTAACGGCTATCGTCCTCGGAATGCTAACTAGGTTCTATGAACAAATGTGGCGAAAGTGTGCGCTCTACCGAGTGTAGCTCTATTTTATAGTCTGCAAATGTTATGATTGTGCAGAAATATACAGTTTATAATTAGAAACCATGTTGAGAGAAGCTTTCCCCTGAACCCCTCGGATTTATTTCACACTTCAGAACTACTCAGGCTCTCTGGCGTCCCACAGGGAAGGCATTAGGAAAAGCCCCCAAAAAAAGCCTTTCGACATATTTACAATCCATCACTCTGTGAACTTCATACTACTGTTAGAAAAATCTAGTTTAAAAACAAAAACAAAAAACCAAAAAAAATGTAGTGCAGTTCAAATGTTTTTCTATCTGCATGATTTCACCTTCCTGCACATCTGTTAACCAGCTGTGGTTTCTCTTAAATTAATGAATCATTTGGCTGCTTTGGGCCTCAATAAAAGAAGGAATCTGTGTATAATTCAACAGTTTTGTTTAACCCCTGGACAACATGTGTGTTTCTCTTTCAGACTGGTTGAGAACTTTATTTGCGTGTTGCTTTCCAGCTCAATGCAACATGATTTGAGCTTTTATCCCCGTCAGGAAAAGCCTCGACCGGATTGGCTCCGGCGCCTCATGACCCTGCACAGGATTAATCGATTAAATGGACAATCATAATATTCATAAATATATGATTTAGATAATGCTGCTGCTAGAAAATCCTTTTTTTTTTTTTTTTTTAACCTCTACAGTCAATTTATCTGATGATTTTCCCTAAAAGAAATATGATCCAATAACTATGAAAGCCTTAAATCCTTTTTTGCCAAAATAAAATGCATTATATCACAAGATAGTGCCTAAACACACGTAATCAATCATAACAGACATCAAGTGAGAATTTAATCCAATTCACAGACTTTAAGATACAAATACTTTAATGTGTGATTTTGGTCGGTAAATGCTATGTCAACATATTAAGAGTGTTCTATACAGACTTTAAAATATTAAACTACCCTCAATAAACACACAGCAAAGAGTTAAAATGGGAAAAGTATGCAACTGTTGCTTCAAGTGTTGATGTGTTACAAGAGTTTAAATAGAGACTTGAGCCTTCAGGTTTAACGCCCGTCTCCACTTACAGCCTGAACAAACTACTGAAGTCAAGGTGCAGAAATGTCACCTTGTGATGTCTGGAGGAGACGGTGACATGCTGGTGACAAGCCGTGAAGAGAACCTCCTCTCCTCCTCCAACACTGGCACGGAATTGAGTGACATCTGAATATCTTTGACAAAACGCCGGATACGTTCGACTGGAGAAGCTTCTGAAATACAATGTTTCTCAACACCTTTTTCAGCAGCGGCCTCTACTTGAACTGCGCCGCGTTTAGTAAAATTCTGAAATGTCTGCGCGCAATCTTTATTAATGCACGCTTCTTGAAAGAGAATATAAAACTCTTTTCCTGCAGGCGGCGTGCCCAGAGAGACCAGCAAAGCTGCAGCTCAGTCACACGTCCTGCTGAGAGGAAACGCAGGAAGGAACCAGGTGGGGGTCCAACAACACGCCTCCGTTTTCAAAAGCTCCTTCACGTCAGATTTGAGTCTGGTGGCAGAGGATTTGAATATGTGGGCAGGAGAAGGAGCGGCGCACTGGCTCGTGAAGGAGCCTGTTAAAAATAGCTTGCTGCTGGGTTTCAGTGCGCGTTCCGCTTTGATTTCTCTACATTTACTTTAAAAGGAGCTTCAGTCGTGTTCAGCCTGAGGCTCGGTGTCACCTTTAACCCCCTAACAAGTCCAGATTAGAAGCTCTGTGGCCACAGGTAGCATGAATGAATCACTGCCGGGCAGCAGCTTCCCAACACGCTTGAGAGGGTCATCAATTATTGAGGCCGAATGAGAAATCAGTTTCGTAATTCAGCTGGAGTTCCAGCTGGGAGTGCCTCCCGACTCCTGCCTCCACACAAATCCATTGTTGTCGTCGCATTTCGTCTCTTTGTGTTGTCGAAGGTCACACAGTTCGCTCTCAGACGTGCACGGCTAATATCTCCATGTTATTGGAGACATTTTCTCATCCTCACGACATGATGGCCTGATTTCCCCTCTGCTGAGCCTGCTGGCTCAGAACCAAAGACTCCCAGAGATTAGAGATCAGTTTCATATGGAAAAGATTAGGTTGCAAATAAAAAAAAATGTTACCTGAGGAGGCCAGCAGGTGGCACTACAGCAGAGAGCTGCAGCCCTGATGTTCAATATTGATACTGATTTGTGTGCCAGAGAGAGTTTAGTCATAAAGTCACTGATAGAGAGACTTTGGGTGGATTTCCTGCAGCAAGTAAAGCTGAGCCTTCCCCTCGTCTCAGCTCCTTCCTCCTCTCTGTTATCAAAACATCCACAGTTCTTCCCTCTGAATGAATGAAGCCACACGATCAGCTTCCAGGCTTTCCATTGATCAGCTACTGATCAAGTCCGCCGAGATGACATCTGTGACCTCGACGTTTGCAGATGGAAGAGACGAGCTGCAGCGTGGTTCTCATGTATGCAGCCGTCGCCCTCTCAATGAAGCCCGTTTCATTAACCCTGCAAATCACCAAGCACCGACCGCTTAATACTCGCTGATGTAAACCGCCACCGATGACAGTGTTGTTAGCAGTGAAATACTGCTAGATTCTCCCACTACATGTACAGGCCCTCCCTTGCAGGCGTGTTTTGCAGCCACGCCGAGCATAGATCATAGATCATCTGGGCAGCGAGTGTAAAGAAAGCACAAAGCAGCGAGTAATTCTACAATCTGTCACCGTGGCCTTTCTCAGTCGCTCAGATATGAGGAGATGTAATCTCTGCCTCAGTCTGCACCTCCGCAGGAAGTGATGCATCTTCTTTTGTGTGGCTTCTCTGCTTGTGTAAACTGCTTCTCGTGAGGTGGTGTACGCCCCCCCCCCCCGCGGCTTGGCTCAGAACAAAACAGACAAAGGGCCCGCACTCACAGCTGTGATAAGGCTCACCATGCATGTGTTTACCGTGAGCGACCCGCTGGGCCGTGGCGGCCATATTGGGATTATTGATGCACTGTGGCATTTGACAGGCGATGACCATCACATTAATCTCCTGCCGATGGCGATAACAAACCTTCACAGTGGTCTCGGAGCCTCTGTCCGTCTCTCAGACCAGCTTTCTGTCAGATTATAGATATTCTCCAATCTTACTCGTGAAAACATTTGGCAAATTCAGGGCCGACAGCCAGTTGAATTAAACTGAAAAAGGCTTTGTGGCATTTATCTTCCAATGAAAACAATGCGATCAATGCTTGTTTAAGTTCTTCTCTTCAAATCTTCCTGAGCAAATATCCTTTCTGAAAGTCAACAGTCTGTTGACCACTTTATTTTTATCTTTCAGCCAACAAGCACACAACCACAATGATGACATATAGTTAAGCTTCATGTTTGCTTATTAACACCAAACACATAATCAATTTTGGAGATTCTGCATCAGAAATCTACTGACAGACACCATGAAAGGGAAAGTCTGTGTGTTTTAGGAGTTAGAGAAGGATCATGACGTTATAATCCCGGACAGAGAGACCCCGAGGAGGAGGAGACTCAAAACGTTGTGATGAAAATGTGAAGCTTTTACCTCCCATAGAAAGAATCTCAAAAGAAGAGATGACTGCAGGATGTCTGTCTCCTTTTTGACCAAGAAGTGTATTTCTCAACCAAGAACTTCAGATGAGATGTGACAGATAAAATAAGCTCACATGTCGGAGCTAACAGAAACATAAATTGTACCCACAGAGGAATTAATGCCTCAGATTATACGTCTTCACTTGTATGCCACATCTTTAATCTTATATCTTCAATCTTGACTCATGAAGTTCCTTCACAAAGAGTCCACATAGATAGTTTTCATGTAGTTAACGTTTCATTTTAACGGTAGACTTCACATCGTCCATTTATTGGGGCTGTTATGGTTGACACTAATATCTTATCTCAATATTTATTTCATTGTTATGAAACTCAGCCAATAATTGACAACGTTCCTTTTAATCTACTTTGCATTGAAATCTGAAATCCTTCACTAAAACATCCAAAATAATCCAAAATGCTCCAAATACAGCTATCAGTTAACTTGTAATTATGGGAATGAGAAAGAAACATGGGGGAGCTGCAAAACTGGGAAATGTAAAAAATATGACAAAACCAAAAACATCTGTGAAGATTCTGTGAACTGTTATTGTAAGCATGAGATAGAACTGTGAAACTAAAGGAGAAACAGGTTTATTATCAGCTGGGTATCATATAATAGAATAGAATAGAATAGAATTTATCATTCATTCAAAAACAAGTGAATGTTAAGCAGCTCCAGCTGGCTTTGCCAAGTAAACAAGATCAAGTAAGGTATTTTCTGATAACATGCAGAAAATGTCACTGTGACAATTGTGGTGTTTGCTGATTATAAAAAGGTTAAAATTGATCTAAACTCAAGCTGGTTTCCTATTAAAAGAGGATCATAATAAAAAAGGAAGGATCTTCTAACATGCTGAGCTTTGACTATTTGCTGGCGAGGCAGCCTCGGAGTGTTTATGCAACCCATTATAATCTCAAAGTCGCAGCAGCCACTCGGTTCTCCACTGCCTGATTCATGTGTGTGTGTCTAAACAAAGCTTTGAGGAGCAGAATCACAGGCAACAGTCACTGCCTCAAAAAAAATCTGTTGAATTCTTATGTGACTGGATAAGACCGCCACAGTTCATTCTGCATGCAGCATCCAGCGCAGAGCAGAAGTGGAAGAACAAAAGAGCTCTTATAAATCTGTAAACGTCTCTGCAGCATATGTGTGTGTTTTTTCTTCTTTTTTTTTCTAGTGGGGTAAGAAGATCGGGTGTCCCTGGGCTCAGCCTGCCAGCAGAGTGCTGTCTCATGGACACAGGAAACGCAGCAGCTGGCCTGGCGGCGGCGGCAGCAGCGGCGTGCGCCACTACCGGGGAAAACCCAGGCCAAGGTGAGGGAGTCCAGGCCTCGAGCCTGAGAGCTTCACTGGAAATGACATCCGGGGCCGAACGCAATCTGGATATGAAACGCTGCGATTCCATAGCTGGTCCGGGAAATTCTACCTGCGCTGTGTGGGTGTAGGTCTATCGGGTCGAGCGACGAGGGAAATAAAGCAAACACAGATAGCAAGTTCTACTGCGAGAAGCTTCAGAATCACTACAAGCTGCGCTGCAACAGCGTTTCTTTGTCTGAGGTCGGATGAAGATAAAAAATTGGCAGGCAGACGCTGAACCTGACACACTCTCATGCCAAGTCACGTCCTGATGAAAACCTTAAACTATTTCGCTCTGCGCCCGTATGCTGGTGGCATTTTAAACCCGACAAGAGAGCGGAACGGTCTGATAGTGTGCACATGTGTGAGACCCTCGGCTGAAACCTGAGCCCCCCCCCAGAAGACGGTGAGCTGGAGGGCCCGGAGCCGAGGAGGTGAGGAGAGGCAGCTAATCTGGTAACGATGTCGGCTGCTGCTGCTGTTAACTCCACCGGTTCTGCAAATGTTGGAACCAAACAACATGACGTAACAGGAGTTATGGAAACTTCACGGTCCGTCCACATGGGGAAGATGCAGGAGGAGATCGGGGGGGGGGGGTACGCTCTGGTTTTACTACTCAATACTGAGGCACACGGTTGAATCAGAGGTCAGCAAAGGGGCAACCTGGTTGTTTTTACAGGGGCCTGCATCATTTCAACACACTTCTGTTATAAAACATGATCTTCATTGCTGCTGAAGTATTGCAAACTTCTCCAATCTCCTGTAGTGCTTCTCCCCCCAAAGTCTGCTGGAGGCCGAACTAAACCCAGTCGACTATGACCTTGGTGTCCCAGATAGACGCTTCCCATTTAGACGCCTTATAAGTTAATTAATTGTAACATTTCAGTGACCTAGGATGAACAGTGATGTATTTTTTACAGCCGGGAAAAGAAAAACGCTCTGCCCGTTCCCGATGGCCAATGCAAGTTCAAACTTCCAACACAACTCATCATCTCATCTCCGACATGAGTTCAATTTGTGATGTTTTGTCGCCTTTGACCTGTTTTATATTAATGCCTCTGTTGGTAAAAACAAAGACAGAAAAGACTGAAAACATACGTTTTATGTTATATCTGTATCGCTCTCCGCACACGAAGCGTAGATCTAACCCTGGGATGTTCTCAATGTGACGCCAGACGACCAAGCGCAGCCCCACCGCGCAGCATTCCCCGCTACAATCATTGAATATCAAGTTCAAAGAGGTTTTAACCAATATTTATTCTCCACATTAACAATGAATCACAGAACTCCGAGGCAACCTTCAGCTTTCTTCATGTTTTGGTTTTCTGATCTACAAGTGTTTAATCTCATCAATCTGTTCCACTGCGTAATTATCGGCGGTAGCACGCAGACGATTTCAGTCCAAACTGGCCGTAAACAAACGGAGCATCAACAACTGGCTAACGGGGACGGTCAGTAATTAGATGGTGAGCGTTGTTTTGGAAGGACTTAGATTCAAAAGAGGCAGACATTATCTTGATTTGACCAAAATTAGACATGAAAGAGAGACACACAACTGGAAGTGAGTCATGTGGTTGATGTCGTCTCTGCTTGATGTGTGTGTTCAGTGTTTACCAGAGTTACCCGAAATGTTTCACCTAAAATCATTTGGTTAAATAAACATTACTGGATACAGCGCAACGCTTTCATGAGTTCATTTTTCTACTTTTCAAAAGAGCCGTTTCTGTCACTTTCCACCAAATCAAATTCTTCTGGAGCCACAAAACACGTTGAAAGATAAAAGATTACACAGCTTATAAAGTTAATTATGTGGTTTTGCTAAATGTGCAGTCACGGCTTAATTTTGGATTCATTTTGCCTTTTTAGCATCTGTAGCCATTATTTTGTTTTTTTCAGTCTTTACATTTTTGGCCTGTTTTAACTGATTCAGCCGTTTTGGTCGTTTTAGGCATTTTAACCTGTTTTTGCTCCATTCTTGAAAGTTTCAAAGATTTTGACAACTCCCTTTTCAGTGTCTTCTGTTCTGGGTTTTATTCATTTAAATAAGAATTTTAGCCTTTTTAAACATTTTAGCCAGCAGAGTCTTCTTGAAAATAAGCCAGGTATGGAAAGAACATTTAAAAAAGATAATAGGATGAAAATTGTAGTACGTATAATTTTCAGAGCGCTTCAGAGAGGAACTAAAGTAATACAAACCTGAATCTGGTCAAAGTTTCCTCACCAAGCCTGATAAACTGCTCATTACCGCACAGCAGAGTTTCTCCTTCTCTTCACCTGATTGATTGGATTCATTCATTCATTTATTGAGTGATTGGCAGTGAAAGCTCAGGGGTTCCTTCCATTCTGTACCTCAAGTTATCAGTGGATTTTGTTGTTGTACACAAACGTCTTGAACCAATATTTTGTGTACATTTGGGGGAGGCTGCGCATGTCTGCATGAAAGATGTTCTAGTATGTTTGATTTCATGATGCATGTCCAGTGGTGCTGCCCGCATGATGTCACTCTCCTCTGACCTCCACCTTCAGATCAGACTCTTCTCCACCTCTACAGTCACTGATCTCTCTTAAGCCCCGTTTCCACAGTGCCCCTTGGTGCCGGTACGGGTCAGGTCGGAACCGGTTGTTGTGTGTTTCCACTGACTCAGAACCGTCACCAACCGGTACCATTGGTAACCATTTCTCGCTACCCCTCCACTTGGGGTACCAGGCACAACGTGCCGGATATGAGGGGGAGGCGCTTCAACACTGCCGTCTGCTCATTAGTCCGTGTCAACCGCTGTTCTCCCAGCAAGCAGCCATTTCCAATCAGTTCTTCTGCAGCAATCAGGAAACTTTTTTGAAAATGTCCTCCCGTTATGGCGTCACATCCTGCGTGATTACGCAACCGTTCATAACCCTGCCTACATTTCAAACCGTTCCCCGTGTAATGGAAACGCGGCACTGATACGGGTCTGGTTACGGATAGTCAACCCCCACCTGACCGGCACCAAGGGGCACTGTGGAAACGGGGCTTTAGGGGCCTTCCACACCAGGAAACCGGTTAACCTAAACGAGCTGTTTTTGGCCCATCATCCACATGAGGCGGTGTTTTAGGAGCCCGAAGACGGGTTTTTGAACACGGGTCTCAGAGTGGGTAAATTCTAAAACCCCGGCTCGTGCCGTCCAACCCCCCGGGGTGGATGGCAAAGTCGGCAGAGACGATCATCCGTGGACAGAAGATGTCGTAATCGCCCCTCTCTCCCCCCAACGCGGTCCGCAACGTCACCTAATAACCACAACAATCAGGGACTACAAGCTCCGGTCGAGCTGCAGAAGCAAGAAGCAGGCGGAGCGGGGCCATAGACCTATAAAACTAGAGTTATATAGAGTGGTTTATGTGTTTATGTGCAGAAGTCTACTTCTAAATTTCTATGTGGTCTTATTTTTTCCTTTTTTTTGTTGTGTTTAGTGAGTCACAGCGCCACTAAAGGCCTGGCATGTGTACTACATGCCCTGAAGCCTCGTGTTGAGCCGTGTTCAGAGTGAGGTGTGGACAGAAGTTTTTTGGGAGAAGGCCAGGGAGAAAAAAGATCGTTTTTTCGTCGAGTACCCTAGACTCTCTCACTATTTACAGCGGCGACGACGTCATGCCGATGGTTTTTTTCCTTTATTAGTGATTCCACTACTGTGACACCAAATAATATCATCTCCTGACCTCCACCTCCTCGTGACTATTTCTCTCTCCATAAAATTCCTTGTCTTTGTCTTTTCTCTCAGGATTTAGCGCCAAATGCCGGCGATTAACAGGCTGAATGAGATGCAGAAATATTGACGAGGCGCTTTGCATTGACCATTTATGGTAGAAAGTGGGCGTGTTGAGGGCGTGTTGAAAGGGAAAGTGCGTGCAGATGTGCATATGCCCTTTTCAGCTTTTGGGCACACAAATGTTTTTAGTAGAAATCCTACACAAGGTTTAATAAATGAGGCTCCTGTTCTTCAAAGACAACCTTCTCTCCATTTGCACAATAGAGGGTAAGAAACACGATACACACAAAAAAACAGTCAAACTAAACTGTGAAATAAATGAAGTACCTCTGCTTTCTAAGAAACATTTGCACAACTATTGAAAGTTTAACCTTTCAAAGTAGAGTTTTGGTCCATTTCATCAATGATGGATGGTTTTATTTTTTCTTACATGTGCCTTTCAGAAGACACAAGTTTGAGTCTTGTGTTTTTATTAGAATATATATTCACTCCATTGTCATCATCTTTTTTTTTTTTTTTAAATGTAATTTATACACATTTTCCAAGATATATACTTTCTTTTTTAACCTAATCTTCTTTATTTTTATTCCAATTAATATACATAGCGAACAATATCGATAATAGCATAAAATGTGTATCTTCAACATCCTTTATTGTGCATCATCATATTATGATTAGAGAATAAATGAAGTGAGGTTGTTTACAGGTTATAGTAGGTTTTGTGTTGAAAGTGTCTCGGGTTTCTTCAAAACCATGTCAAAGCTATATACTCATAACTGGGTGATATACAAAAAATATAAACAACTTCTTTGACAAACAATCCCAGATGAGGCACAACACGATATAAAAAAACTGAAAAAATAATCCAAACTTGGGCGTCTGGATTGGCATTTTGCTCTAATCAGGAGTGGTCTTACCTCTCCAGCCACGAAGAAGAGCAGCGGCGTCTCCTCCTCCTTGGCTTTGTACTTGACCATGAGCTTCTCGGCTATTGGCTGGATCAGCTCCTTGGCCGGCTCCAGTTCACCTTCCTCCTCGGCGTCTGAGCAAACCAGAGACAGGAGAGACACAGGACGACGTTAAAAGAATTAAAAGATTCCACCTGGGAGGGGAAGAAATGCACAGATGAGTGAAAGTAGAAGCCCTGCAGGAGGAGAGACGACTGGCGGACAGATGAGTGATGAGATGAAAGAAGATGAACAGATGGACGCCATCTTGTTTAGTGATCCAGTTTGACTTTTAAAACACGAGGGTGGTCTCACGCTTGGAGCGTCATCACTGTGTTATAACAAGTCAAAAGGTTTTTATTGGAATCCATACAAACCACGTAATTATTCCCATATACCTTTTAACTAAATTGTGATGCATAGTTTATATTTCTGATTTCATTGTGTTGAATTCTTTTTTTTATGATTTATCGGTCTGTGATAACTTACGTTGGGATCCATATATACATTTGTGATAAACAATTTTGTGCAATAGATTTGTATAGGTAGAACTTGTATTTATCTATTTTCCTAAATTTATACCGTACTTTTGTACAATATTGTGTTTTTAATTGTTCAGTATAATGTCACTATTTCATATTTTCTATGGGTTTGTCATCATTATTTATATTATTTATTTATTCTATGAGGACCACAATGGAAATAAGTCTCATTTATGACTTTTTGGGTCATCCTCGTTTTTTTTTTACATGTCATCAAAATGTTTAATATATATTTGAATGTTTTATTTTGTATGCACATGAAGAAAATCCAAATAAACTCCTTCATTCATTCCTCTGCATCTGCTTAATAATGTCGTGGCCTCAGACCTGCATTCAAATCTAAACTTCCTCTTCATCAGTTTCCAAACCCAAACACAACATCACTTTAAGCTGTTGTACGAGAACAAGGAGCCGTCTCCACAGACCTCCGGACCTCTCGACTCTTTAAGAATTCTCCGCAGAGTCTGACATTCAATGTGTTCTGCTGTAAATGCCACTTCATTCAGGCGGAGCCCTGTGTGGCGCTGCGCTGCATTATGAACCCCTGGAGCTGCTCACCCACAAACAGGACGAGGCAGGGCCCCTCGTGGAGCTGCACGGCGTTGGACTCGCTCAGCTCGAGCACGGGCCGCGGGTGCCAGGGGAAGAGCCGGCACTCCGGGTCGTTCAGCACCTCCACACGGCCCTGTCGCGTGATCACGTGACCCTCCGTGTCCAGCAGGATCAGCGTGGGAATACCTGGGAACATTTTTTTTAAATAAAAAATTCAAGGGAAATGACTCAATTGTTCCCTGTGATTTCCAGCTTCGTGCATATTTTTGAATTTGTACTTACAACTGCTCTGAATATATTTTCTGTGTTATTCACACTGCAAAAATATCTCTTGCTTATATTTTTCAAAAAGAGCAGTTTGCAATGTGTGGGGCCAGCCTTCTCCTGGGGGGGGGGGGGGGGGGGGGGGGGCGCCAGAGAGCATTGAGGCCTTTCTCAGTATGATTTTTTTTTTTTGGCACACATTTAAAACTGGTTCGTACTCTAGTTTGACTACAAAAATCCCGTTTGGGTTTTAAGTGTGGATTTTGCATGTTATCCCTGTGCTATTGTAGGTTTTCTACAGGGACACCGGTTTTCTCCCACAGTCCAAAAACATTGGTTTGTGGATAAATGGTAACTTCAAAACAATTGTCGGTGTGAGTGTGTGGTCTCTGTCAAGGTTCAACTGCACAACAACTAGTTGGGGAAAAAGATGTATAAAAGATGAGGATCTGACAGTAGCACACCAAGACGATGACATGCAGTGCATCAGTCGGTACATTTTATGTGAGACTGATATGAAGCATAAGTAGAAGCTCGGAGGGGGAGATTTCATCATGGGGAGGAATCATTTATTTAAAATGACGTGTGCGACGAGGAGAAATCGAAGCCACATGGCTGAAAGTTTTAGAGTTTCTTGGTACATCGACTCGGATAAAGAATGCGTTTTTCACCCTCTGCTTAGTCGTTTGTTTGACTTTATCTACATGTTACTGTATCCCACCGTCCTCCCTGCTACAAGCCCCTTGGCTTATTACCCGTCTTATCAGAAACAGACACAATCAGGCGGCCAGCAGTGTGCATGAGTCGGTGTGTTTCAGTCTGACTGCAGTCAGCAGGGGTGAACTGCAGGAGGGAGGGGGGGGGCAATATTGACTCTTCCTCTGTGCATTCCTCGCATTCTCTGCAGGACAGGCGGATAGTGAGTGCTCACCAACTCCATCCACAGTGCTCTGGTCGTGCACAAGAGGAGGGAGTCGGGAGAAAAGGCTCGGCAGGGGAGGGAGAGGAGCAGCGTTTCCGCAGCGAACGAGATGGCAAACTTGATAATCGGCCCACATTCCTCAGGCTGCAGGGCAATCTGTGCTGCGGTTCGTCTGCGCAGCACCAAGAGCTGTCAGCCATTGTGCCAGTGTTCCAGCGTGAGGCCTAACTACACATGGCAGCCAGGAAAGAAAAAAAAATCTCTTGTGTTTGCTTAAACGTCTGGGGAAAGGTTAAGAAGGAACCGGCCGATGAATACCTTGTATTCCATACAGTCTGTTGAGTCGTGATCGCCGGGCCTCGTCTGAATACGGCACCGCCAACCACGGCATCTCACTGAAGTACTGCTTGAAAGACTCCTCCGACCTGTTGGAGAGGAGAACAACACGTCGACTTAAATACCCGTCTTATCAAGGAGACGGAAGGAGATATATGGGTAGAAAAAAACCCCAAAACATCTGGGACAGTGACTCTCACCGGTCAGCGCTGACGAACACAATCTCAAACTTCTGACCCGACTCTTTGACGGTTCGATACGATTCCACCAAGACCCGAGTCAAACTGCGACATGGTGGACACTGACAGAAACACAGCAACAAGAAAGAGTGAATAGAGTACCATGTCAGGATTCTGAGGGTCTGCTGCAGAGTATTTCCTTCTTTCTACAAACCAGGAACCTGCTCTTTTAAACCCAGGTTAGAAATATTAGCTCAGGTGATCCTCCAGCATAGTCAGGATTGAGGAACCAGAGAGAAACAGTACGGCAGCAGGAAGCTTTAACCTCAAGCCGGTTCTGAATTCAACTTCTATACAGAAGATTTAATGTGAGATGGAGATAAAACCTTCACTACAGGCTGAAAAAGTCATTTAATTCATGATCACATGTTTGTCTCCATCCAGTTTTGTTCAAAAACTGTAGAGTGGGTCTGCTTTACATGGTGCTTATTTTAATAGCAACAATTGGCCCATATTCTAATTTCCTGGTCTGGATCACAGTTGGGAAATTGAACTTTATGAGGGTTCATTGCTCCAGCTATGTGAAGTTAGCAGTAGAAGCCACAGTACGCTTGGTCGTCATTTAACACATAATATAAAACACAATCTGCAGCAGTCACACAGAAAACTGTGCAATTATGTCTGGAAGTAAGCAATTTTTAACTAGAATATATGTGTTGCTTGGAGACTAAAATGTCAAAATATTGTGGGAAAATGAACCCTTGAGTTTGAGAAACGGACAAGAACCACTTTGATTTTCCCTGCAAACTTTCAAAACCTCAAAGAAATGAGGATGATGAAATTTAATTCATTATAAAGCTTGACTAATAAGAGTTTTACAGAAAAAACAAAACAGACTTTTGTCACTGAATACAATTAAAGTAAAATCACATAATATTCATTGTTTGTAGCATAAATGTGGAATTTCCTGGTAACAAAATATATTATCGACCACGGCTGCTTCATATTGTTCTTCAAAATATCTTTGATACACGATGAGCCTTAACACCATTTCTTTTATTAATCTGGTGCCAACGACTTTCCATTGCAGCTCAGGCTCATGGTAATCGATGCAGCGTGCCAAGCGCCTTCATTAAGCCCGACTTGAATACAAACACAAAGAGACAGTGGGATGAACATGTGACGCATTAAGCTCCCATCGGTTCATGGCTCATTACGTTACTTCCTCTTCGGCTTGTCATGGAAACAAAACGGTGGATATATCGGCTTCACACTCCACTCATGATGAGACGTCGCTGCTGTTCTCTTATCCAGCCCTCTAATGCAGCCCTGGGTTTTCTGATCTTTGTAGGGATCAATTTGTGGAGGAAAAGAGAAGATGAGGGGACGTTTGGGTGTGTGTGTGTGTGTGTGTGTGTGTGCGGTATTTTTTTTTGTTTTAGTAATCGGAAAAAGTAAAGTAACACAAAAGGTTTGTTGTCAACTGTAGTAAGTATGATTTCACAGAGTTAACTGCAGATAAACTGTAAGAAGAAAATAAAACAGCGCAGAATCTAAAGTAAGATCAAGTGAGAGCGAAACAGTTTAACTGGTATTCATCTGATAAGGCCACAAAACATTTTGAAACTCATCAAGAAGACTTTCATTAATAGTGTGAGACAAAGTGTGTCCTTACAGTTCATATCTTATTACAATTATTATACATTTTTATATCATTTATTTTTTTTTTTATATATTTTATATTCATTATTTTTATTCATTTTATTCATTTATTCTTATTTCACAAATATTTTGAGATGTTTTATTTGATCAACTCCTGGTAAAGTTTAATCTTGCCCTATGATGAAGGCAATTCTGCAGAAAAATTCCACAAAATTCACTTCCTTAATCAAAACCTTCTACAGGAGAAAAAAAATAGGTCATGTGTATTTCTGTACTGGGCCACTGCAGGTCTCCAGAAGATTAGGAGAGAAATTACTCCAATGTACTTGTATAAATGGATGCCAAGGTGAGGCGCTGGCATCTCAAGTTCACAAAATTACTTTAATAGCAGATGGATTTACAGACGTAACCAAGAGGAATGTGGCGCAGGAACACCACACAAACTGGAATGACCTGGGAGACTAGCCTTTTTCAGATTTGTATGGGTTGTGTGGTGCGAGCCAGCGTTCAGGCGTCGGCGCTCTGCGGAGTCGGGATCCGAGGCTGCGGCTCTGGCAGCCGCCGTGCCGGCGCTGCATCTCATCACCGGCAGTCCAGAGATGATTCAACGCCTTTCATGCATTGAAAGTCGTGACCTTCGCAGACTATCGGCGCATCCAGCAGAGCGACACAATGGCTTGATGTCATTGGGGTGTGGCGGGAGCTGCAGAGGTGGCGGTGGAAGGACTGACGGCGATGGTTAACCGCTGCTAATGTAAACAAAGACACACAATGGCGTCACCGCTACCCTCCTGCTATACTCCCATATCTGCCCCGACGAGCGCTCTGCTTCTTCCTGCCGTGCCCTGCTGCTGCTGCCCCTCCGAGGTCTCCGTCTTTTCAGAGTTAAGGTGGATGGAAAGAGAAAAACCAAGGTCCTCTTTGTCTGGTGGATCTGCACTCACCCAGTGTGCCGAGAAATACACTCCCACATAGTGTCCCTCCAGAGAGCTGCTGTCTGCCGTCTGCCTGTTGTTCCTGAGCAGAGGCCCTGCCACCACCTCCGCAAACGGCTTCGGGCCCCAGGGGAACTCCAGGCCTGAGACACAGTTAGGAAGGACAGAGGGCAAATGAGACACAGGAAAGAAAACGTGAGTTTATTGGAGCGAGACAGAGCTGACCGATTATGAGGGGAATCTGAAATCAGTTCAGCCTGCTGTCGCTCTCCTCATGAAACGACCAGTATGCACAGTTCAATGTGATTGGGAAGCATGACCAACTTGTGCTTGTATTGTTTCCAACAGAAATGTATTTTTTGTCTCACTCTCAATACACAGGAGTTTATTATTCCTGCATCACATCACAGCCACATCATGGAAAACTGAGCTCATGGAAACATGTTAAAGCAGGTCTTATTTACCCTGCGTCGCTAAATGCAGCGATAGCCACCAGTAGATTAGTCCTACTTTACAAAGCTTAACAATATGATTTACAAGCATCCAGCCATGTGCAATGAGGCCCGTGGGAAGTTAAACTTTATCAGAGTCACAGATGATCATTTTAAAATCAGTTTTTCAGAAATTGACACTTTTTCACCAAAGAACTTGATCAGAAAAATTGATTTTGATAAAAAGATCATTAAAATAACTGGAATCATATAGAAAGACATTTGCAGCACATACCAGACCATAATTTAACCGATTTCATCATTTTGTTTTCCTTTTTGAAAGTGGAGGCAGAGCAGACAAGCATGTGTCCAACAGTGACAGTTTCTCTCTCGGAGCAATCGTGACGATGATGATGATCCCAGTGAATGAGAGTCACACTCAATCTCTAAAACCAGATACGCCTTTCATCTCAGCCCCACAAAGTTATTTCAAACGGCCCTAATTTTGAGATATTGTTGAAAACTGAGATTTATAATTCACTCTGTGATTTTATGATTGTTTGTAATCCAAACTCTGAATCCTGAACCTCGAACTACGCCGCTGCCGAGGCTAAAATCATTGAGACCATTAGTCTTTTTCTGTCTCTATCCTGTTTGTCCAAAACAAAAAGTCATCCACATTTGTCTTTTTTTGTTTACTATATCCTTTTGAATAATACCTCTGAAGCGAAAAAAGAAAAAAAAGGGGGATGGTGGGGGTTGATGACCTCTAAAAGCTGGGCCTCTCCAGCAAATGAAGACTGTCAGAAATACTTCCCTTTTGCTCCCTTTCACACTTTTCTCTCCCCTTTCAAGGTTTTTTTTTTTTTTTCTCCATCGTTCCCAGTCAAGCTCTGGAGATGCATTTGGTACAGCTGAATTAAAAAGAAGCATAATCACAAATAGAAAAACCTTGTCAGGCAAATTCAGAATGGCCTCTTTATGCGAGCGCGGTTGTCTAGGGCTTCATTAGGCAGGAATGACACGTCTGCATTGCGCTGGCGCGGCCTTTCATTGTCGTCCAGATTGTAAAAGTGCACTCCATCTTTACGCTGTGGGCGAGTCTGCCGCCACTCAAGTCAGGCCTTTCATCGAGAGTGAAAGGCAGACGGTCCTGAATTGTTCACCTGCCCCTCCCAGGCTCGATGTAAGGCAAACTTTCTACTGCTCTTATCCCCCCCCCCCCGAACTGCGGCTGCTGTACATGAATTGATTTGTCATGTTAGGAAGCGTTCCCAGTCAGAGATAGGCGCAATAAAGGAAAATGCAGCAATGTTTTTCAAATTTGAAGCACATGTCAAACTATAAAAAAAAAAAAGAAAAAAATTCAAGCACTGGAGACCATATTTGCTACCGAGGCCACAAATTAATCCCACATCTACTTTGGAAAACAGTTAATGAATCATGGAAATATCACAGACGGCCGAGGCTGGCTTTCATGAGGCAGACATTTATCACAGCACTCATAGAAAATCCACAGAGCAGCCGTTCTCCCTTATCACACCACTATAAAGCGCCAACAAGCTGACCAAACAGTGTGAAGGGGGAAAACTATTTAAAAACACTGATATTTTCTCCAGTTCTCACAGAGGTAAAGGAAAGGAATGCAAGCCCACTCTTGTTAATTCTCCATCCCCACTTCAAAGAGCAGAAATGACAGGTTTAGCAGAGGAGGGCATGAGACACGGACACGCTGGAATATTCACGCTGCACCATAATTACGACAGCGACGACTCACACACCAGGAAAAACTTTTACCTGTAAAGAATGGTAACTTACTTACAGTGTTTGCCAGAGCTGTATGATTCCTTCAAGTGAGTCAGTAAGTAGGAAAAGTGGGACTCTAATTGAATTAAGAATTGGTAAAACTTATATGACATAAACTGAAATATCTTAAGTAATTTTGGTTCCTTTCAGGAGCTTTAGGGTCATAAATCAAAGCTGAAATAAGACTAATCTTACTCACTCATTCATCAGAATAATTCAGAAAATCTCTAATCCAGAGACCGTCCGTGGATTCAGTAGAAAACAGCTGTCTCACCATTAGACCCACTCAGATTGATTTTGTTGTATATGGAGCAGCAGCCTCACTTCGCTTCACACTTGATTTCCATTTCCCCGGTGAAGATAAAAGCAACTTTTCACAGGGGGATAGCTTCATGGTATAGTTATCATTTGCGAACATGAAAGAAGTCAGCATGAAAACCGGAGAAGAAATGGAATCTCACTCGATCAGAAGTATTTCAAACAGCGTGGAGAGATAGTTTGTTAATCTATGAAAAATCCCTTTGAGTGACATTACATTGTAAAGAAGCAAAATTTGCCTTGATACACTTTCATCCCATGACCTTATATGTTCATTCTGTATTGTGTTTGTTTACTCCTGTCAATGTAAAAAAACTCCTAAATAAAAAGTAGAAAAAAAAGAAAAAGAAAAATCCCTTCGCAAAAATCGAACTGGCTACTATTCCTCCTTAATAGAAGAAAGCAAGAACCCTAGATTTCTCTTCAGTACTGTAGCCAGGCTGACAAAAAGCCACAGTTGTTCAACCTCATATCCCATTAACTTTGAGTAGTAATGACTTTGGAAACTTTGTTAATTACAAAATTCTAACCATTAAGGATAAAATTAAAGACTCACTGCCCAAAGCTGTTGCAACCACATCTTCAGACCTGTCACTAGAACCTGATTTACGGTTATCCAGCTTCCACACTATAGAGCTCTCCGAGTTCTCCTCAATCGTGGCTTCATCTAAAACGACAACTTGCCTGTTGGATCCAATCCCGACTAAACAGTTTAAAGACATTTTCCCCGTGATTAGTGAGTGTAGAAATAACAAGTTGAAAAAGTATTTTTTAATAGTAGTCTATTGCTTATTGACAGTGAAAGTGACAATACAGGGATCTATGTAAAGATGAACTTGTAAGGCCTTGATTTCTTTAAATCCAACATCCCAAAAACTACAGTAAAGACAATCCAATGTGGAGCCACTTTGCCAATACACAACGCTGACACACAAATTAAAGATTAACTCTGGGAACGATTCTGACTTGTGAAGCAGTTCAGGTGCATTTCGGTGTTAACCGTCTAATGTATATCCTAAATGGTCACTGAGGAAGCCGCAATGATGGGAATTACTTTCAGAGTGTGATAAATCCTGCAAAAAGAGTTTTTATTGGAAGCATTTTGATCCATTTGCTCCACTAACATCTGGAAAGTTTATTCTGCTATGGTTTTTACATTTGATTTCTTTCTTTCAAAGTTGTTTTGTGCCAAGTGAGCTTTTTTCCCCAACTCCTGCCCAAAGTGATGAGAAAACCTAACCTTAATTATTATATGGGGAAACCTAAACAAACAAATGCCATATTTCCATCATTTTTTCCACAAATACTGGTTTGACATTAGGCCGGGGTTGTGCGAGTCTCTTCTTCCGCAGTGGTTTGAAGGCATGTGAATGGAGTGTTGGCAGCACCTCTTGTTTATCTTATAAACCTCAAAACTCTGGCAGGAAACTGTATGTGAAAACCAGTTTCCTGCAGTAATTGATCAGAAAATGTGATCAGATCTCTATCTAAGTCACAAGTACAGGCAAACAACCCAACACCTCACAAGCAATTACGCGTAATATAGCACATCTTGAAGCATATTCAATAAAAACTCTCAGTGATGGTGGGGGGGAAAAAAATAAAAAAATAAAAAAAAAAGAGTCATATTGTGCAATGGACTTAGCGACAACTTAAAATTGTGTAAATCTGACTTCAAATTTCTTCAAAAAACACATTGAAATGTAAAATAATGAATCATTACAATGAAAAATGATTGGAATTACAAATGATTAAGAAAAATAACTAAGGTTTAGCTTTTTGCTCTGGGTAACAATGGATTTCGCAAAAATGAGCCTCGACTTCAGCCTATATCCATTTTGGTTACAAAAATTAAAAAAATAAATAAATAAAAAGTCGGTGTGAACTTTTAATTACTATAAACTGAATGCACAAAATGTCAATGTTTGCACTGTAACTGAAATAAACCAGTCATTCAAAAAGAGACAGTCTCTGCTGACGACTCAATAAAAGGCAAATTGGATTTAGGAGTGGACATCCTGAGAATATAAATGATAAGAAGCAGTTCTGAAAGGAAAAATGGTCTCAACATGTTTCCAGGATTGATTATCAGCTACAGGAAGGCATACTGTTGCCAAAGGTTCAACCAGTCATTATATATAAGGATTAACTTACTTTTCCTACAGTCATATGGGGTTTGTCCATTAGTGTACCGATCACATTTTAGGACTCAGCAGAAAACCGTGAAATTCCTGCCAGTGTCTTTGACCCGTTAATTACACAATTCCAATTTACCGGTTTTTCTAGTAATCATAATAAGACGAGCTCTTTATGCCCTTTCGCCTTGGGGGAATCCGGATGTTTACCCGCTGCTGTTTTATGGGAGACAAGTGGGAGTGGCAGGTGAAGGAGAACCGTCCAATCTGCAGGTTTCAAACTCTTGAGTGTAAAAGTGTTGCAGCCAAAAGCGAACGCTACCTGGGATTCTTCAGGGCGACACTGCTGCGACAGGCTAAATGTGAGGTGAAGATATCTGCATTGTCTTGTCCTTCTGACCCCACAATGTGCTCCAATTACTTCATTAAACCATGACTCTTTTCAGGGATGAATGGTTGGTGGTCGGGGTTAAGGTTAACCGTTCAGCGGAGCAGCTTAGGGGTCAGCGCTTCAGGCTGGGAAATAAAAATAAATCAGCAAGATGGCTTGAGGATGAGTGCCTGGGCTCACCTTTAGGGTCGTCTCTGACCACCAGCAGGCCGTTTCGACACACGATCTTCCCCGTTGCTGCGTCCACAAACACTAGAGACGGGATGCTGGTTACTTTGTACTTGTTCCACAGCTTCATCTGCAGAGAGACAACGATGAGAGAGATTGTTAAGAGAATGCGGATGGAAAACACCTCAGGAGGAGCGTATTGGTAATTATGCCAATTTCAGAGCATGGTGTAAAACTAAAATCTTGACAGCAGCATCATGTTTACCTGACAGGATAAACAACGGTCTAATGAAATACATACACTTCTTAACACTTGTGTAGCTGGTTAAAGGAGAGGCATAAGGGCATGAGAGCAGCATAAAGTGCCACAGTAGTGGCAGAGGCCCTGTGGTGACTGAATAGAGGGAGATAAGCACATTGCTGCACTTGAAAGAGGCCAAATTGGAGGAAACTTGCATGGCTCCTGCTGTGCTATGAATAAAAGGAAAAAGAGAAAAGCAGCATATACAATTCATACATTTAACAGGCATTCATGATCACCCGCTGCTCTTAAAATCAGGCAGAACACCGTTTATATGACAAGCTGATGTTAATACAGCCCAATAAAGTAACAAAAAGAAAGGGGGGAAAAATAAATCCTCACACGAGCTGACAGCATTCACAGAGTTCAGCGATCAGTGTAGTCCTTTACATCAAAGGGCAGATCAGGCAGTTTCTGGGGCTCACTTTCCATATCAGAGGCAGAGTCCGACGCAGTGAATAGAGAATAGCCGCGGCACTGTGCAGCGCTGCTGCTTCGCCGACTACAGAAGAACCAGCGCCGATGTCACATCACATCCTGAAACTAGCTTCAGAAGTCCAGAGACGAGGGAAGGAAACCGAGTGTGGTTCATCCTTTACTGATGCAAATCCTTTACTGTACTGTTTTATAGGTTTATTACTGAAAGACTGGGAAACTGATATTTAAAGATTCTAAAATTACTTTTATTGATATCTTGACACTTTCACTTAAAATATCCCAAAACAAGATAAATGGCCCACCTGATATTTGTAAAGCTTCACTTCTGACACACTAGTCACCACCTCCATAAATCAATGAGTCTTTGGAGAAATTATTGAACTTCATTTTCTTCCCCCTGGTGGGACTGTTAATGCGTCGCTTCATGTAAAGTTTGTCAGAAATGGTAAATCCAACCATGTAAAAAATAAATAACCAACCATCTACCTGCCCAAGAAATTACTATATTCTCGGCACAATCTGACTTACAAAAGTGACATTTGAGAGTTGCATAAAGTAATCTAGAAGTCACCAAATACAATCACTAATATTGCCCAGACAGTCTTGATAATAAAAAATAACACTGTGACATTCAAAAATCTTTAAATAAAAACTATATTTTTCTTCATACAAAGCTTGTTTTTTTTTTTTTTTTGCACCAGAGCCAAATGCTTGAGTGTCTGTATGATAAAATGATTTACAGTGCGACTCATTCCAAGCGATTTTCCAGCCAAATGAAGTGAGCGCCGTTTTCCTCGGGGCTGAGTGAAGTCACTCTGGAGTTTGGTTTCTTTTGAGCTACAGGCAGACGAAAAACCTTTTGTTGCTCGGTTTGCAAAAACGGTGACTTCTCTGCACTGCAAGCCTCCAATACAAAGACTTGAATGAGAGAGCGAGAGAGAGAGAGAGAGAGAGAAGAGGTAAACACTTGCAATCGGGATGGTTTATTCATATGGTTCGCCTCCTTTGAGAGACAACATGTGGAGGTCAACCTCAGACTCTTTAAGGTCAGACGCTCGGTCCCTCGGACAAGACAACCCGGAGCCGCATGACCCGTGTCGGTCTGGACGTCACTCAAACGCAAACTTCAGAGTCTGCCACAGTCAACATCTTTACCACACGTTGCTCTGGAAATTCAATCTTGTGCTCACAAATTGACGGGGTTAAGGGGGTTTATAGGACGGCCGTCTCCAAAAGCCAGCAGCCCAACAGTGCGTCCGTGAATCTACAGCCGCTTCGCACTCAGCCGGTTCCTGACGCCCAGGCTGAGGAAGCTTTGATGGCAGGATCAGACTGAAGATGTGTGAGATGGACCAGAGAGTGATGAGGTGATCGATTCTGTAGAAAACAATCCACTGAGAGCGACGAGCAACAATCATCAGAAACACTGAAGTGGAAAAAGTGCATTTTGTTATGCAATTGTTTAAAATGAGTTTTTAGGTATTTTTATGTTTAATTCATCAGAATTACAACTATTTACTATTCCTTCCTACTTCTGAACACAAATATGTGCATTTGAATCAGTTGTTCTGTACTATTACAAGCCTTTCCCACACCAAGACTGGAATCAACCCGAACACACAACACATTAAACAACACTCTTTTTGTGTATCCTAACCACACATGTAGTCTGATCTTGGTTGTGCATGTTTCAGACGTGTCCAAGCCTCGACACCCGACTCATGAATGTGTTGGAGACAACAAGCCACTCGTCTCACTGTTGAAGCAGGAAGGATTCTCAAACGGATCATGATTGGACAACAATGGGTTTAAGTAGAACTGATGGAAAAGTATAGCGCGACAACACATTCCCCATCAAAAAACAACAACTTATCACTTTAAAAGTTGATTTTAGATTTTTGTAATTCTTAGAGTTGGTAAAGTGGAGATGTTGACAAGAGCTGGCTGGATTCAAATTTTACCGACTTCTCATTTTTGTGTGTTTTTTTTTCTTTTTTTTTTTTAAGGCAAGTTGAAGAAATGCAATAAAACAAGATAAAGCATTTTAGTCTGTTTAAACTTAAATATTAAGCTCTGCAGTGCAATCCTACAATCATGATTCTGTCAGCCTCTTTTGATCCAGACGCCTTTTCACTGAATCTATAACCACATGGCAGGTTAATGCACACCATCGGAGATTATGTTAAGATAACATAAGTGCAGGGTTATTCATTTAAAGAGCAGAGGACGAGAGTGGTGCACCTCCTCCAAGCCTGCAGCATCAAGAGAGCAAAGGAGGGCTGTGCAGCGATTCCCCCTCTTTGTCTGGGCACTAAACTCACTGCATCCTCTAATCAGGTCTGCCTGCAGATCAGAGAGAAGCTAAATATTTTCCACGCTTTACATCCATTTTTAGAATGAAATGTCTGCTGTGATTTCATGGTGACTGATCGACCCAGTGAGTAACGAGACACAAACACGCACGTTGCAGAGTCTCGTCGCCAACGTACAAATCGACAAATGGATTTCTGCATCTTCACAGACGAGCTGTGCGAGGGGTGGGGGCGGATCAATGGGAGTCGTACAGGTATCACAGCAGAGTCACAGCAGAGTGTTGATTTTCACTGTCGTCTACTTGCCGCTCCAGAACCATCCCCTTCAAACCCTGAAGATCTTCACACTTGTAGTAGCAACTCCTCCTACTCTTGTTCTCATGAAAAGAAAACATGAGGATTGGATGTCGGCGATCAATTTCCCTGCTGAAATATTGGTTCATTGCTGAGCTGCAGGATTTCTACTGTAGTTCAGACAATAAATACAGGATGTGACATGATCGGTTGTAAAAAATGGCACATAACTCATAACTCATGCACTCGGGTGAGGGCGCGTCTGGCATCGTTTCATAGACGCCTTTCCCATGTGCTGCTGTGTGCAGGGCAAAGAAGATTAAAGCAATAGTTTCATGTTGAGTAGGAAATGCTATTATTTGCCTTCTTGCTGTTTGAATTACAACATTCTTTCATATCTGCACCCTAGCTATCAAGCTACAGCCTGCAAGCTCAGCTCACAGGGTGAAACAGTTACTTTCTCTAAAAGTAATGAAAACCCAGTCACTCAATATTTTGGCATTTGGCCAGAAAGTCCATTTGTAAACTTCAGAGGCACTTTGAACTTTCTGACCTCAGGACAGATGGACTGTTAGGTTTATTCGCTTTCTTTAGCGTTTGACACTTACATCTGGAGCTAAAGCCAACGTGTTCTGGTCACGAACTAATGTTTTCAAAAATATCAAATAATATCTCAAACCACCTCCCGGTTCCTCCCAGATGTGGAATTCAAACTCACACTGGGGATAAAGCTCATATAACTCAAAGAACGTCACTGGACAGCATCTCAGATCAGCACACATCATTTCTAAAGTACACTCATTCACTACAAACTTCATATAAATGGTAACAGAGGGACTGATTGACCTTCGTACAAAAAACAACTTATCTAATGCTTACATGTGAAGTCTTTTTTTTTGAAAAAACAAAAACAAAAAACAACCCAATAAAACCCATCAAAATTGATAAATTGTTCTATATTGTTGCAGGAAACAATGATTATTGTTGCTCTCACATCAATCAATGTAGCACAAAACAAGAATAAATAACAGTTCAGCTAATCGTTTGTGAGCAACAGTGAGATGACCTGATGCTCTCTCTCATTTTCTTGCTCTTAAACCTTTGGACATGTTAATAAATCAATAAAAAGCTGTCAGGAAAGGTCCATTACATCTGTATCGTGTAACTTCCCACTTTTTCTGTTTGACTGAAAAAGGAACATGTAGTATGGGAACCCTGGTGAGTAAATGATCAGAATGTTGTGTAAACCTCTGAAAACAGTGATGCTTGGTATTTCCTGAGCGTCTCTCCATGATACGATGCAGTGTGGGATTGTGTGCAGTAAAAAGATTTATATTAGAAAAACTACAAAGAGTTTTTATTCTCAACCTATGTAATAATGATACGCTAAGATGTTTTTTAATGTCCTAACATGCACAGATGTTTTTCCAACTATTCAAAGAGGCCATGAAATCATCATTTAAACTGTATGGAGATTATCTTCATAGGATCAGCATTGCAAGTGACCAATGCTAAGGCTCTCTACAGTGACTCCTATTCATTACCATTATCAACAGAGTGTGTTACGAGCAGCAGATCGAGCGATATCGTTACACACTGGTTTAACTGTGCCAATAACCCTGTGGAGAAAGGCCACCAACTGTTAAGACTCCAGGGAGCTGGAAATCCATACTAACAATCCATTTACTCTCCTAGACACGCCAGCATTAGCCTCACACTACACCCCGTGCTCATCATACTAATTGGATCACGCATGGCTGCGGATCCATATCCCAGAAGAAGAGCGAATCAGCTCGGTGTGGGGCCGCTGGACGTGTGCGTGTGCATGGCGATAGCAGGGCTGAAAATCTTATCGCCTCACCGATCAAAGAAGCGGCTGATTGTACTTTAAGAGCTGCCTGATGGGATCAATGACTGCATGCATGTACGACCTGTACCCCGAAGAGAACGGGAGTAAAGGAGGAGCAGGAATCGAGGCCGAGATATCAACGTTTTCATGTTAAATGTCATGCGTGCCGCTCGCTTTCATGCTCCTTCACACTGCTGCACTTTATGGAAACAGTCTGCACTTTAAGAGGTGGTTACTTGCAGTGGAGACGCTCCAGTGCTCTGTGGTCTAAAACTTTTAAAATCCCCTCACATCTGCTTCGGGTTTTGGCCTCGGGGAACGCCCGTCTCACTGAAATCTGGCCTCCGTCACTCACAGGCTGCGGTGGCCGAGCGTCACGTTGCCGAGATAACTGGAGTGGAAGAGATTTCTTCACTCATCTCCAATTCACCTGCGATTGTTCCAGTCCTATCTCCTCACAAATCTACTTTCACTGGACCGATTAGGCCGGCGGCGTCTGCCAGTCGCTCCCATCGCCGCTTCATTACAAGCGTGCCACTACAGAAGAGAGTCGGCCAACAGAGAACAGAGGATATGAGAGGTTTCCTGCCGGTGTGCTGATAACAGCTCAGAATTTCATCTTTCAGCATTATATGTTGATGATAATCCACCTGATGACTGGAAATGAAAAGATTCTTTTTGTGGAAGTTTGCCGCGTTAGTAAGTCTCAGTGGCATTTATTATCAGGCAAAATGGTCTCCGTGTGAGCTCTTCACTAATGTGAAGGGGAAATTATTGGCAGCGAAAAACAAGCAATGCGTTCTAGATGATTCAGAGACGACAGAGGAAATCATGCTCCAGTTTTATTTGATTAAAATCCTCAAAAGAGTAGAGTTTCTCAGAATAAAGACAAATATTTCAGATTGTATAATGATCTCCAGTTAGGAGCAGATACCAGTCAGGTAATCGATGGTTTTCCACTCAGCTTGAGTGCAAAGCGGTTTGTTAGATGTTGAGTGATGGACAGACTGCGCCCCTCATGACATGTTCAACAAAAGGCACTTGTCTTTTGCTGGGACTTTTTTATTGGAACTGCCTGCAGGCGGTGTGATCTCTGACCGTAAAGATTTACCGTCCCGGTGCAGAGGAAGACCCGTGGCCGGACTGCTTGACTCTAAGAATCAGCAAACAACCTTTATTCTTTTTTTCAGCTCTGACCTGTGCAGCATGGAGAACTATCAGCAAACGGATTCAAACTAACATGTTAGCACACAGCAGCAGCAACAGTTCATCCATCATGTGTCAGCAGAAAGCTTTTAAGTCATTCTGCATTTTCTTCTCAAGTCTTGGTGCTTGTAGACAGGTATGAAACGAATTCTCCCGCCTGCTCCTGCTCCCTCCTCTGCTGGCTTCACCGCTGCAGCCAGCTCCGGCTTTACATTCCTCCATGCTGCACCCCGCCTCTGCTCAATCTACTCCCGAGGCTCTCGCTAACTGCCTGTATCCACTTCAAAACGCTGTTGCTGCTCTTCGTGGTTACAAAGAAAGCCCTCCCCTCCCACTTCTCGGCAATACTTCAGCCCACACTCAGCCAGCGTGGTGCGTGTGTGTTGTTTCCAGCTTCCATCTGTGCTTCTCTGACCCGACTATCACTTTACCCGGTCAAGAGTGTTCACCGCCACGGCTCCCCCGGTGGTGAAATACACGTCTGAAAATCCCGTGACAGCTGCACAAGTCGCTGCCCTTTCTGTGTGATGACCTATCTCTTAATACGCTCCGGCTTCCTTCTGCTTTGCATGCGTCTGGTGCTTTGCCTTACACAAACCAGCACGGGAGCTACGCTTTCATGTTGAGGGCACCACGATCACTCAACTCTAGCACAGCTCTGGTTGCATGAATTTAAAAATCGCTGCCTCGTCTGTTTTCAAATATCCATTTTTTTCATTTATCATGTCAGCTATATTCCAAAAATACAAAAAGAGAAAAAGTCCAGGCCTCTCACTCACTGCCGCCTGCTTCACTGTGCTCATTACAGGGCTCATCATGCACTACACAGACACTCTGATGAGAAAATGTGCTTCCTCCCTGAAAATTGCAGAGCTGAAAGCATCCAGTGGGCGTCACATCAGGCCTCCAGAATGGAAAAGGCTGCTGCTGCTGCAGTGTGTTTCATTAATCTCCTAAAATTTCAGGAACAATTTTAGGAGCAGATCTTCCATATGGGTGACATTGGCCAAATTGCCGCCCCCCTTTTTATTTTTGATAAAGAGGTTTCCCCTGTTGCCACAGCAACCAGCGCCACCCCTCCACAGAGTCAGGACATGTCACCGAGTGCCATACACTTAGTGGTCTCTTAGTTAATAATTCAGGGATAAATAAATGGTTTTGTGGGGAAAACAGGTGCCAGAATGTCAGTGGGCTTTTTTTTTGGGGGGGGGGGGGGTGTGTTAACCCAGCAACAAAAAGAGGGAGAGAGAGAGAAAGAGCAGAAAGAGGAGAGAGAGAGGGAGGGAGGCGAGCATCCCACCCTCCTTTAGCCTTGTGTGGAGGCACAAAAGCGACGCCCCTGAATGCAGCCACTAAATCCAAACTTGGACCCTGGACCTGCACAGCGAGAAGTTTCTATGTCGTAAAGACTGCCACGTTAAGGAAAAAAAAAAACGGGGGTGGGGGGGGGGGGGGGTTGTAAAAGAGTAAAAAGCCAAGACTCAATAGGTATCTGCAGCATTGTCTCTCTGCAGGAATGGGCCGCCCTCGAGGCCTGCAGTCTGTGGGGTCAAAGGTCGGGACAGCAGGGGGTGCATTCTTCACTCCCTGTTTGGAGCAGCCGGCCAGCCACCCTGCTCCCACACACTCCCTGCTTTTTATTTCTCTGTGCATCCATGTCCACACACACACACACACACACACACACACACACACACACACACACACACACACACACACACACACACACACACACACACACACACACACACACACACACACACACACACACACACACACACACACACACACACACACACACACACACACACACACACACACACACACACACACACACACACACACACACACACACACACACACACACACACACACACACACACACACACACACACACACACACACACACACACACACACACACACACACACACACACACACACACACACACACACACAGTTTTCTTCGCTTTGGTCTGTCGTCCACAATAAATCGACATTTTCAACCACAAGAATGCTTCATTCTGAACAGACTTAATGAAATGAAAAACACACCAGCGCTTTGGAAGTGGTGTGTGATTATCATGTGAGCCGAGGCATCTGTTTCTCATGTGATTCATCTCGGACAATCCTGATTTTCTGCAACGCTCATTCCACACTGCTATAAATGACAGATAAAGTGGAACGCAGCAGAGTTCTGACCTATGAAGGAGGTAAACTACACCAGCACAATATTAAATATTTATAAAATCCAATACTTAACGTTGATTTAATGAGATTGTGTTTCAGTTGCTGAACTTTTTATGAAAGCTCTCTGCGTCGACCTGTCTCTAAACAACAGCTGCCATACCTACAACATGCTCGTCCTGCAGACCTAAAAATACAGTTTACAAGACACCATGAAAGAAATACATCTCAACATTTATGATGACTTACTTTTTGGTCTATTTATATTAACTTTTATCAGCTGAGGATGCCTGTTAAACTATCAATAAACCATCTCTGTGTCAATAAAAATGTTTTAAAGTTTGGTGGCACTCCAACGCAAATGTAGTGACAATGTATGGGTCCACTGTCTGGTCAAATATCCCATTACGCTTATAATAACACAGAATCACACTACTTGTGAGATCTCCATAAAATTGCCATTATAGTCACTATTTTTTAGTGAACTCTTACGTTTAAGGTGATTGTATTTTATTTATTGAAAATGCAACGTAAAACTACAAAAAATGCAAATGGTGTTAACTGTTGCATGGTGGAGTCGTGGTTCAGGTTCTCACCTCAGAGGTTCAGTTTGGTTTTCAGTGTGGAGTTTGCATGTTGTTAATGTACATGTGTTGTTCTTTCTAGGTGTGACAATGCCTGAAGAGGCCAGTGATTTTCCGTCTCTCTGAGTTTGCCATGTTATAAACCGATGACTTCACCCATCGTCAGCTGGGTTCAGCTCCACAATAACATGAACCTAATTCATGCTGAAACAAACTATTGAAAAACTCTTCATGAGATACATTGAACAAGAAAAGGGAATATTTCAATATCATAACATAACGAAGTCCTGTAAAGCTAATTAGTCGTAACACTACAAGGAAAACTGAGAGTAGTAACATTGATTATATTCTACAATCATCAATATGCAAGTTCAAAGGGAGACTGCAGGGTTCAGTGAACATGATTCTATAACTATAACTGCTAAGAATGCTTTCAATTTCAATAACATATGTTTTGATAACAAGCCAGCAAAACTGGATGTGATCCTGGATTAGTGATTTAATAGCAATAGCGTCATATGGAAATGAATTATAATAATTAATCACCGTACAATTTTGAACTTTTGTCAGACAGTAGAGGCGCATTTATTAATTACATTTACCCACTAAGGCACTACACTGACAATATTCCTGCATATCTACAGAAAATGTCAGAGTAAATGATTAGAGAAGCACCGATATTACATTGATGTTGTGGGATGACCAAGTATTCACATGTTACAATACTTTATCTGATCTCTTTGCTGTGTTTCCTCAACATGTAGTGAAAATAATAATAATACACATTTTATTTTCAGTGCCTTTAGAAAAACCCAAGGTCACTGTACAATGCAATTAAGACCAAGTGAAAAAAACATTAATAGATGATCAGACAATAATGTGAAAATAACAGTTAATCCTCTGAGAGGATCAGGAGAGAACCACCTACATTAAAATACAGTGAATACATTCAGAAGGAGCTATCATCCTGTACAAAATCTTACAACTTGGGGTGGACGTCAAAAATTCCAAATAATCCCAATATTGTAATCAAATAGCATTTTGGACAAATCTTTCAGTTTGCACGTGTGTATGTATGGAGTTTCACTAAAGTTAACATTAATTATAAACCATCTATTTGGCTTCTAATAATATAACAAACAGCTGTAATAATATAATATAGTAGTAATATTCAAACTTCTTCAGCATTTTCAAAGCAAGCTTTAACCAGGGATTTCAGTTTCAAAGAAAATATCATGATGTAGCTTTCATAGTTTGATACAAACTACTTTTCTCATTCTTTTATTTGTAATCGAGTACAATCAATGCATTGTAAAAGTAGTTTCACTGACAAATGTTTAATACAGTTTTCACTTCTGCTTGAAACCCTCGGATGTGGTTGTGGTAGTAGTTGATGTAAACGTGCAACATTTCAAACTTTCTCTGATAAACAGCAACGTTTCAGAAACAAAACGTCAGTGTAGCCCCTCAACCTTATCTCACCTTTTCCCCCCAGATTTGTACACACAACCTGTATTTATTCTGCGAGAGGATATTTGCAGTCGGCGCAGCTTTATTCTGCAAGTCAATCATTAAGTTCTGCTGAAGGTGCAGCTCGCCAATGATTTACCTCCACGCTCCATGACAGAGGCCCGCTGTGCGTGCGCTCGCCGTGTCATGATTTCTGGGATTGCTTTACCTCGCAGCTCCTGCCACGAGCCTGCATTTCATCAAGCCATGGCCTGCGGGGCCCAACAGACGCCCATCTAGAGCTGGCCTGGCTCTGGACCAGCTGGACCTGCTCTATCCGTTACCTCAGCATAACCCTGCGATACGGCCATCATACATTTGCCCTGATCTGCTCACCCATACCTTGAAACTAGTTTGTTGTGGAAGGCGACAACACTCACTCTCTGAGCAATAATCCAGTGCCATATGAAGCAATTTGAATGAAGTCAGATGAAAACATAATAATGCCTCATTAAGTCTGTGCTATAGCCATTACGTATTAATAACCAGACAAAACACACATTAGAATAAGCCTTTCAGCACAACTGGATTTTTACCGCGTGTGCTTTTGGAGTTCACTGCTCGATTAGCTACGCTCGGCAAACAGCAGCCGTGCATTAATTCTGCCCATAAGGCTGCTGCACATTACCGTGTCTCTGGTACCCCGGTTTCCTGGAGTGCTGGGAGGAGGGGGGGTTAGACCGTTTCTCTGTTGTGCCCTCTGTTTGACCCCACATTTAACTCCCAACACTCCTCCTCCTTCTCCTCCCCCCACTGGAGCCACAGCCCAATCCATGGTCCCACCACAACACAACACATTAATATTTATGGGAATTCGAAGGGAACGTTTCAGACACATTATCAGCGTTTTGTGCATAATCGGAGCAGCTCTCAATTCTAAAGACTTCAGTCTCTCTAAAGCACCTTTGAGTGGCTGGTTTGCACACATTGCACATTTTCCTTCCATCCGTATTAATTCACAATTGTGTTGAAATAGCAAACGCATTTATACACCGTGATAACACAGAAAACACAAGCTGCATAAACACATAAAGACACCCTTTGACCAATAATTACAGCAACAGACTCGCATGTTCTTCACATGTCGCACTGCTTTAGAACATGAAGAAATCCAGTGAACAGGCCGAGCCTGGATCCTGTCAGGGGAAAGAAAAGAGGAAAACATGGAGCACCTCGTCCATGAGGCGACTGTGTCATCGGCAGTAGTATAATGTGTGTGTATGTAGTTTGCATGTAATTACATCTCATTTTGTTGGATTTGATTGGACAAAAAACTGGGATGTTGCTGATTGTTGATTGACTTGCCATGTGAGGGGTTCATCCTCCACTGGCACGACAACATTTAGGAGAATGGGATCAGTTTAGTTATGGATTTTAAAATCTATCACCTTAAGTCACCTTGTTTCAAGCAAGAATTCTACTGGAGGTTTTATGAAACTTAAATATAATATTACCTTTCCTTTCCGTGTCAAAGTGTATTCATGCAACACGTATAAATGTTTAAAACACAAGCACCATCACTGCCAATGTGTGATATATAACTATCGAACAACACATATAAAAAAAAATTGAGCTTCACAAAGTCAACAATGCAGGTGGAGTTTTGGACTGACACAAGGCTGTGTGTAACACAACCAAACAGCGTTCCTGTTAATTCAGTAAATTACACTGGCAGAACAAGATGGCACATGGCGAGTTAAAACGGGTGTCATTCTATCCACTGTGAATCAGAGTGCAGCCATTCATTTATTCCAGAAACGCATAATACCCACATTCTCACTGTAAAATCACCGTTATTGGTAGATATTGATTTTCCCTTCACCATTTCAAAGTCAAGACAGCGGATGGCAGAGCAGAGGAGTGGCGAGCTACGTTGTCTCACGGTTGAGGACTTTCTGTTTTGAATTCACAGAGAACAACTGTGACCCTAAATCAACCATCGGTGTGAATGTGTGTGTGTGTGTGTGTGTGTGTGTAATGGTCCGTCTGTGTGTTTGCTCAACTGAACTGTGGATGTGTCCCCTGCCCTGGGACCGACTCCAGCACTCTCGACCGTACTCAGTGTAAAGCATGTACAGATCGATGTTTGTCAGGACTGGCTGAAACCATAAGGTACTCCCAGCAGTATTGATATGAATAATCCAGCTACTTTCCCCATCGTCAACAAGAGAGCCCATAGTCTCGTTAGACCTTGAAATATGGTAAATTGAGTGAAATATACACAGAAGACGCTGCACTTGGCAGGACACTGTAATGCTATTTTTGGTCCAATCATAGCCGTCAGAGCAGGAACGAAGCCCCATAAATCACAGCGACACCCTGCCTCTGCTCTGCGTCATAAAACACAGACTTCTGACAGAGTAACGCAACAAGGCCTGTGAACATGTGTACGTACAAGCACACACACACACATACACAGACTATAAATAACACGGGCAGCCCCCCTTCGGCCACAAGAGACAAGAGCTTAAATTTTTCTTATCTCACAAATTTAGCACCTTAGCGCTGCCTGGGGCTGTCGTCCACAAAAAATGATCTCCCACAAGAACAATGGCTCTAGTTTCCTGAGGGAGAGGATGTCCTCGCTCTATCTGCCTCATTACCCGAGTTACATTCAGCTCTGCAGGGTTTGGTTACACCAGGACACTTTATATCCATCCATTAACCTGTTTCCTCCTCCCATCAAACGCACGCTAAAAGTCACATCTGTTTCGCTGCTGCTGCAGAGCGCCGGAGCATTTTATGGCCAGGCTGTACATCTGGACCTCGCTCGTATCTCTTTCAGATGCCCTCCTCGCCGCCCACCTCCCTCAGCTGCATGCACGCTTTATTCTGGGCTTATTCCACCCCCACTACACTTTTTCACAACAGAGGCGTAAAGATTCATTCTGCTATCAGCTGCCTCGCCATCAGCATCGGCCCATAGCGGCCAATGGAGGAGCCCCCCGGGGGCAGATTTCATTTGATCCAGATTAAATACTGCACAAAACATGCAAATCAAATCTCCATCATGGCCATTAACACTCCTCTCAGGGAAAAACCTGTGTACCATTTTGAATAACCGAAATATAGCCTTAACGTGTCCATTTAAATAGAAAAGTATAGTTTCTTTCCAAACAATCTTAATTCAAAATGCAGACAAACATTCAAATTGAGAAGATTCCAGAGTTTAAAGTCTAAAACCGCCAAATTAATTGGAACATTGGGGACAGAATATCCCCGTGTTTACATCAGAGTGTCTCATTCCGAAAAAGCAAAGAGAAGTAGATGAAAGTAAACAAAAAAATGGAAATGATAATTTGACTGAGAGGAGGCAGACAGACATGGAGCGGTGATATAAAAAGGGACATAAAAGCAGGTTGTGAGAATGTCTGCCTGTACAGCTCTGCTTTGAGAAGTGCTTTAAAAGATGTGGCTCCGGCAGGCTGCGGCGGACCTCCAGAGCTCCGACAGTGAAGACGGGTCAACTTTTTGTTACAAGCAGAGTCCTGGGAACAGCGTGTGGTGCTCCGCCAGAATACCTGGACCGATGCCTTGCTTCATATGCAGCGATAAAAAAGGTCTGACATTCAGTTCGTAGCAAAAAACCCTGCAGAGCCTCAATATGAACAACCATCAATTTCCTGGATACTTAAGGTCAGGACTGTTGTAGCAACACAGAAAGTTGAAGACTTTTTCCCCTCTTATAACTTCCTATACCTTCTCCCGGGGGTGGGGGGTGGTGGTGGGGTGGTGATCTCCCAGTACAGCTCAGGCCCCATTTACACAACAACGTTTCATGTGACAACACCTAATCGGTTAAAAAAAAAGTGTTTCCACTGCAGGAGCTGACACACTGACAAGTGGTTCTCGCGTAAACGGGGCCTCAGACTAAATTTCCAACAGGCGTTGGGCTCAGCTCAGAGTGGAGGAAAGACATACCTTTAGTGTTTACATCATAACCAAACTGTCACATGCTTCAAACATTCTAAAGCTGAAAAACATAAGCAATTGTTGGATCAGCAAAACTCAATACTGTTGATTTATTTTGACTAGTAATTGTTATAAATTAAAAAAAAAAGACTTCCACAGAGCTTAAATAAAATTTTCTTAAAGATTACCAGAAACTGAACCAACTACCACCAAGGATAAAAATGTGTAAATATTCATCCTGAGAAGTTCATGAAAGTCAGTTCTTAAAACATTTGACTTAAAATAGTTTGGATCAGCTCCCACCCTACTGAACTGAATGGGTAGACCAGAAGATGGCTTCACACACACCTTCTCTTTCAGAGAGCATACAAGGCTCAATTAAAATCAGGTTGATCGGGAAACGAGGTCATCTGATGCAATTCATCACAAAATGCAGATGAAAAACCAGAAACTTCCATTTGAGCACTCATTTATGTGGAGTTTTTGGCCGCAGTCGTTTCCTGAGAGATAATCTAAGAGGGACTCAACTGAACTTGGACCTTCATTTAAAAAGACACTGGAAAACGTTGGCCGATTTACCTTAGATCTCAGGATGAGAATTTCTTTCCGAACCGCTTTGAACACGGTTGTCAATGTTGGCTTTAAAACTGAGCCTCACTTTCTCCTCGACATTGAAAAGGCAGGTGTCAAGAAGATCCATGTGAAGGTCAATTGACGTGACTGACATCCGTCTCCTGAAGACATGCGACATGACGACAAGAAGCTTGCGAGCGGCTCCAGGGATGACCGGCAAGGACGAGGCTTTACTTTGAAACTCTGAAAGTTATGATACTTAGAAATTAAAGGCAGATGTCTTAAAAACCGCACAAAGAGTTTAGATCGGAATGTTGCAGTTCAATAATAAAATTTAAGACACAGAGCTTCTCCAAGCACCTCAGAAGGGAGTTCCCAAAACAGTGTCTGCCCACAACGCAAATACCATAAACAAGATATGTAAGAGGGAATATAAACATGATGAAATGGCATTATGTGAAGGATTAAGCTCCTCAAACATCCTTCATGTCTCTGCAAGCTGCTTTTCAGGTAATGCTGAGAAAAATCTGGGAATGACGGAATACTGCAAATCTAACTGGTAAGAAGAAAAAAAAAAAGAAGAGCAACACCAACAGTCCAACCGTGGAGCTTTGATGACAAAGGCATTGGTGAGAAAATGGTTGCAGATAAAAAAAATAAAAGAAATAGGGAACAGTATCTCTTGCTTTACTTAATGCTAACATAGATGTATCACGGTAGATTTGATAATTTATCATGTGAGCAGTCACCATGCTGTGGGTCAGTCTAGTGTTTGATTCACTCACGTTCAGCAGAAGATAAATCTACCAAAATAAATCGAGATAATAGATATATAAATCTAGTTAAATCAGGTGGTTCTCATTTACTAAACAGGAACTTCATGCATTAGTAAAAAAGCTGCTTTTCACTGGAGACGAGTTTTGGGTCCAATCCATCCATCCATCTTCTATCCTACTTATCCTGTTCAGGGTTCATAAAGGTCGATATTCTCACCGTAAAATGAACAGTTGGAATATCAACAGTTGGTGGCTCAGTGGCTGAAGCTGCTTTAACAAGTCTGTGGTAGTATTTACTGGCTTCCGGAGAAAGCAGTGGTGTTACAGAAACTCATTGCAATGTAATGAGTCATTCACTATTTTGAACTTTAGTAAGAAACAAACCGTGAGGATACTGTAAAGGAAGTGCTGGGTCCTGAACCTCCAATAAACACTGGTCTGACTTTACTGTGTGGCTCTACTCAGAAGAAGTGAGGAAGTTTACAAGAGCACATTGTTGTCCAAACAGGCTTGATCAGATGAGGCGATACTCAAAAGAATTCCTCTAAAAACTTTGGCTATTTTTGGAGTTGCTTTCTAACCAGGTTTACTTTATAAGCTGGTGTAAACCCGTCACTGTGATGTGCTGCTGAGGAGCCGCTGAAAGGCAACACAAAAGGTAAAGTGGAGGCTTTTAAAAAGAACATCTGACAGCGAGAGCGGCGAGGAAACGGGGCTGAAACAGACCGACACAGAAGGCCAAAGGGCATTAGAGTCAATTTTCGGGGTCATGTCACCCTGGTGGAGGGCTGATTGACAGGGCACAGCACTGGTTCAAAGTTCAAGCCTTTAATAGCCCGGTTGGAACAGCATGACCCCAATGTCTGCTGTTCTCGCTTCACCTCCATGCAAACCCCCGATCCTCCCCGACAGAGCAGTCTAAGCTCCCAAATTAAATTTCTTTCAAAAACTTCTCAATAAATTCTCAGTAATCTCCACAACTCCACACTCCTATCGTTTTTACAACCTCCCCGTGGATTGATCCGTCTTGTACACACCTGAAAAGATTCCTAAAATCAGGCAAGAGTGATGAATGAATGAAAGAAAAACGAATGTATTGGCAGTGCAGCGTCTGCATTTAAAGCTTTCACTGCGTCAAAAAAAAGAGAAAAAAAAGCAGCATCAGAGAAAAGGGTGCTCTCTGCAGCATGTTTGTAATTCAGCTCCACAAGCCCGACACACAGATCTGAGGCCTCCCACGGATGCAGGCGGAGGTCACGGGCCTTGCGAAGCCCGGGCTTCCAACAGACTCTTCTCATATCTTATTTCAGCCATTCGAGGGCTCCTTAGACACGATGATGTAATCCTCCGGCACATATCCTCCACTCAGACACACATCCAACATTCATCTACATTTGCACCGTTTAAACACTCCATACGCTCTCCCACTGCACAGTGAAATAAAGGACACGGTGGAGGAAATGACGGGAGAGTTGACGCTGCAAGGTGTTTCAGTCTTATGAGCGAACTCACAGTTTGAGCTTTAACCATTCCAACTCCAAAGCTCCAACTTTGCAACCAGTCATAAGATGATGGAGGAGGCATAGTGAGGAAACTGTGATAAATATAAGGTGATTTGTTTTAAATGTAGTCTGCCAAACAAACATGTTACAAAAGAAACTATAAACAAATAGACATTTTATATATACAGTAATACAGTACATTTTCCCAGTTGAGCAATCTGAACAACCTTTACCTCTCACATCCTCCCATTCTAAAAATCGCACACACTAATTAGATTTTTCACATGTTATTGTTTGTTTGCATTATGTAAAAAAGTAGGTATTTGCTGTGTTGATGGACCAGTCAAGTTTGTTACCATCATCACCATCAAGCGGGTGCTTCCGTCTCTCTGCATCCATTCATCTCTGCTTCATCCTCCTCAGGGTAGCTGTAGGTTGAAGCTGATCCCAGCTAAAGGTCGCAAGTTCGTCACAGGGCAAACAAACAAAGAGACAGAAAACCACACAAGTATCCCACACCTCTTGGCCTGCGCCAGGAAATGAGTGTAAACTCAAGCACACACACACAAGACATGTTTGGAGCGTGAGACCAGCAATATGTCAACTTTAGGCATGAGAGCTAATCTTTGTGTGCGTGTCTGAGTACAAGCAGGTGATTTCTTCACTCTCTAAAAACATGTTAAACAAAACGACATAATGTAGGAGAGGGTATGAACGTGGATCACAATACACACAGATTTAACTGCTACTCGTCGAGTTCAGTTATTCTTTTGATGAAAACTCGGCGGGTGTCAGTCCACATCCAAAGGGACTCTGGTGCAGTTTAAGTGACGCGTGAAGGAGGTTTGGATCAATGGCATCCAGAGAGAAGAGACAGAAATGTGACGGCCGTCATCTCGCACCACAACAGGGAGCATTGGCTGCTTTATGGTGCTCAGCTGGTAAAATTACCTCCACTACAATCACATGAGAGCATTCGGCTCAACACACAGCACTCTGGTTTGGAGTTATGACCGTTTTCTCACATAAGAAACTCCTAAAAAATGTCAGAATGCAGTTCTCTATATAGCTGGTGGTTTCATGGTAAAAATGGCTAAATAATGTTTCAGGTTGCAGCATGAATACTCTGATTACCAATGAAATTAGTTCAGTGTCAAACTAAGCAATAGTTTGTGTTGAATTTTTACTCTTAACTTAAGATGAGCCAAGAAAACTAGTAGCCAGACATCTTCCCCACAATTCAGTAAAAGTGGCAGGATTGGGACTTCCAGCTTGAAAAACAAGACATTTCAATGACTGCAGCGCCATCATTTCCACAAAAGACATGACTGGTTCATTTCGAGTACGTCCAAACATTTCAAGCAGCACAGGAGAGCAAAGCAGACCTCGGTCGCCGAGTGCTTCACAGTGATTTGTAATCGGGCTCAACATTTAAAGGAGCAGAAAAGGCTTTTAAAGCTTGCCAATAATCAAGAAGATGGAGGGACAAAAAAACCCCAAAGTGCAGCTTTGGGATTGAAAGACGCGCGGAGTCCTTTAACGGAAACAGAAAAGGAGACGGCCAACATGACTAGGAGCGTGACAGATCTGTTTGTTTGTAGTCGACATCAGCCGCATCCTTGGGAGTGCAATGAGATAAAAACAAATCCAACACAGGAATTAATGACGACACTTCTGTTTCTCATACTGTACATTAGAGTCCAGCAGCTCATGAGCACTTTGCAGCCATTCAAACCAGCGCTCAGTTCAGAGATTTGAGGATTTCCAAAACAGTCCTTCTGGGTTTGGTACAGGAAGCCTGAATAAAACTGCAACCAGGACAGAATGAATGAAGAGGAACACAAGGATGAACTCAAACACCTATTTAGAGAAGGAAAAAAGTTTTGCATTTTTAATCAGCAACTGGCAAGCTTCACAATTTATTTAAAAAAAGGTTGTGTCTTGTTAGAAAGGAACACTTTTGATTTGGTTTGGCTTTTCAAGCAGTCGAGGTTTTGAATATGTCAGAAAATAAGGCCAATATTCATACACTGGACTGGTGGGTCTGGATATGGATCACATCATGTCACGCCAGCTAATCACAAGAAAAGATCACTGAAGATGAAGAAAGACGCTGTGGGATAGAGGAAAATATTCATAGAGACACCAGGACAGCCAATAATACAGTGCAAAAGATTGAACTGTGAGGCATTCAATGAAGGAAATGCTTCTCGTTTCCTCAGCGTGATCCAGTCTAAATCCTGAAAGCGTTATTGTCCCTTGCTCATTTTGAAAAGCCGTCCAGGGAAATGTGATTAAAGTTTTCCACCAATGCAAAGAAGTCGTCTCTGGAGATCTGAACTGTTGCTCTTTTCAAGTTCAGTAATAGGCTAACATTAAACTAAGGAGCCCACTGCCAAGTAAGTATGGAGGCCCTCCCATTAATGAGTCATGGAAGACCACAAGCAGTGCTCTTAAAAATGCATCAGCCAGGAGCAAACTACAAGCCAGAACACAAAAGGACACGGAAATGGCTTTTCTGCACACCTACACAAATTGGTAGTTTTTGTCACTTTGGCCTTCGTGGGAGCAGAAGTGAGCTGAAGAACGTCACTCCTGACCCCCGACAGCTCGGATGGAGCAGAGACAAAGACGACACACATGGGCGAGGTGCAGCTCTGCCTGCGTCTGTGGCGGTCAGGAATGTCCAGCGAGTTTAGTGGGTTTATAAATAACCGTCAGAAACAGGCAGACACAAAAGCCACCGCTGTTCTGTAGGCAGGCACTTTTCACCGGGCAGCCTCCCTTCGTTTCTACCAGCGTCTCACCGGGGCAGTTAGCACCGGCACGCCACACTCCCGGCCTGTCAGCATCTGTGCAACTCCAGCATCAGCAGCAATGATCGGTCTGGAAACATGAGAACAGTCAAAAACAAGCTTCACGAGCACACAAGAGGGTAGTGTGGATGTGGAAGGAGGAGGAACGCTCAATAAGTGCTGCTACTTTGTTTATTTGAATATTTTTATTGATTTATTTTTTTAATTCATTATTTAGTCAAGTGGCATAACTTACTGTGAAAACACCACAGCACAATTTATTTAAGAAAAAGCATTGGGAAAAAAGTTAATTAACTGTTTTATATCTAAAAAAAATAAGGATTATCGGTTCTGAGATGTTGATATTTTGTGAATCAATTGGTTCAAACAAAAAGACAAACTGAAGGTATTTTGGATTTAGACTACTATTCAAGACAATACAGAAAAAAATATGCTGAATCTTCGGATTTTGGTGAAGATTTTCCCCCAATATTTGTCATTTTGCAGACAAATATTTAACTGATTAAAAAAGCAATCAAAAGATTGATAATCAATGGCAGTACTTGTTACTCGTAGCATCATGTGCAGTGTTAATGTAGTATTTTTCTACTATTTGTTTTGGATGGAACACGGCCAAATTCATGACATACAATGGCGATGAAGCCTCATCCGCACTGACCAACACTGGATTGTCAAAAGAAAACGGAGGATTAGGATTTTCTAGCCATCACCCTAATCAACATATCAGATACTGGCAAAATCACTGTGCATCTCTAATGAGGCACATCAGCTGCAGGCCCCGTTTACACGACAACGAATTCGAGTGTATCTGCAAAACTTTCTTCACTTTTGGGGGGTCCGTTTACACGGCACCAGTTTGCGGATGCAGTGTATCCGCCAAGTTTTTAATCCGGCTCCAAAGGTGGAAAAATCCCTCCTGCAGAGACTGATGGAGGCTACAGAGCCTGTTACTGCACATGTGCATCTCTCCCCCTCCCTCCTGCTCATCCAGTTGTAAACAAACATGGCGGCCGTGTAGTGGTACGACTCGTGGTCCATATTCTAGTTTTATCGTCCAGATCAGTAGTTTAATAGTTGAGACTCTCCCTGATAGCATCTGATGTGTCATCAGTCCATGCGGATGTCGGGTTCTTCACGTTTATAGTGTATTGTTCTCTGCACACACGTCTGTGTAGTTTCATTACAAAATCAAGCAACAGCGCCCTCCAGTGGCCCGGCATACTAACTACATCATTGTCCCTGTGTCCGCTGCTGCAGTGGAAACGCCCCCACTTTTTTTTTTTTAAGCGGATTAGGTGTTGCCAAAGTGACTTCTTTGAGTCATTCTCAACATGTGCTCATCAAATGTAAATCAATATATGGTAACATTTTAAACTCTATTATTATTTTTTTTAAATCTGTTAAATCAGCTTACAGTCGCTGATTGGAAAAAGGAGCTACAACCCATCTGACTGGGACCAAACAGCAACACAACACGTCGGCTCTCACAGGAAAAAGGCAGTTTGGGAAATAATGAGACTATGCGGCTGTAAGGACGGGGTTGCATCGTGTAATGACTTGAAAAGTGGCAGGCGGTCTATTTGGAAAGCGCAGAGTGCTTCTGCGTGAAGCGACGCAGAGCCGATAGGAACAGATTATGACGAGAATCAATCTGCAGCGCCACATTACAGCCTTCATCCATTTTCTTCTGGTGGGTGGGGGAGCCTGTGCCTGGAGCTCCACCATGTTTTATATCTCTCAGTTCTATCGTCACCTTCCCAGTACTCCAATCCTCCCTTCGCCCACCCCTCCCCCCTCCATCCCTGTTAAATGAAGGACTGGAAAGGCATGCACTGAGCACGCCGGAGAGCCACGAAGGAGGACGGGTGACAAGGTGATGTGCTGCACAATAGCCAGTCACACCACATTGAAATGCTTTTTCTCAAACACAGTAGAACTGGAAAGCGAGGAGGGTCCAACAATATGTATTTATGCATGTCCCGTTCTTCTCGTGGTGGAAAATTGCGATTGCGATGCCAATTCTGCTCTCGGGTGTGATTCATCAGTGGTTTCCTCTCAGAACCACCTCTAAGAAAATACATCATGGGAACCAGCTCTGCTCTTCTTTCCTTGCACTGGAAGTGGTGTTCCTCTTCTTATGGGGCACTAACAAGGAGGCAACAACAACTGGTCTGCTCCTCTGTTAAATCAAAGAGAAACATCTTCCACATTGTGGACGAATACAACCAGGCAGATCCCGACATGTTTTCTTAAAGAGTTTCAGTGTGAGTAACACCCTCTGTTTGACATAACGTCCTCATAAATAAAACAACCTGACATTTGGCCTTTTCCATGTGCTCTGCACCGGCTTGTAAGTTTGTAGGCCAACATGTTGTTTTAAGAGACCATTTTCATGTCTTCCATTTCTTTCTGTGGGTGTGACATGATCGACAGCGAGCAGAGTGCAGTTGTGCATGTGAAAACAGCCGAATGAATGTATCAACTACCTCCGGCAATTTTTGTATTTTTGCTTGTTCTCTTGATAAAGGAGGAGAAAAAATGAAAAGCAACAAGCTCCAACTGAACGCAAGAAATTCGGCTGTCATATCGCCTCCTTGTCTATTCGGCTGCCTCCTTTTGTACAGCAAATCAATGCAACCGGCGCTGGAGCTTCGGCTAGTTTCTTAAACCGGATGAATCAACCGGGATTAGAAAGCAAGCCATCCCACACCCAACCTGATGTGCCACCATGAGAAACGAGTGTGTGATTTGAAACACTGATGGAACATACGCTGACATTTGGGCTTCTTTTTTCCTGAGGTGCCTAAAGAAAATCATGGGATCCACTTGTTTGTTTTTGTTCGAGTTTCACACTGCATGCCCTTCCTGAGTAATTGGGTGGAATTTGAACTAGCAAATCTCTGTTTATAAGCTTGCCGTATTGAGAGGTTATATTCATTCATTCATTCATTTTCTTCCGCTTATCCGTTTCCGGGTCGCGGGGGTGACAGTCTGAGCACTGTCACCCAGATCACAATGCACCATTTAAGAACCTTCCTGCAGGTGGTGAGCCCACGGGAAAGAGGTTATATTTTTTGAGTTAATCTATGAAAAGGAGTAGAAACGTTTCGATTTTACACTGACGCCTTTTACACGACACATGCAGAGTCAAGACTTTATCCAATGCAAGGGGGACTCCTGTTAACCTTACTACATTAGACCAAATAAACATTAAAACACTTTGATTTATGAATCAAAAATGTCTTAATTTGATTTCATTCAGTTTAACCTTTCAATCCCAAATAATGACTAGCAAAGGCAGGAAAATTCACTTATTAGTTGAAACCATCATATCAACAAAGCCTGTAGAAGGCAGAATTCACAAAAAACAACAATATCTTTATATTTAACCTCTTATCCGCTCATCTACATCTTAATTAGTGAAATTATACAAAAAACAAAAACAAATGTTTTGCATACCAATTTATTTGGAGATTATTGTGACATCTCAGTAGTAACCGTCTCTGTCAATACTTATAGTTTATCTTGGATTGTCGGCTGATCATGGGCCTGAACAATGGATGAGTAATGTTCAACAGATTATTGTAACGCTATAACTTAGCGATATGTGCTGAGCACTTTAAAGTCTGTGGTCTGCAGCTCAGGACCAATGCTACACAAATATGACACATATGCAGATATTATGTTGGACGCAGCAGGAGCGAAGCACATGTAGAGAGACGACCAGCTGAGAGAAACACCTGAGGTGGAAGTGAATCCTGACAGAACAACATGGCTGGAGTGGAGATACATTATCACAACCCTCTTCACACGGTTGTTAACAACTTCTCTAATAACGCTCATTACAATAACACTGCAAAGTTGTCCGTAAATGTTCCTTACAGCTATTGTGTGGATACAGCAGCCCACTTCTTAAGCAGTCTGCACATTGACCTCAGCATTTAGTGTCATGCAGGCTGTTGTTGCTTTGCAGACACAGATGCAGCTGTAGAGCGGATCTAATTAAATGCTGTTCCACATTAACAGGATTGAGTGAACCTACAGATTTCTGCCGGTTCCCTCCGGCCTGTGAGTGGCACTCTCCATAATGCGTGCAAGCAGGAACCGGACGACGTGCTTCCTAGAATATACTCACATTCTGCCAGACACAAGCGAAACCGACATCCGTACATTCAGATGACCAGCGTGCATTGTGCCTCGGGGTGGTGGAACATGGCGGCAATGTTACAGTCACACAATGGGCGAGCCGAGGGATCGGCCAAATGAAGCCGCTTTTCAAGGCTTAGTGGTCTTTATGTAGCTTTAGGCGCTATCTGGAGGTGTAGCTTGTAATGTTGAAGCTCAAATCTCAGGCTAATTACAGTTGTAGCTCCACCTCAGTGAACCAAATTAAAAACATTATATTCTTTCTTTGCCTGCAGTCATTTTGTTGTCACTGTGCTTTTGGGCTTTGGATCAAAAAAAACAATGTAGCCCAGGTTTTGCTCCACTTTGCTGCCAAATACCAACCAGGAAACTGTGGTTTGTCGAACACAGCGAGCTCCGCGGGACACCACATATACTGTCGGTTAGTGGCTGGTTGCATAGGACATAAAGTGCATAAAGGGCCAAGTCTGGGTTCTCTCACTGAGAATGAAGTGCGTCTAAATGGGAAAAGACAATAAGCAAAACACTAATTTCCATCAATCATGCAAATATACATTTCATTTTACTGAGAATAAACGAATGCGACGCAACCCTTTGCTATGACCCTGACTTCTACAGAGCAGACCAAACAAAAAGCGCGACAATAGGTGTGCCGAGAGTCTGGAGACATAAACAGCCGGTCGGCATTGGAGACCATGTGCGAGTCTGCTGCACGACAGGCTCTCCGTTTATGTACTCGCTCACATTTGTTGAGACAACAGAGCAACTGGTCAACATCTCAGCGATCGCCGTTTCACAAGCTGAACTGTGGGAGACCTGGCTCGTTCAAATAATATTTATAATTTCTGACAGATAACCCACCACAAGAGGACCGCACAGTCTGCTCCTCACTCAACCCAGCTCGCCCAGCGCTTTATGGACGTCAAACCTTTCCTGCTATTTCATGAACTCCCAATACTGGAAGAGCCACACTTTAAAACAGCTTGAATTCAAATCTCCTGTGGGGGGCTAATACAAGACATGCAAGAAGAAAAGTGCCAGATTGTGTGGAAGAAGAGGAAATGCACACCCAGATCCTAAAAATAAATAAATAAAAAATCCACAAATATCCCAATGCAGGAGGTGAAATTCCACCGCTCCCATCTTTTTTATTAGTATTTTACCAAACTGTATGTCTTGCTATCATGCATAAAGTTCCCAGGGAAAATAGAGCTCAGACTTGATTTGCACTGTGTTGGATTAAGTACTTTTTTTTTATTATTAAACAATGCAGGAGTAGTTTAATGTTGAGATAATCACAATACAAGTTCCATTAATGTGGAAAGTAATTTGAGAGTCCGCTCATAAGTTATGATCGCATTACTTGGCATCATCTCCCGAGACGCATAGTTGTCTGAGTGCCAGATAACATTAAATCTTCCATATGGCCACATATCAACCACAGATCCCGCTGCTAATGCAGAGAACATAAACGAGAGGTTTCTTGAACCCGCTAAGCTAACATCAAAGCTGGAAAAACCAACTGAAAAGACAACAAACTGAGGAATGAACAATGAAATCTAGTTGCAATTCTGGCAGCTTTTTTTGGGTTCCATCTCCTGCATGACCTCAAACTTGCGAAAGTTAACCGACGAAGGGTGAAAGAAATATACAAGCGTACACAGTGATGAGAAAGGCCACTTTAAGCAAAAGATTATATAGAATGTATGTTTGACATCATCTGCAGTGTGATGATTAAGATGTCAGCCACAGCAAGTAACGCAAATATGTTTGATTAATGCAACGCGTGTAAGTTAATGCGCTGCAACGTCAAGCTGCTGGGAGTTGAAGCCCGTCTCCGCTGACTATCAGCAAAAGTCGAAAATCATTATATTTCAGCATAGCCGTTTAGATGATGTGAACCTTTCGCATAGCGTTATGATTTCTGAACATTGGATTCCTTGAATTTGAATGTTTTCAAAGCATTTTGAATGGCCATGTGCTTAAATTGAAGTGAATCAATTATTGGCCAGAGTCCCTCATGACCCTAACCAGCATGCCTGCACATGGACGCTCTTCCTCCAGGACACTGGTGCCAACCAATGCAATCACATCGCCGTGTACTGCCCACCACCCAAAATAGAAAGTTCTACCTGTTGAAAGCTTAGGACACAACAGCATTTCTTGCTTTCTTGTCACTAAACTCTGAGGAGTCACTTTGGATTAAGCAATACTCCCTTCTCACAGCTCAGAATCGTCACCTTACACTCTAGTTACGGGTTCGTAGGCTTTTATCAGGAGAACGAATTGGGTATTTTCACACTGTATTCAGCTTTTGATTATTAGTCTTCTTGTCTCAGGCAAGAAATGAATCTGAAAAGCAGTTCTGTTCTGTGACATGATCATTTTTCCCCCCCGGAGGAATACAATGTACACTTGTGTCGGCCAACAGCTCCGTCTGGGTGGTCCAGCAAAGTGAGCATCGAATGGACCGGCCTGGACCGGTTCAGCTCAGGCTGGACTTTTGTGTGGGACACTCACTTCATTTCTCCCTGGCTGTTTGTCCCCGACCCCCCCGGTGAAATGACAGACCTGACAATGCCACCTTTTTTTCCCCCACAGTTTTAATGAGCGAGCTACCATACTGAATTGCCTTACTGTTTCAGCGAGGAGATCCAGTTAGCGATTTTCATCCATCATACAACAAGAACAAATAAACAACAACAAAAACCCTCACTATGGCCTACATGGAATTACCCTGGCATATGCAGACAATAGGGCCATGACGCAATGCTGCTTTTATAATTGATACGCTTCCACCGTCCATTCTATAACGGTCCACAGAAATCCAATAACCACTAATTGCTACTCCAAACATGAAGCACTTGGCTCATAATGACTCCATGTCTTTCACACTCTTTTTTCCCCCCTATGTCTCTGTAACTCCAACTCATCTCGTGCTTCAACCCTGTAATAAATTCACAGCACGTCGTACCTCCCTTCTTTAGATCTTAATGATAAGTGAAGTAATTGCTCAAGCTTGCTCGGGGTCCACACGGTCATTACAAGCCCACCGGTCTGCTCCCTGAGCAACAGATCTGCAGCATGAAGACGATTTCCTGCGTTGGCTAAATTGCAGTCTCAGATTTATCAGCCATGAGAGCACCTTTTGTCTGGAGCACTTCCACAACACACACAGGATGAGTGAAAGGCTGTAGAAAATATGTGTAATGGTATTAAACTTTTTTTTTTTTTTTTTTTTTTTAATAGCTTAAAATACTTCCTTGGTTTGATGCAGCATTATAATTTTTATGCCAACGCAAACATCGTGGCACAGCCGTTCGACACCAGCAAAACAATTAAATAAAGACTAGGTGTTGCAGCCAGTAGTTCAGTTAAAAAAGAAGTTTTTATTTCCAGTTAGAGGAACCTAAAAGCTTTGTCCAAGAAGACCCGAGCGTCTCTTCTCTTTGAGAAAGCGTCTGTAGAAAAAAGGCCTATTTGGTTAAATCCAAACAGTTCCTTAATTGCTGCAGTGTTGAGTCGCATTAGGCTGCGATGAGACGCAGAGCGGGGATTTAGAAGAGTGCAAAATGAAGCAGATTTGCTGGTCAAAGATCCTTTTCACTGTACTAATGACACCACAGTCAAAAGTGTTTGCCTGGTGGAGCCAATAGGTACTTTGAAGATTGATAGCAGACAAGTACTGCTCATGTTTGTTTTTCTGTTTGATACCGGATGAAGAGTTCAACAGGAATGAATTACAAAACCTACCATTAACATGTTGATGAGTGCTGAAGATGGACTGCAACTGCTTTGGAGAAAAGTCGCATTTATTTAACAGTGACTTTTTCTAGACTATTCATCCCACTGGTCAGCGAAACCAGATCTGCCTCCACATACTGAGTTCATTATTGCAACACAATCGACTTTACAAACTCTGATCCATAAAATTTTGTTGTTTCAGATAACAATTGTATTTTTCCTATAGATAATAGAAGATATTTCAGCTCCTCTTTGTCTAAAACGCAGGTTTCATTTTTCCATTCAGGCTTTTAGAAGGAAAATTGTCACATTTTCCAAACTGTAAACACAGTAAACACATATACTTCAACAATTTCAACTCATAGTAATGATGGAAAATGGTGATGAATTGGGACATTGCATGTTGATTAAAAACAGCCTTTGCAGGAGAAAGCAGCAGATACTCAGGCAAAGTGAAAACCAAAGTTTTGGCGTCTAAATTTAGGCAGACAATTTAAAAACTAACATTTTCATTGTAGTTATTGAGACAATAAGATTCTCATGCAGCTGTTGCTACTCGTCACAGTGTTTAAGTTTCATAACATGTTGCTACTCCAAATGTTTTTCAATATTTAATGTAATATATGAGTTGAAACCGAAAGAGTGAACGCGTGTTCGTTACGCTCTCACCACATTCCCGTATCACTCGATCGTTTTGTTTTTATGTCAATAAAAAGGGATTGTTAATGTTCTCACCCTTTGCAGCTGAATAATATGGCTCCTTTAAGGAGTCACAAAGGGAGTGAGCGGTTGAATGAGCGGGGACTTTATCAATGGTAATGACCCACAGTGAAATAAACCTCCAGAGCAGCTGTGTAGTACTGATGCTTAACAAGCCCCGTCAAGAGATGGCTTTGCATATATTGAGCTGCACTGAGGGGGCTGAGGCTCCAGCACCCATGTTTGCATTTTCCCACAGCTCTCAAACACACAAACAATCTCCACTTTCTCAAGCATCACCACAAAAAGCTTCAGTTCTGCATTGCAGCGCCTCAAACTTAAAACTGCCACCTCAACAGCAAGGTGATAAGTATTACTCATGAATGCCAGTTGGCTTCCGATAGCAGCCTGAATTAAGTGTATTTCAAAGGTCCTCCTCCATCACTCTTGACTTGAGTGACAAGAAAGCTCATTTGGTCGTAAGGACACGGGGCAGGAATCACTTTGCTGAGGGCTGAAATGAAAAGAGCAGCCACTGTAAATTTGATACGGGGTGACCGTGCCAGAGCTGCTGTGTTGAAGGGGTCAACTTCCTGAAAATCACCACTTTTAGTCTCTGCCACAAGCGACACATGAGCTAGTCCGGGGGCAACCGGTCGCCAAAGCCTGAAACCCAGTGGCAGCGCCGAGTCGGCAGGCTCCCCAGTGCCATGCCTTGATCTACAATTACCACCCGTCACTTTCCATTCCATTGAAGAAAAGAGGGCCGTTTGATGCATAAAGGGATAAATGAGTGAATAATTACAATTTCAATCAAGCTAAAAAAAAAAAAATCTATTCAACTATAAAACAGCGGAGCGTTACAACTACAGGAGTGATCTGCTTATCTGGAAGGAAAAGAAAAGATTCACAGACCCCCCCCCCCCCGGCGTGATAAGAAGCTCCAGCTACACCAAGACGTTTAACCTTAAGCGCTTCTGTGCCGCCAATAAGCATCCACTCGAGAGCGTCTGGGCTAATACAAATGGATTAAAAACAAAGAAGAATGTGCAGGGCTTTTTTGTTGTTTGTTTTTTTTTTTTTGTTTGTTTTTTTAAATCAGAGAAGCAGACCTGACAGGATGACAATGAAAGGAGAATGTGACAAGATGCTTGTTGAGAAGGGAAACAACAAAGCATCTCAACTTATCGCTTCCTGTTTGTTCCTCTCAGCATCCCGCAGGTCTCTATGGACTCCGCGTCAAGATTCAGTGTTGAACAGAAAGCATTATCAAAGCAGATTATAAACAATACATGACAAGCATACTGCATCCTGTAGTTAGAACCTGCAGCATACTGTTGGCCTTCTGGCAGCCTTGAGACTATAAAAACAAAAAGCAACAACAAACGGCAGGCAGGACTGGAGCTATAGAAATGGCCTTGATCAGCCTTCCAATGAGCCAGCTGCCATCAAGGTGCTAGAATACAATAATAACGCCAACAACAACAACAACAAAAGATGCATAAAAATAATCTCCAGAAGGAAAAACTCAAGGTTCGATCTTTAATTCATCATCTTCTGGTATTTGCAAACGCGTTTCATTTAGAAAACATTTTGATGAAACCTGCACATAAGCAGCTTTGCAATATTTTGCAAACATTCAGACTCGGCTCTCGGACCGAGTGGCTGATGTTGACGACACAGCGGGGGGCCCCGGCCTCTGGAGGGAGCTTGTTGCAAAGACGTTGATGGGAAGGGGGGGGGGCAGTGGTTGAGGGGGGTATAAAGAGGATTACGAGGGGCCAGCGACGAGGGGACTATTGTTGGAGCCTGAGAAAGTGTGCAGGAAAAGTGGCACCACTCTGGAAACGGACTCCCACCTTCTTGATAAACACCAGGAAACCGGAGGATACGGGTCTGCACAATGAAACACACTTTGCACTTGTACTACACTTTTAATACTCACATCTGTACACAGAAGCATTTATGCAGACGGGAGATTCACATATTAAAAACATACATACAAGGGGAGCAGTGCAGTGCTGGAGTAAACTGCCTGCTTAGCATAATTTTGACCAAAGCGAATGCCTGTTGGAGTGGTTCCACTTTCCAGCGGCTGCATTTGGCAGCCTGAGATGACAGAGTGCTGCTCATCTGGGAAAAAGCTGGGAAGGAGGATGTTGCTGAGAGACAAAACCCACCATGTCTGTAAATGCAATTATCAAAAAGACCTTGGTTTGGGGCCACTGATGATTAGTATGTGCAGCTATTCAAGAAGAAAAAAAAAAAAAGAAAATAATTGGGACAAGAGAGAGCCCACTGCCGGTATTATTGACAGACACTGAAAACATATTTCGTTCGGCTTCAGACTGCGAGCGGTCACATGACTGTAAACACTGTTTTCTACCAACTTTCAGGATATTTCACAAGAAAGATTTAATAGGTTTGTTCGTGTTACAGGGAACTGTGGTCTGCACACTTAGCTTATTAAATACATTGCTCACATTGCCCTTCCCTTCGTAAAATCCAATGAAGAGAAATGGTCGGTCCTTCACTATGAGAACTAGATGCAATAACCTTGAAGCTGAACAAGACTAATTAGCGAGTCGATTCAGTGTAAGCGTTTCGCACTTCATTAAATGGATGTCAGGGTAAAATCGGACTTTGTATATTTACGCATTTCCAGTAATAACATGGCTCTTGGCCGATATGATTGGCAGCTTCAATTGCTGAATATATGAATAGTGCTGAATGTGCTTTATACACCTCCATTAGTTTGAGCTTACTACTCAGGTGTCAAATCGTGGTCCTGGAGGACCACAGTCCTGCACGTTTGACATTTCCCTGCTCCGACACAGCCGACTGTAATGAGTAGCTCATTATCGGGCTTTCTGCTGAGCGTGGTGATGTCACACTCATTAAACACAGGTATGTTGGAGCAGGAAAACACCTAAAATATGCAGGACTGTGGCCCTTCAGGACAGGATTTGACATGAGGCTGCTGTTTGTGCAGAATGGGTCCTATGAATCACAACGGTTGAGAGAGACAGAATTTGAGGAAAACGTCTCCATGGGAGGCAGATTCAGGAGACACCGGGAGGAGATACGATGTGAAAATACACTGCCTTCTGAGACCACAGCAACACACACAGAGGAATAACAAAATAAAAACACCAATGTCGATCACTTGTTGCACTGAAGAAGGTTTGCAAGATGTGAAACTGACAATTCCTTGATGGATGCAGGAACATTTTTTAACAAGAGGTAAGGAATGTTGCGGTTGGTGAATGTTTCCTTTGTTGTTAAAAAACCTTCTAATGGTATGAAATCTATTTCCAAGAAGCATTGTTTATTTTGCTTTTTAATAGTGCCAAATTAGTAGGGAACATGTATTAACTTGATGAGTATCATAAAAAAATGAGTCAGATCTGTTCTTGTATTGCAGTGCTAGGGTCTCGACCCTGCTACTGATGCTCTTGTTTGCTCTATCCATCCATTTTAGAGTAGCACAATGCTGGGGCTGATAAATTATTAGTTTATTTGTTCACACGTCTCGTTTCTTCACACTTCAAAAATAAATCAGAAGTCATCTATTCCACCAAATATCACAAAAAGATGTTTCAGCAGTTCTTAAAAGCTATAACCTACAAAGATCTACTGCTAATCACACAAACGCATGTACCTTAGAAATGGGACACAGTTAAATTAAAAATGAACTGACTTTCCACAGAAATAAGATTTTTTTTTTTGTTGCCAAAAAGCATTGTAACAAAGAAATCATTTGTGTGTAGTTTAGAGTCTATTCAGACCTTTAAGTGAGTTTTAAGTCATCACTTTGAATGAAAAGAAAAAGCTTCTAAATGTCAAAAGAATTAATTGTACTTTTGTTTAAGTTTCTAGGATGTGTTCATATATTATACAGAATTGCCCATTCAGACACAAACAAAAAACAAAACTACACCCCCACAATCCAGGAGAATGAATTTCTTTATTTAATGGTGCCTTATTTTTTAATAAATATCAATAGTTCCTTACAACAACAAACTCTTCCTTGTGTGATTGAGCATCACTGCATATTTTTTGAAAGTATGATAGGAGGAAAACCCTTGAAACCTTAAAAAGGAAATCTAACCCACTTTGCTTGTCCTGCTTTCTTTTGTGTTAGTGAGAGGAGACGCTGCCACGGGGGTGGAGTCTAGAAATAACATAGCAAACTGGTGTGAGCGCACAAGATTGCGTCGGAGCCCCTGAGGTCAACAATAAATCTTCAGAGTGGTCCCGTCCACACTGCAACGTCCGTTCCCACTCTGTGCAACAGCCTCTGCCCATTAAACCAGAACTGTATTTACTCTTATAATGGCAATGCTGTCCAGCGAATCCCTGCGAGGTAGTTATGGCTCCACGTGCTAAATATATATATATATAAAGAAGTCCTGGAGCTGCATTACGTCCTTTGAAATTCTTTCAACACCAAAGGAAACAGCTGCAGTTGCACAGTGTTGACTGTGCGAGCATACTGCAGTCATTATTTCAGTCCTCATGCTGGCTTCCTCCCACAGCTGCTCACACTCCACAACTGGCAAACACAAAACGAGGCCTATTGTGGTTGAAGCCTCGCTCTTGTTTCTTGTCTCTCAATCTGTTAAACTTAGTGCCAAAAACACAAACTGTACTAAACCCCCCCTGCGTGGTTAACCCCCCCCAAAAAACCACAAGCATTTTTCCTCCTGGCATCGATATAAACGGAGTGTGACTGGAACCGATTTCCATCATTCGGTATATAAGAAGTGTTATCTGTGTGTTTGCATAATGAGCGGCTGCAGTGGTGTTAGGAGTTTTGTTGTACGCCACAAGTTCTGCACAAAATCAGAAGTTACAATCACAATCAGCACGGCGATATCAAAGCAGTGACTGAATGAACGGACATCAAAAGCGCAGTAATCCCAGGAATTTTACACCGAATATTATGACTTGTAATGGCTGTAATTTAAAGATCAAAGACTCAAAAATGAATCATTCCTTTCTTTGTTTTCTATGCCGTCTTTCAGCAAAGGAAATAAGGTTTCTTTTGGATTATTGTTGACACCCTATGGGCCAATATAGTAAAGAGGAAGCAGCCCAATTAACAAAAGATTCTAGGACGGCGGGCTTGGCTCTCAAGGCCATAATAACTCAAGGGTCTCTCGGCAAAAGGGAGGCTGAGCAGGAAGGGACAACCCTCGACAGAAGTGAGAGATAAAGATGAAAGCAACAATAAAAAAAATCAGGCAACCCAGCACAACCCACCGGCAATAACTAATGCATTTGACAAAGAGTGTTTTTTCCATTTCAAACAAGAGTACTTAAATATTTAGTGTACTCCCACAGGAACATGGTTCTCAATTTCATCGAAGCATCATAAAAAAACAACCTCAGATTCCCGACATTAATGCAATGCCAGAGGACCAGTTTGAAAAAAGGTCATGCTGGAGAAACCCTGGTGTATCATTACCTAATATTTCAGGGCAAAGTGTGGTACACCCTTTCCTCCAAACTGCCAACAGACCGGCCACAAGTGACATGCAATCTGTTATCTCTATCCATGAACTTACATAAACCGCTCTTCTTTCCGCGGAAATATTCTGAGCTTTGAGGCCCCGCCAGATATTTAACTTGGCTCCGTGTTCAGGCTCCAAGGCTGGACAAAAGAGGAACATGTTTAAAAAGAAAAAAAAGAAAGTCATGAAAACACAGAAAATGTACACTTCCTTTCTGAAAACACGGGGGCCACCTTCACTTCCAAAACATCAAACATCGCTCTGTGCTGCAAGCCGTCAAATCCTACGGCTGGGCTTCATGGGAAAAAAAAAAAAAAAGTGGGGAAATACCAACAATAATAGCCTGCTAGCATAAGTGATGTTAAAATGCAGCCATGATATTTTGTGATTATCCTCCGATTCCAGTAATTAGAGAGGATGATTACAGTATGCATTACGAGCGTTTCTCCATCCCGGTGGCTCGTCCACAACACAGCCAAGAGGATTCCTCACGCTCCACCAGCCTCTCGGGCTTAAACAAGTCCAGCTGAGGAAAACCTGATTTTCATTAAGTACCTGTGAGGATTCGGACAGTGTCTCAGAACGGTCAGGGTAATATTTTCCTCTGGATGTTTTGTTTTTAAAATGCATTTTTGGACAAGGATTCTATCAGCAGTTCATCACACACAGAGAACACCTGGACCAACAAAGTGATGAAGGGAAGCGATGAAGTGATGAAGATGCCTTTGTTTCTCAAGGGGTTGAGCCACATGGCGAAGGAAGGAAATGATTCCACATGTAGGGTTTTGCCGCCACAATGAGCTTCTCTTTGCACTCGGGAGTGAAAAGTAAGAATTTCATTTTTGGGTCTCACCTTTCTCCTTCAGCCTCGCCTCAGTCAAACCAGACATAACTTCATTTGCAATGATTTTCCTTCACTTTCATTCATCCTCTTTCAGTCGCGGTACATACCTCTGGCTCTCGCTGCATGCCATAATTATACGATAGATGAAAAGAGAGAAGATGAATAGGTGTAGGCCCCAGTCTCATTTCAGGAATGTCAAACTTTCTGCCATCATTGGCCTCCTTCAGTTCATCAGCTTTGTCAGTTAATGTGAGGGATTGTGTGCACACAAACAGTGTTTCTATTGATGTGGCTACATGAAAGATCCTTAATGATCTTGGTAGGCTGCACTGCACCTTTGCAAAAGGCAGGCCTGCTGGCCACAACACAGAGCTGGGCTGTCGGAGTGGAAGCTGCTACCTTTGGAGCTAAAGAGCACACCTGCTGCTTCTAAAAGCAGGAGTCTGTCAAATGAGCAGGTGGCGAGTGACAGACTGCGGAGCAGAGGGAGGGTTAAATATTTTGTCTGTTTATACACTCCTGTGCTCTCCCAACTCACTTTAACACCTTGCAGGCTACAAACAATATCAGCAGACACGATTTTGGATCAAGCGTGAATGCTTTATATCATTGAATATAATTCAGACATAAAGAAAACATGGAAATGTTAAGATTAAGTCTTGTTCAAGATCAAGAGAAAAGAAAAGAAAATCAGCTCGATGTGTCTAACCTTATTGCTCTCTTTAACATCTCTCGCTCTTCAGACAGTCACAACATCCAGCCATTCACCCAGCTTCTATACCTTTGCTTTCCAAGTTATAGTGGATTCTCATTGCATAGCCACAATGACAATCACAAGAATCCACCCATCGATCATCTACGCCACTTAATCGGCTCAAGGTGGAGGGGCACAGGAGCTAATCTCTATAAACAAACAGGTTTATAGCTTTATTAATGCATAATGTTGTGCTTAAAGTTCTAATCATTGGATAAATTCCTCAAATGATATAGTCATTAAATGGGGCTGGAATGGCATTATTCACCCCCCCTCCATTCCTTGTGCAATCTCCATCTATGTTTCTTGGCAGTGAAAGGAAAATGTGTCAATTTAAACTGAAAATATCAGCATTGGAAACATTTTTATTTTTTTTATTGCACATCACTGGATTTGTTGGAGGAAATTCAGACATCAAAAACTGAACTTCAGCCAATTGAAGCATGTAGGGGTTCCTGCATGTGTTGAATTGGGATCTTTTGCAGCATTTCTCTGGATATTTTTGGCTAAATCCGGACTTAAAGTAGAGCTAAAGGGTACATGTTAAATTACAAAACAAAATAAAAGCATATCAATCAGTTTATTTCAAATAAAAAAGTATAATAACCAGACAAGGACGTTTGCATGACTAATCCAGTGAAGGAAATCCCCATCTGGCAGCACTAATGTCACTAATAAGAATATTAGGCCGACTAATGAAAGCAAGCTGTTTAAAAGCTTAACACATCAAGAAGCCAGAGGTGATGTACTCTCAGCAAATATGCGCCATTAGATTTGTAAAAATGACAAGTGATACTAAACGGTAACAGTCAGTCCAGATTCAACTTCTGCTCTGCTTTAATGCAATCTTACAATTTTTCTTTCAAAGACATCATTCTAAATGGTGCAAGAGTACCCTATTTATAGTCGACGCACTGATCTTGTTCTATCAGCTTGTGAAAGCCAACTTGAAGCAATTTGGTATGTACAACCAAATTTTTTTTACTAATCTTGAAAGGTTTCCAAACAAATCACCATTTCAGGGCTCCTTAAAAAGGGGAAGTAGAAAATGCTTAAAGAGCGATTCTGGTATTTTTTATTGAAATTCCATGTTGTCCTCGCATGCAGAGAACAACTTGAGCAGCACGGCTCAATGTTCTCAGTTGTTATTCAGATAGACAACAACCAGGCTGAAAATGCAACCCAACAGACATCAGGGCTACAAAACGGTTCTCTGATGTTTCACATGATAAGCAGAGCCCAAATTGGCAACAGTGAATGTTTGATTATATTCAAATAACTACAAGTGTGCATTCACAGTGCAAAGTCCAGAAAAACAAAGAGAAAAGGTGTCCTCCATTCATGAATATGTATGAGTAAGTTTTAAAGCCCATAATTTGATGTTGCATCCATTGAATCTGCCCTGATAAGATGCTCAGTTATCTTCTCCTCCAACGTCCTTTGAGGAAAACGGCACCAATCGCCATGTGTCTCAGCGCCGACTGAACAATGAGCAGGACAAGAAAGAGACGGTCCGCCACTCCGTGTGCCAGTAATCTCTCTTTGAGGCCCCCGCGTCTCTAATTGCCTGGACACTTGTGTCCGAGGGCCGCTCTCGTTCCTCAGTGAAAAGATGAGACCTCTTGTGCCCCTTACAACAGGCTTAAGCTGATAAACCCTTTCATTCAACATGGCCGTGAGATCGGTGCTCCATGCAAACAGATTGGGCAAGAAAAAGACTAATCAAAACAGCGATTAGCCCCCAGCTCGGAGGCCGAGCTAAGCCACAGTGCAGCCTCAGCAGGGGGTCGGTGCGCCTGCCCACTAGAAGTGTCTGATGATCTGTGGAGGCCTTTTTCTGATGAACACATTCTTTTCTCCCACTGCACGAGGTGGGATATGGGAGGGATACATGTAGTGGAGGTTTTTAAGCCAGACAAAGACGTAACATGGCCGATTTAAAAATTGGTTGTGACGGCCGGGGAAAAAGTCAGTCGGTCGTCTCTTGGGCTCTCCAGGCCCGCTGTTAATATGAAAACAAAGGCGTCCAATGAGGACCCCTCTAATGTTGGATAATAAGCACACACTCCCATAACACATTTGCTTCTTGCCATGCTTGGTGTTACTCCGCCTTCATGAGTCTTCCCTCTCATTCTTTGCCTCCCTTAACAGCCAGCAGCGCTGCCAATCCCTCCATATGGACTCCCATCAGTGCATCATCTGGACTGTTGCTGTGGTACATTATACACAATGCATGTGTTACTCCGCTGCAAGGTCAGGCTCTGTGTTCGTCGGCTTCACTTGGAGCTGAAAACAGGAAGCAAGCTGGACTGCACGGCTGAATACATGCCTGTGGCACTGCAATAAAATCTAGAAGCGCGGGTTAGCGAAAGCTAAATCTACAATAGCCTCATAGCTTTAAACGAGGATAATAGTTTTCAGTGACCTTAATCTTTCCTCTTTGAAAACGGTGCAAATACTCAATATTTTAATGCAAAATATGTAAACCTGCATTAACTTAAGTTTTCAGCGAGTGGGCAGCAGTGGAAGCACCTAAACGATCTTATTCTAAGCGCTGATTTACACACAGTTGAACTTCAACGTACTGCTTTTCTTCTTCTCTCCACTCACATTTGGCTGCTCAAACTGCTGAATGCTTAACTTTGTACACCAGTTAGCCACTAACTTAGCATACATGTGGCTTTTAGCGTGTTTTCAATGAAAACAGCATCCCTCCGGGGCTGGAAACGTCACTGATAAGAATGATGAGGGTGAAGAAAAACATTAAAAGAAACATGGGGCTTGAAGAGAAAACAATGAGCTAAATCCTCATATGAACTGAAGGGACCTGCAGGGTTTAGGGGTTATTTTCAATGACGTGACACTAAAATAGCAACACTACTTATTCGGTTTGATGCAACGACACCTGAATAGCAGATAATTATACCACATAGTACACATAGGATCCAAGCATAAAAAAAAAGATCTAAAAATCAGACTTTGAAACCAAACCCTGCGCAGATAAAACAAGAAGGACTAGACTGCCTGAAGGTCATTAATCTTCTGAACTGCACAACTTCCCATATCCATTTAGGAACAAAAGGCATTCTTTTATATTAACAGAAGTCTGGGATTCATTGTCCAGTGTACACACACAGAACTTTTGTACCAGCACTTTTGAAAAGGAAAGAAGTCGCTTACACTTGAGTTGTACTTTTTGAACCGAGATTAGTTTCGTCTGGCTCATGACAGTACCGTCAAGAGACCCACACAGCGTTGTGGTCACTGCTCTCTCGCCACACATTACCAATAGCCACAGTTCCAGTTGGATGCTGGTCTGTGTGGTTTGCACGTTCCACCCCGGCATGCATGGGTTTGATTTCTCCACGTACTCCGTCTTCCTCCAACACTCCAAAACATGTACTTGAGGTTAACTGGTCACTCCAAATGGCCTGCAGGTGTGAATGTAAATGTGTCTGTCTTGCACCATGTTGGCCTGCAGACCTCTGTTAGGATGAAGGATGGACAGATTGATAGTCGATATAAATCTTGAAGGAAACGCATACAAGATGTTGTAGAATTCAGTTCATTCTGTACATTTACCAAACTGATGCATCATTGGCTTAAGCAGCATGCAACAGAGGATTTTTTTTAATTTCCACTAATAGCATAGATCCAAGATAACGCAGGAAAAACAGGAAATGCCATTAAGGATAGATTGTGTGTGAGACTCTCTTGAAGCTCAAAATAAACGGGACACCCATCATCCCCCAATAGAACCAAATTATAGCCGAATTTTGTCTGTGACGATATAATCATGCAAGAAATGCATCAAACAGTGTCTTTAAATTAATGAAGTGAGTAAAGAAAGTACACAAGGTGCTTTACAGAAGAAAAAAAATTGTGAATATTCACAACATACAACATCATCTAAGCCTCACTGCCAGATACAAGCTCATAGTGGACACAACTGTGGCATCAGGAAAGTGAAAAATAATCTGAGCATTGTTAGGGTAATGGGACCGATAATGAAACGACGTGGATCAGTTTACATGCAACGCTGCTGCTCCATTATTTGTTTTCAAGATTAGCTTGCCCACCAGTGACCGGGACTAATGGCTCGCAAATGTATTCTTAAAAAGCACGCGAGTTGATTGTGTGTGCGCAAGCAAACGGGAATATCAGCATATCCATTTGTCCAAGTAGATATGATGTGCAATTATATTGTGGCGTGTCGAATACCTGAGGCAGAGTAACCTCCATTCAACCTGGCTGCGGATGATTTGGGATATTTAGATTAATAATTGCAACAGAAACGCATTAAATGGTCCAAATTCGAGGATGCTCGTCTGTTTGTCGTCTCCTGGAGGAACGGGAGCTGGGCGCGCCGGCAAATGATTCCAAGTGACTCTCTGGTTATTACAAAAATAATGAGCCAACTACAGGCCATGAAATCCGCTTCAGCCAGACTCCCCTCAATTTCTACACTTTTTCTAAACACAATATGCCAACTTAGCAAGGAACACATTCAAATTAGCCACACAATTTGAGAGTTTGGGGGGCGGCAATTTAAAAATGCTTACTTTTACACCTTTGTTATGCAGCTACCTCTTAACTTGCTACCAGGAGACACTTTACAAACTGTCTGAAAAAGCTGATCCAATATTATGGAAAAGACTATTCTAGGAAGAAATCTGCAGTGGCATCTGACCTTATTAGAGACAAGATACATCCTCAGCTGCAGTGCCATCATGCAGCAGCTCACTGCAGGAATCAACCATTGCCTACAATCAACTAAACCAAATTATGAGGAATCTGCAAGGAGGAAATATTACGCACATATTCTCTTAAAATAATAATAATAAAAAAAAAAAAAAAGAGTTATGTTTCCTTAAAGGCTAAAATGAAGAAGCAGACTGAAGTTTTGGATTTGATCTCTTGCTGGAAACGGGATGCGGGTGTGGGAGACTTTTCCATCTGTCAAAGAGACCGTGACAAAGCTATTTCTGGATTTTAAATATTGTTCAGTTTCTACTGCAGACATCTTCTGTGGCCGACTGACTGGCAAGTGTGCGAGTGAAAGCTTTGTGCCGACAGGTTGTCAACAGTAAAATTGTGGCTTATTAAAAATACTGGACATTCAGTGTTGGTTTTGTTAAAAGACTATCGGAGCATTTCTAAATTATGGCTGGATTGCTTTCTTGTTCAGAGGTAAACAAAACCATTTTAAAAGCAGAAAGCCAGCTAACCAGCTGCTACTTACATCCTCTCATTGACTGCATTGATCATCTTATTTAAACCACAACAAAGCATACATTCTAAATGTTTTCAAGGAATGGAAAACTCCTTATGCTTGTCTATTTAATACTCTTTCTACTCAGTTGAAAAGTAATCTGGAAGCCCTCTCTTTTCATACAGTACATCCAAGATGAATGTTAAATAGTGGAAAATGACATTAAGCTGACTCACAAATCAACTCTTGAAATTAAAAACCCACTTTGTTTTTATGGTGACAGGCAATAAAAGATGATACAAAGCACAGGCTTTACAGGGTAACCATCTTTCAAATTTCTAGAAGATGTGGGCTGGATGCTCCTCTGTCTTGTGTCATGCAGCATTAAAGAGGCCCGCAGATCCCAGCAGAGCACAGCGAAGCATTTTCTCCGTTCACACAGTGAGCTGAGGGAGTGGCTGCCATCGTCACTTTATTCATATTCCTTGGAAACATTGGAGCCACCAAGGTTTATTCCTGATCAATACTCCATCCTCAATACAGTCACTGTATTTTGTTGACAGTCATACTACACAGAAGTGATTGCACATATTCGTGCTGTTATATTTACTCCTGTTTTATGTGTACATAAACTTTTCCTTACATAATTATGCACTGCTTTGTTTACATACTCTACATAGTTAAATTTTTTTAATTACACTCTTCTTTTACTATTTGTATATGTTGGCATTCTCTGTCGACAGGAGAGAATGTACACATGATAAACTTGAACTTTTTCTGGAATAAAATCAAAAATGTAGTTTTCCCCCCACCCCAACTTGGTTGGAAGTCTTTAATATTTCCATTGAGTATTTCCATCGACACCGCTCGGGTGTAGCGACGATATGTAATGAAAAAAACAATGATTCAGTCGATGAAATCAGGACACTTTTTTTTTTTCCTTCTTTCTCAGTGTGCACGTCTGTCAGTTGCTTGATAAAATCCCTTTGCCGCATGCAACAGCTACACCAGGCAAGACAGCAGGGCTGGTGCCAGCGTGCCATACTCCATGCTGAGACACTGGGTCTCTTTGTACGGCGAGCTTCTTTTCAGACAGGAGCAGGAGCTGCAGGAGCACTTATACTTGAATGAAAGCACTACACACACACACAGAGAGAGGTGGTGGTGGTGGTGGGGGGGGGGGGGGGGGGGGGGGTAACAGCTTACATATACACAACAGTGTGTTTCCTCCAGGGGGAGAAGGGTGGTGGTCGCACAGAGGGGAAAGGGTTATCGTCCAAAGGGAAACTCGTCACGCCACAAGAATTCCAAACCATGAATAAATTTCCATCAGATCAACGTCGTCACTTTAGTGATCGTCTGCAGGAGATGGCTTTCATTGGGTGTAAGTGATAATGACGAATGTTTGCAGCAAGTCCACAGAATGCATCAGTCATCATGCCTCTTTCATTTAGCTTAAGAAACATGATCAGTGGTAATGAAGAGGGGGGAACGAGGGAATAACAAAAGAGAGAGCATTCAATCTAGGGAGGGACAACAAAAGGAAGACGAAAGACAGCCTTGGATGGCAGGATGCCCCTGGGGTGGCTATGCTGTTATTATGTTGGGAAGAGCTGCAGAGCTGCTGTGTGGGGCAATTATAGACCGGAGGATTGACTGGGGGAGGGTCCAGGCACAACAGCCCGTCCATGAAGTGTTCTCAGCTCAGAGAAAAGGAAGACGAACCATGGATACGGCAGCAATGTCAAGAAATAAAGAAGACAAACCAGATAATAGTGATTTAATCTGCTCGTGTGACAAGCATCGGTTTATTCCTGCAGAAACAATCCCAAGCTAAGCTGCTTTTCATTCAGTGGCTGAATCCAAAATGAATATCAACCACTGAACTTTCTGCTCCACTGGTTTGGATGATTTCACTGGTGAATATGTCACCGTTGGGCTGGTGTGGGTTAACGGATGCAAGCGCATGAATCATCTGTTGTTCTCATTGAGGGCTGCTGCAGACACTGTGGTGAACACATTATGGATGTCGATTAGCTTTAACGTCACTCCGCTTTGGAAAGAACGGGCTGGAGGAGACACGACGTCCAGGAGCAGTTCAGCTGGAGAACATGGGACGAAGAGGAAAAGTCAGTCCCAGAGTATCGTTTGAGTGGCTGGTGGACCGCAGACAGAGGTCGCACCCTTACATCTATTGTGTGTTGTCATTTAACAGGCAGATAACGGAAGTAAAAACAGATTGAGTTGCAAGAAGGAATTGGTTTTACTCGACACACAGTGCCACTGTTCACCCAACTCTCACTTGGGTAACTTAAGCCTCTGAACTTCACCTCTGATTAAATCTCCATTGTGGCCTCTCATAATATTACACATCTCCCTGCAAGAAGGCCACAATAGGCAGAGAAAAGAGACAGTAACACAAGCTTGGTGGTGTGAGATGTACCAGTTGGCATCGCCAAGTACCTCGAGTCTTCACAAACAGAGTTTCCATGCCCTCTGGCCCCGAGTGGCTTTGGTCGAGCAGGTGGCTGCACACATTCTTTACATAAGCTCTTGTCAAACATGGCGCACAGCAACAAGGCCTCACAGCTGCAGGACAATGGAGTCATATTAAACTGCAGCTCTGCGGCCAGGCATGCACACTTCCAGACAGAGTCAAACGAACCATTCCTGCAAGGTGAGTTTACAGCTGGAGGACGAGGCCAAATAATGACAACTGTAAAGCAGAAATATTAAGAATGACAAAAATATTTAAACCCAACACGGTTAATTCAAACATATCACACCTATGAAGACAAAACAATTAAATCAAGCCGCAGACAAGAAACCAACAAGAACGGGAAGAAAAAACAAACAAAACCAAAAAACGCTGCAGAGTTCTGGGACATGTGGGATGAGGGTCACTTGGAACAAGAACAGTTGATTTGTCCAGGGATATTAAGACAAGCAGGCATCCAGGAAGAGTGCATACCGCGAGCGGCAACCGCCGTGAATACTAGACGGGCGCCAGGGGGAAAGCTGCTGCCACGTCCAGACCAAAGTACTTGAAGTAAAGCTGGGATTTATGGTGCATATACCAAGGATGGAACATACAAGTATTATGCAATGTGAAGTGGGGGGGGGGGGGGGGGGGGGGGGGGGGTAAAGAGTTGCAGTGTTGTAATATATAAATTCAACTAGGGCTGAACGATTAATTGCATTTGCAATAATATCGCGATATGATAAAATGGGATTTTCTAATCACAAGGGCTGCGATATGACTGCTCACGTGATCTGGTCACGTGACAACTTGTGCGTCCTGCGCGTGTCATCTGCCCACCTTGGTTTTTAGGGATGGAGCCGATTCGATCTGGGATCGGGTTCTGATATCAACGTAATTCACAGATCGGAAATTTCTGATCCAACCTGCGGAGATTCCTGAGCCATGAAGCCTCGTCTGTGCTTCACTGTAACTGAAATGACTCCACAGTGTTTCCCTGCTGCTGCTCTGCTCACAGGCTGCAAAGTGTGGACTGGATTTCCTGAAAGGAGGCGGGTCACAATGAGACGAGGAGTCATAAGTCAGGAAATCCATTCCACAGTTTGCAGCCAGCGAGCAGGCTAGGGAAGTAGCACTGTGCTATTCAACTTTTCATGACATGTTGCCGTTTGGACGAATTTTACACTGAAAACACCACAAAGCAACACAGCAACGTGGATGTTAGCAAAGCAACGTGGATGTTTACAAAGCAGTTGTACAGTGAGGCGGTCGCTTTGTCAACAGACGTCATCGTTTTAAAACTCCAGCTCGCCGAGGAGAACGGCACTGACCGTGGCATCAAAACAATCAACAGCTCGCTCCTCCGCTGGAGCAGTCGATTCACACCTCTGTGAAGCTGCGTCCTACTCCGTGCTAAACTCCCTGGAAATAGTCCCAATCATTTGTGTTTTTTTCGAGCTGGAAGCACTGCCGTTTGTGCTGCCTTGCTAAAGAATTTCCCCAGAAATTAATAAAGTGATTCTGAGGTTTGAAAGACAGAACTAGTTTATTATGAGATGATGACATCACGCAGACCCCCACATTGTCCAAATGGAACAAAAATACTTTGTACTGCTTCCTTTTCTGACCTGATACTAACTTCAAGTTGTCTTTTGAGAGAATATATGCATACATTTGTGTAATTCATACTTTACTGTAGAGAGGAGTTTATTACAGCCTCATTAAAAGTCAACAATAATGATAATAATAATATTAAAGCGAACAGCTCTGCTATCAGAATTGTATCGGCAGATATACAAATTTAAATATCGGGATCGGAAGTGAAAAAACGTGGATCGGTGCTTCCCTACTGACATGTCGATGAGCAAACCGCTCAAAATCCTTAATGTCCAGCCCTGCATTAGTGTAGTGACCAAGCCTGAGTTTACGGCTTTGATAAGCACAATGGAAAAGTGGTTGGCTTGTTGTGGTGAACGCTCACAAGATTGCAGGTCACAGTATTTAGTAAGTTTACTACTGTAATTGAAGTAGAAGATAAATAAACTGTCTTTCATATTAATACATGCTTCACTTGACTTTACCTTAACGTAAGCCTCGCCTATAAGAAAGAACAATTCATGTATAATAAATCTGATATTGTTTATTATAATACACATTGATTTATTGCTTGTGTTTGTTGAAAAATACACGAGAAGTGGACCTTGAAAAAATAATCGCATATTAAATCGCAATCGCAATATTGAGGGGAAAAAACTAATCACAATTAGATTATTTTCCAAAACCGTTCAGCCCTAAATACAACTGCTGAAATTAGCAGCTGAATGAAGCGGTGAGGAGTTTGGCGTTTTGATTGATAGGAAGGTTTTAGCTCATATGCTAAATAATAATATCAGGCCCTGGAGTGTCTGTGACTTTGTTGAGGAAGTATATACATTTTTGTCACCCCACTTACATCTACAAAGCCTTACATGAAGGAATTTGTACACCTAATTTACCCAAAATGTGAGACTCACACCTTCACGAGTGGTGCAGCATTAACTTGAGCGGAGCTGTCACTTTAAAGGGAGCGATTTCATTGGTCATTTAATCTCTTGAGGTCAAATGCCTTTAAAGTGTAAGGACTAGCACATTACTGATTTATTCCCACAGCCAGCTACATATTAGGCTACTGCCTAAATCCTCAAACAAAGAAACCCAAGGATTAGAAATTGAAAAGAAAGTGCCTCAGAATTACGTTTCACAGCGTCAACGGGTAACATAAGCCATGTGCACTCTCTTCTGCTTGGGAATAAATTTTAGTTTTCTTCATTGTACACATTCTGTACAACTTCACGACTACGGTGCTCATTTGATCCACAGCACAACTACTGTGGAATGATAGTTTTGCTATTCTTAGCTACTTAGGTTTGATTGATAACGTACATTAAGTTAGAGCAGGCAGCCTCACTTAAAGCCAGTGATGAACGCATCCTCTCCAAATCCTACAATTCACTCGTGAGCTTAGAGTTACAGATGTTCCACATCACAGAATTCTTTAAAACGTGTCAACCGTGTCTGACGTCATTACCCACAATCACTGTGCAAGTGAACACAACAAAGAGGGAAAACAAGGAGCACGACAGCCCCCCCACCCAAACCCCCCCCAAACACAACACTCGTAGATCAGGAACAGAGGATTACCACCTGCAGATAAAACGATTCTCCCTATCTTTGAAACCACTTCTTTGGTCACAAGGGCAAGGAGATGCATGATGAGTCGGGTGCAATGAAAGTTTCAGCAGATCAGTGACGTGCTGGTGAAAGAGGTCTTCAGCTCCACTCAGCGGGTGGGTAGGTGTCCTGCCCCCGGAGAGCAGAGGCACCCGAACAAGAAGCCTTTCTCCCATTCCCCTTTCGACTCCTGCATGAACAACTCTGGAAGCATCTTAGTGCCCCTGTTGGTCAAGTTTTCACATCAGGTTCGCTCAAGCGTTAAATGATTTACATGCAGCTCTCTTTCTCCCGCTCTGGCCTCGACTACACAAGACCAAGTAAAGGCCCCTGCAGACTCCCATGAGAACAAAAAGAAAGCTTCTGCTGTGACGTCAGGCAGCTGCTGAAAAAAAATGCTTTTTCGCCAGACGAGTTCATACTCCGAGAAGAAGCTGTAGAACTCCTAGGCCACGCCCCCTCGTGACAGGCCACGCCCCCTCTCACCAGCCACACTTCTGTAAAGCAGCGTTTTAACTTTTTAACAGCACAGCTTATTTCTCGCTTTCAATGTTTTCAGAAATACATTTCGCTGAACTGTTTCAGTAATGAAAGAGAAAGTTTGTGTCCAGGCCGCCATGTTGGTCTGGTTTTAACCACCAGAGCTGAGTGATGCGTTCAGGTGCATCACGTAACTCTGAACTCTTGACATGTTAACGAGCCTCGGGGCTCGTACAGTAGAGAGGCTAAATGCCAAACAGGATTAAAATATGACGTATAGTCAATAGCGAGCTGGAACACGCATGCGCAGCACATGGTTGTGCCAAAGTTTCGGCACATATTTTGTCCAGGACAGTTGGCACAGCCGAACCAAATTTCTTCAGCCAGAGGGAGCTGGCCCATGGAAATGACGTTTTGTTAGGCAGGACCCCAGAGTGCCGAACTTTTTCTTGTTCTTATGGAGGATGAATCGGCCTGCAGGCAGCGGCAGAAAGTCACGACTGGCAGACAGCTGGATATCTCTGAACCACAAGCAGACGTTCAATCGTTACCAACAAGCTAATGAAGGGTCCATCGGGACTGTCCGAGTTACTCTGCTCTGAAAACATCGTTCAAACATCCAGGACTGCCTCACTTAAAAATGTTCCACTGATACAACTAAAGAAACATCATTAGGCAGTCTATAAATGACCCAAGTGCAACCTCTTGAAAGAGAAAATACACACAAAAAAACACAGTGGAAAGTAAGGAAAGAGCCAAAATAGACGAATTTGAACGAAAATATGAAAGATGATAAATCTCAATATGTTAAGATGGTTAGAACACTAACGGAATACTGAATAGAGAATCAAGATAACTTAAGAAGCTACCGTAGCCATTATTCTACAATAAAAACATGACAAGCTTAGGTTTGTATAAATAGAGTGTTTTCACAAGTCAAATATCAACGCAAGGATGAAGGTTTGGTAATAATTCCCTGCTTTTCAAACTATGAGTACAACCTTAAATGACTGTTTGGGTTCACAGAATTACCTATAAATTTTTAGTTTAGACTTTTATTCTATGCTGAAGATGCTCAAGAACCGCTACAGCTTCTTATCTTCGCCAACTCAACAGGCAGCTTGAGCATTATTTTAAGTTTAAGCAGCTTTTAAATTGATTACAGCATGTTTAACACTTTGACCTTTTTTCTAAAAACGGTTAACAACGGACTTTTTCTCTGTATTCAATGAAGAACATTTTCCTTTCCTGATTAAATAAACATTTCCTGCAGCGGGATGGCCTGGATGACCCCCGAGTGGAAGAAAAGAGGTCGGCCTGCACTGAGCTAGATACAGGAAAGAGGACGTAGAGTGGCGAGGCTCTGAAAGGCACGACTGAAGAAAAAAAATTCTTCACCACAGATGAGCTGTGCTTGCACCAAGTCAGGAAAAAAACCCCTGAGAAGAGGGTTTAGAGGGCACTTAAGCCTCGGCAGACCAACTACAGCCCTCAGTGGGCCAACGCCACTCACCTCTGTGCTTATCCACAACATCCACACACTCAAGGATTCAGACGTTCCCGTTCAAACACACAAGCAGCTTTCTCATTCAAACAAGTGGATTAATAAGTTCTTATTTCAATGTCGCACCTCCTCACCTGCAAAATATGCTCCTCGCAAATCGAATTAGACACACACCTAATTATAACTTTGAATGTTCCCCGTCGTGAGTTGACCACCTTCCGTTTAATCAAGACTCAGAAATCCCGTCACAATGAGCTGCTAATTATTGCTGCAGCCAACAATTATTTACATTATCACAAAATCTGCTAATTATTTCTGCTTTTTGTTTTCGCCCCAATTAGTCCCGTAATTGTTTTCGCTGAAAAATAGTAACACAGACCCCCATTTACATTCCCACAGTGCAGGCTGAGGCATTCAGATTCAATATATTCAAAACTGTGTCAAACATGACAAACTAAATTATGGAATTAAATGTAAAAAGGACCTGGAACAGAAAAATTTAATTTTTGTCTGAATGTTGATTAAACTTTTAGTCAATGATCAAAATATTTAGTGATAATCAAACACCTGCAAGTCAGCAGGAAAAAAATGAAAAGGAAACATAATTTTCCAATATCATTCGATCCCATCCTCGACTCACTGATTTGAAGGGAGAGACTCCACAAATGATTCCACAGATGCAAGCAAACGGTGATTCCATAATGGGAATGAAATGGCAGCAGGTATAAATCATGAGTCAGCTCACAGATAATGAGGGGGAACTACACACTCTGCGTGCTTCTGGGATGACAATTCTGAAAAACACAGTTTCATGCATTTCCTCTGCTGGGTCAATCTGGGCTCTGTTTGGGCTGCATCAACGTTTCCTCTCCAGCAGCAGGCCGGCCTCTGCAGAGAGAAGACGGGCAGCTGCACCGCCGCATCGACAGGAAGGCCGGGGCGGACGGCGAACCGACCACCAACAAGAGCGCAAACAATCCTGGTGTTGATGCCACAGATATTTTCCGCAGACACGAGGAAGACAATACCGCTGCACTGTGGCAATGGATGTGCTCCGCCCCAGACAACAAGACAACCCCCCACTCTCCCCCGTCACCGCCGAGCCTTAGTCACGCCTGGACTTCATTATGAAGTGTAACGGAAATCATCACTGCCAATCTGGAAGAATTTACGAGACAATGATTCAGTGCAAGTCGCTCTCCGAGCACACAAAGAACAGTCCGGGTCGCTCTGGCCGAAAGAGTCTCCGTTAAAAAAAGATAGGGTGTGAATGTAAACATCCCCCAGCTACCTTAGTTTTATAGGACACATCATAAACCAGATAAAAATAGATTTTTTATTTCCCCTAAATTGCTCTTAATTTCCCCCGGGAAATATCTTAAAGACTGTAATCAGGCCTTTAAAAACAAGGGGGTCACAATTCTCTTTGTCTGGACAATTTTAAATCTACGGCAGCATTTCGCTACGCAAACACTCTCAGGATTCACAGACATGGCTGGTGAGGAAATATTCTGCCAGCAGTGTGTTTGTTTACTCTTCATCTGAGATTACAGTTAGATTGAGGAGACTGCGTGAGACCTGAGCTGCTGCAGACAGGAGGCGGCCACGGCCCACTGGCATCCTGCAATATCTGCACCGTCCCTCCCATCGCCATCACTTATTGTTTCATCCACTTGAAAACTGATGCATTTTCTATTCTCATAAATTAAAATGTTTATTTATCCACAAATCCCATTTGGGTTATATTCATTTAAGCCAAAGCCGACAAACTGTAAGCTTCTAAAAAACACTAAAGGCACTTGACATAGCAAAATATGCATAGCAATATTTTTACTTCATTTAAGATATTTGAAAATAAATTGTGCAGTTTAACCTTACAAATATATAAAATGTCTGCTGCCATTGAAAATCTGCAGCATCATATGAACATTCTTAATAGTTGAGAAATCAAAGTAGATCAGGAGAAATTCCCAAAGCAGTGCTTTGTCCAAACTCTCAGGAAACCCAGCGAATCTACAAGAAGACATGATGGGAGAATAAAAAAAGGCCTCGGCTGGCCAGAACAAACACAAGCAGTAACCTCTGTATGACAGGAGCAATATGGTAACTGTGGTATAGTAATACACAATTATGAATCCGTGCAAAGTGGAAAGACAACAAGGGGGAAAAGAAATGCTGATGCACTTTGGGTAGAACAGGTACTTAGTGGATATCGTTATTAAAACTGAGGGACAGCCTGTGGAGTTATCAATTAACACAACAGTTGAGAACATGCAAACATCAGAACATCATTGATGTTTAAGTAACTTCCTTGAGATGATAAAGTCCTTTTGTCCAGTGAGATTTGATGAAAGGTAAAAACTATTTAAAGAAACAAAACTAATGAATTGCAGGCTCTAAATCAAACTCCTCCTGTGCAGCGACAGATGTAATGATTTTGTTTTCTCCCTCGGGTGCTCTGAGCTCACTCAGCAGACAAAACCCCCGCGGGAATAAATAGAAGCTGTGGTTGTTTTGTTTGTTTTGTTGGGAGTGTGTCGCTCCTCTTCATCGCCCCGGATCTTACCTTTTTGTGTCGGTCTTTGAAAGGTAACGCAGGCCACGGCATCTCCTGCAAAAAGTCCTGCCAGTGTTTCTGGTCCTGATCCGACGAGATGAAGACGATTTCCAATTTGTCCCTGTGCTCCGACGTCTTCTTGAACCTGCTGTAAAACTCGCCCAGGCTGCCGTTGAACTGCTGGCACGGCGCGTTCAGGCTGCAGCCGAAGAAGAGCCCGAGCAGCGACAGCCTGCCGCCCAGAGACTGCACGTCCACCTCGGCTTTCTCGCCGTTGACGAGCCGCTCCCCGAGCAGACTCACCAGGAACTCCGACATGGCAGCGTCCGGCGCTCGGTGCTCGTTCCCGGTCCCGCTGCTGCTGCTGGGCATGTAACGGCTGCGCTGAGCACGAGACGAGACGAGACGAGCAGTCGCCGCCGGCTCCGGTGTGCGGGTCTGGCTGAGCCGCGGTGACTCGTGAGGCGCGTCGCGGTGTGACGGCGGCTCGCGCTCCGGTCGGTGTGTGTGTGTGTGTGTGTGTGCAGGAATGCGCTCCGCTTTAAATCTCCCTGACTGAAACAAACAGCGGCGGCGGCGCTCCTTCACCAGAAAACTCACTTTTCTTAGGATATTTGATTTTCCTGTCGGAGGATTTCACACTACATTACTACTATTATGTGAATTTAAAAAGAACAACAAAATTGATTCAAAAATAAATGTGGTCAATTTAGAATGTTTTAAACCACCCCCCAAAATTATTATTATTATTATTTTACATTATAAGGAACCTGTCTTCTTCCTTTGACTCAAAAATCAATATTTTAAAAAAACAACGTTTTTTTCTCAACCTAATGAAATAACCGTTTGATTAAAGGAAATTGTGCAGATTTCTATATTTCTAGGTCCGCCTCACAGCCACAATGTAATGGATGTGCTGCCACCTTGTGCCTCAATATACTCAACCCACGAAGGTGAAGTTCAGTACTAAACAGCTTTTTTTCCCAACTTAAGTTTCATTGTTATTTTCTCACGTTGTTAATATTTTATCTATTATTTTGTTATAATTTGTTTTTGTTAATTGCATTGCGGAACTACAAAAAACAAAACCTGTGCATGATGTAATGAAAATTAAAAAAGGAACATAACCTGATGATTAAAAAATACAGCCACCTACAACACACAACATATCAACTCATAATTCTTGTCTTTGGGATTTTCTTTTTTCCGAATATTACATATTTTCTTTTTGATTATGGTTTCTGATTTGAAAAGCACTCAGAAAAATGTTGCAACTGCTAGGTGTATATAACTTATATATTGATATCAGTTATATAGACCTAGCACTTCCACAAGTTTACTGACATCAATATATATACATACATACATATATATATATATATATATATATATATATATATATATATATATATATATATATATATATATATATATATATATATATATATATATATATATATATATATATATATATATACTTAATGTAGTCATTTCTTATGTCTATGCAGTGGGGGATTTTGCTATGGGCGAAGTGGGCAGCTGCCCAGGGCGCAAACTAAACAGGGGCGCATATATGCGCCCCTGTTTAGTGCACCGGATCAGATACCATCTCGTGACTCCGCCCCCTGTCTGCGCAGACAGCTGTCAGCTTTTAAATTTACATACTTGTAAACGAACACAAGCAGATGCTTTTAGAAAATGAAAGTGTTTTGGGGCTGGTTTATTTGAAATGACAGTCTGAGTTTAGGGAAAACAAAAGGTACATCAGGTAGATTTTCAAACAACACATAAATACATCTTTCGCAGCATTTTAGAATGCTTTGATAGAAACGTCAAAAAAATAAAATAAAATAAACTGCCTTTTTTAAGTTCTTAGATTTTCAGTCATTAATAAATATGAGCATGTTTAACATTTATGAACATTAACAAACCTGGAAACATTGTCTAAATTCTGAACACATTTCTGTTTGTGTGCATTTAAAAATAACTACGGTGGAGAAAGTTGAACCTTACCTGCAGCTTTTCAGCCAAATTTCTCCTTTCAAAAGGTAAATTAGAAGAGGTGACAGAGTTAATAATCAGAGACTCACCGCCCTCTATTGACCAGCCGCCACTGGTGGGGATAATAATAAAACTGAGCTTCGTATGCTTGACAAGAATGTCCCAATCAGAAATACTACCTCATTTTATCAGAACAAAAAGTACCTTTCAACCTACATTTCCACTCATCAAGAGAAGAAAACATGAGTTTTTTTATACATCAAAGCTTTAATTTAGCTCCAAATCACAATGGTGCTTCCATTTTGAAAGTGTTCTCTGCCGATTGGATGCTGTCCAACTACGCCACATCGCCTGGCGAGCTCCTTTTTTCAGTCTTCCTCTGGCTCCTCCCCGGCCTCCCGCAGACACACGAAGAAAGCCCTGACGGACTTGAGAGCCACATCTCTTCCCTGGTGCTCTTCAGGACCTTTGCTCGTCCGCCACTTGTAGAAAGCGTTGTCAGAGATCACGCCCTCGTCAGCCAGCCAGTCACAGAAGAACTGGAGGAGATCTGGAGAGGTCAACAATGTCAGTTTGCTGCTTCTGAAAATACTTTTGTTTATGTCAAATCCGATTTCTAATGTTTAACGAGTTGGTTTTATGTCAAAGACCGAGCCTTTTAATGCAAGGTTAAGATTTCACTGACACATTCAGCATGACTACTTCAAAAAGCTGTGAGACGACTCAGGATTAAACTGAAGTTAAATGCTTTTCTTTTTCCTTGTACTCCAAGTTTTACCACTCAATTATTGTGTCTTATTCTCCAATAAAATAAAAACAGGATTATAAACAAATGGAGGAAAATCATTTCTCCCCACATTTGATATTTTATATGCTAAATCATACAACTATTTTATACAACTATTAGAAACTGCTTAGTGAATTCACTGCGAGTATCCATTGTGCTCATGAAACTAATGTAATGGTCCAGAGAAACTAAACCACCATGTGGTGCTCCAGCTTTTACTGCTGGAAATAAAACCCTGAGAGAAGCATGAATGTACAAGTGAACTTAATCTACGGCTTCACCTACATCGAATCTAAATAAAATCGACAAAAGCTTGTCTTTATAACTTTGACACATTCTGATTTTGTGATTATAATTTTTTTCCACCATAAAATACTTTTCTTTTTTTATCAATTTGGTGTCATAACCAACAGTTGTATTTAAGCATCCAGTCAGAAAATGGAGTTTCAAGCTCAGAATGTGCATTTGACTGTGCAGTAGACTTTGATTTTCCTCAAATGTTGTGTTGAAAGGCTTTAAAACGTCTTGTAACTACTGTTTAGGCTCTATTTTAGTAAAAAATAATAATAAAAATAAAAAAGTGTAAGAAAGCTATCTTTCTATGCGTCGTTAGAAGTAGTGCACTGGGATGCAGCATTTACATGATGGATGACCGAGGGGAACGACCAGCGCCTGAAGAGCATAAAGCGCTTGCAGCCGTTGCTTACTGCCTGAGTCCAGGTATTCCAGCAGGACCGGCTCTCCTCTGCAGGACACTCGGGTACAGAAGGTAGTTGTCATCAAAAGCTATGCAGCAAAGCAGGAGGAAGAGGGAATGCATGTCGAGCGGCTCCGAAGTGTAGATATTTCCATCAGCATTGCTGTTTGAGCAGAACACAAGAGAGGCGTCTCCTCCAGGTTGTGGCGAGCTGACCTATCACTGCTGACAGGCACACAGCGGTCATCAGAGCCCTCAGGAAGGGTGGCGACCTCCTCTGACATTCATCCAGGTTCGCCTGATAAACAGAGCAGAGAGAAGGAAGAACACTGGTAAGTACAAACATTCATCATGAACATATTTTAGACTCAGGGGTGAAATGTAAAGCCCTTTTAAACAAAGGGGCTTAAAGCATTATATATTCATAGATGTAAATAAAAATTAGAAATGGGAATCTGCATCATCATCATCGTCATCTGCTTAGTGAATTACCTGCCTGATCATCAACAAATCATAGCAAATAATCAAAGTATCATCTCCGCAGTCTTTTTTATGAGATATTTGAAAGGTTAATTTTCATACCTCTACCCAGTCAAAGATCTGCTGGTCACTGGCCGTGTCGCCCAGGAGGAGTTTGTCCAGCTGGCAGCTCAGCTCCGCAGGACACATCTTTTTAGACGGCGCCGCAGCGGAGCTGGAGCTGTTCAGCTCAGGGAGTTGAGATGAGAGAAGTGAATAATGTGATGGACACAAAAGAAACGAAGCAGGGGCGTCATATCAGTTTGTTTGTTTAGATCAGACACGTCCAAAGTCCAGATCTGGAGTCAATCAAGGCCCACGGTCAGATTTTTATGGCCCGCCCCCTCTGACCTAAAATGTTCTGTGTGTCACAAACAAAATAAAGAAATTCAATATGGATTAGATATCAAAAAGCCTCCATGGATAAACCAAAGAGAAGCGTGACGTCGCCCGGTAAGGCGCAGCCGGGGCCCCACCCTGGAGCCAGGCCTGGAGTTGGGGCTCGTATGTGAGCTTGTGCGGGAGGTTGAGAGATACCGTCTAGTTATAGTCCGGCTCACCTCCACGCGTAGCTTGGACTCTGGAACCCAGCTCCTCCACAGGGGCTGGACACTCCACTTTTCTGGAGTTGCCCGTGGTGAGAGGCGGTGGGCTGGCATGGGCTTGCTTATTGCCCCACAGCTCAGCCGCCATGTGTTGGAGTTCACCCCGGTGAACGAGAGGGTCATGTTCCTACGCCTTCGGGTAGGGGACAGGTCTCTGACTGTTGTCTCGGCCTATGGACCGAACAGCGGTACAGAATACCCGACCTTCTTGGAGTCCCTGGGAGGGGACCTGGATAGTGCTCCAACTGGGGACAACAGTGTTCTACTGGGGGACTTTAATGCCCATGTGGACAACGACAGTGAGACTATATATATATATATATATATACACTGTATGTCAATATTTTACATAGCATTCTTACTGCATATATTTCCATATATAATACTGTATTTTTAATACAGAAAGATATTCATCGTAAGGTGGAACTATTGAATATTGGATAAGGGGTAGAATTTCAAAAGTTTTGCTGCCCTTTTTCAGGGATGTTAATTAAATATGAGGTATGTGCATATGTGTCTATGTTTATGAGTGCGTGAGTATACTTAAATATAGATGATCTATTTTCTCTAAATAGTTTTTTCATAAGCTATGATTTATTTATAATACCATCAAAGGGTGTGTGTGTATATATATATATATGGATTTGTATGTGTATTTATGTGATTGTACACAGGTAATGTGCCATGTGTCTGAAATTAATTAATGAAAAATAAAAAACAATCTAGTTTGTTCTGATTGTTGATAACCTGTTTCATATGTGTTTATATTGTATTCATATTATTTTTCAACTTCATTCATTCATCTATTCATCTTTCTTTCTTTCTTTCTTTTTCTTGCCTTCGTTCCTTTCTTTCTTTATATTTCTTAAATGATATTCAAGTATCTTACACATCAATTAATAATACAGTCAGTGACTGGTAGAGGCTTGCTTTGTGGAAGATATAACCACAAATGCAAATTATTCTTATTCTTATTCTTATATCTATTTTTTTAAACGAGATTACAGTGGTGGATTGACAGCGGTGAGTCATACTCTCGCGAGATTTCCAGATCTCAAGCAGCAGTGTTGTTGCTGGTTTGGCGGTTTCCATCGTCGGTTCGGTGGTCCTCCTTCTCCTCCTCCCGTTCTTCCCCATACTCTTTCTCATTCAGTTGTTAGACTCCCCCGGAGCAGGTAAGCAGTCGCTGAATTTACCATAACAATCGTTTCACGGCCATTAAATGTCGAACTAACCGCGTCCCAGAGCTGTGTGTCTGCACCGACAGTTGAGCGCGTATCGTTAGCTGACTGCCGCAGCCAGTTCTCGTTAAGTTCCTATAAAGTTGACGAGAAGTGACTCCTCAACGTTTAGACGTCATTGAAACCACGTTGTTAACGTCTGTCCAGGACAAACGTGTCGTAACACCGTTCACATGAAGAGTCTTGTTCAGAAGTCATAAAGCATAGCGTGTTTGTTTCCCTTCAGTTTCCTGTTGGGTGTCCAAGATGTCGAAAAGGAAAAGCAGTTCTGCCAGTGAGAAGGCCAGCAAACGAAGGAGACCTGAAGAGGAGGACGAAGAAGAGGAGGAAGAGGATGGTGAACGTCCTGTCAACGACCAGGAACACCCTCTTTTGAATAACCAGGTGCGTCCTGTGCTCACATGTACTGTTCTCCCTACTGAACCACTTCCTGTTGCTATCAAGCGAATAAGCAGTTCATTTTAAGTTTCTGCATGAACATCAAGTTGGAAATGTTTTTCTTTTTCTTCACTCCAACCGCTGTGTTGAATTCATGTGAATCGTGGTGCAGAGACGGTCATAAATCCCTTGTGTTTAGTTGCAGAGTACAAGGGATGTGGTGAGCGACGCAGGGATTGTGGAAAGCATCACACTGAAAAACTTCATGTGCCACTCGCTCCTCGGACCCTTTACCTTTGGCCCCAATGTCAACTTTGTCGTCGGAAACAATGGAAGTAAGTGGGACATTGTCTGAGTATTTGAGAGAAAGACGATTACCTTGGCGTGAGAGCAATAATATTGTTCAATCTCAGAAACAACTTTCATTTGATATTTGAACTTTGTTGACGAAACAATAGTTTTACATCGAGATCTTTGCAGCACTGTTGTATAAGTGTAACGACCTGAATCTCTCATCACACACGTAACACTGCGTTTAATGTGTTTTTACAATAGCATCCACGTGTGAAACCTTCTTTTTTGTGTGTTCCAGGTGGAAAAAGTGCAGTTTTGACAGCTCTCATCGTTGCCTTGGGTGGAAATGCACATGCCACAAACAGGGGCTTATCTCTGAAGGGTTTTGTGAAAGAAGGAGAAGGGTAAACATACCTCCATCACGTGATGTACTTTATTTTGCGACCGCTGCTTATTCCTTTTGTCTTTAATTGCCCCTTTAAAATCACTGCGATTTGCTCAACTGTGCTTTAAACAGGAAATAATGGATTTTTATTTAAAGTCAGTTCAGATGTAATTTAGGTGAGACATTTTAAACCTATTCCTATCTTGTTGGAGCTGACAGATGTTGGTGTGTGAACTCAAAACCATAACTGCTTGGCAATTTTCTGATATCTGAAAAATAAAAATTGTCGAGATGCACCGATACCAGTATCGTTCCGATACCAGGCAAGAGTACTCGTACTCGTACCCATAGAACTGCTACTGATACCACAACACCCGATACCACTTTACGGCAGTGCGTGGTTTTCGGCACTTCACTGCAAAGCGCGGCGGCCAGTGAGGAGCCTAGCTCGCTCAAAGATGTTCCACCGAGCGCACCCCCACCCCGAGCGGCCCGCCACTCCTAAATGAATGTAGAGGAAACCTTGTGGTTTCAGACAAAGTTTTATTGAAAGCACTTTTGTTAAATGTTAGTTCTCAGTTCATGACAAACTGTTAACCCTTCCTGCTCCGGTCTCCAGACCGTGGTCGGAAGACGCAGGGGAGACAACTTCTACTGCAGGCCGAAGCTGTCCTCAGCTTCAGGGTGAACTCCCTGGCCTCACAGCCGGAGGAAAGCAGGACTGGAACTCAGTTTCTGAGAGGAACACCTGTTGGCCTCTTACTTTTATGTACAGCTCATCTACGCTCGCTCCCTCACGCACACTGGTCAAGCGAGCAATGCGCCTGTTAAAGTGGACACACACTCACACACACACAGACAGGTTTTGAATGTCAGTACATCACAATATAGGAATGTTGTTGAACTAACATCTGTGGAAAAAAATTAATGTGCGTATTGGTCTAAGTACTCGGTATCGGGGAGTACTCAAATGCAAGTACTCATACACTACTCGTTTTGGAAAAAAGTGGTATCGGTGCATCCCTAAAAAATAGAAAAACAAACTACCTATACCAGACAAGATTCACCAGCATGTTACTCATTTATATTGTGAGCTGATGGAAAACACATATTAATATTGAAAATTGCCTGTTATTGAAAGATGGAAGTTATCAAAACCCATCATTGCACATCTCGTAATTATTCTACAGCCAAATAACACAAAATATTGTCACTCAACTGAGTCATAAAATGATTTAGATCCTGGGACAGTCAGATATTTAGACTTTCTATGTACATCTATGTACAATGTGGATGTGGTGTGTGTTTAATTATTTGTTTAAATTCTACCCACTCATTAGATTTGTTGTCTGGTTGTGTTTCATTAGTTCAGCAGACGTTTCCATCACTCTCCGTAACATTGGAAGGGATGCGTACAAACCTGACGTGTATGGTTCGGCTGTCACCGTGGACATGAGGATAACCCGTGACGGGTTGAGAACCTACAAACTGAGGAGCAAATCGGGTACAAGCTCAACGAGCCATACGTGACTCTTTTTCCTTCCTTTAAAAAAAACCCAAAACATTTTGAGAGTTTTTCTAAAATCAAGATGTTTCTAACTCACCTTTTTTCTTCTCTTACAGGCCAAGTTGTCTCCACCAAAAAAGAGGAGTTGCTTTCCATCTTGGATAATTATAATATTCAAGTATGAGATGTTTGTTTTAAGCAGTGCAGATCATTGTGAAACCAGTTTCAGTGTCACATGATCCATACAGTGGGTTGATTGCCACAGAATACAATTGTGTTGCAGTAACTTATTATTCAGTTTTTTCTTCACAGGTCAACAATCCCGTGTCGGTTCTCACTCAGGAGATGAGTAAATACTTCCTGCATTCAAAAGGAGAAGGGGACAAGTATAAGGTTTGTTTACAGATTGTACATGATTTAAACAAGTGCAACTGTTGGACAAATAGCTCATCACATAAAAGTATAACAATTCCCAGTTGTACCACTTAGAATTAGTGAGCAGGCTTGTTTATAGCTGCTTGTAGATGAATTTGACATATTTCGGTCCAGTTCCTGGTCTCGGTGTTCTGCTGTGTCGACTGATCTTACGAAAATAGTTACTTTTATGAATAAAATGTAGTTATTTTCGCTTTTTGTAATTTCTATACTGATCAGTGTGATCCCACGGCTGGTATTCGACCCTGTGGAGGGCTTGTTTCAGCTCTGGAGACACTGTGTTTAACAAGCTTGCTCTAATACCTCCATGAAGAATACATTCTTAATTTACAGTAAAATTGATCTCCAAGGCGAAGACATAATCATGGCAAATTGGAGTCTTCTAACCATTGTCACATTCGTTGGTATTGTTATCTGGTACTTGATGGTCAATCAGTCTCAGCCATATTTTTAGTGATAACTCTTGAATGTTTGCTACGATTCCAACACTAAAGCAGATAACGCCTTTGTTGAAATTGTTAAAAGTACTGTAAAAATGTTTGATTAAAATCCTTTTTTGTATTTTCTATCAGTTTTTCATGAAAGCCACACAACTGGAACAGATGAAAGAGGACTTTGTCTACATTAAAACCACCAAGCATGTCACGGAGGACAAAGTTGGCCAACACAACGAGGTAATTTCACTGAAACTGTCAAACTTTATTTATCATCTCATGGAGAGCAGCTTTCACCTGCTCACCAGAAATTGAGATAAAAAAAAAATTAAGATGTGTATTAATGTCACTGTTGCAGTGCTTGAAAGAGCTTAAACGTAAGTCCCAGGAGAAAGAGGACCAGTACAAGAGCTTGGCGTCGCTGGATGATTTACGCTCCAAATTGGAAGAGTTACAGAAACAGATGGCGTGGGCTTTGGTGAGTTTGGATTCCACCACTCATAAAATGGTAATTGGTGTATTACCGTAATTTCCACACTATTGAGCACACCTCAATATAAGCCACACCCACCAAATTTAAAAAGGAAAAAAGCAATTGCACATATTTATGACGCACGTTTCTATAAGCCACAGTTGTAACGATGCGCATATTTTCATCAATTCCCACAAATCTGTTTTTCAGAGTGTGGGAAATACTTGTACACTGTGTGTGTGTGCGTGTGTGTGTGTGCGTGTGTGTGTGTGTGTCTGTGTGTGTGTGTGTGTGTGTGCGTGTGCGTGCGCGTGCGCGTGCCTGCCGTCTGTAAATCTACATTTAACGTTTTTTTGGAATTTATTTATTTTTAAGAAAAAACAAGTTTTAAACTCAGCTTCTGTGGCGGGGTGGCGGACGGGAGAGGAAAGTACAACAAAAAAACAAAAACACAGGGTTTTTATCTCTGTTGATGAAGTATTTTATCGTTCATTTGCTGATTGCGATTCTGAGGAGGAAGATTGTCCTTCCACAGAGCAGCAGCGGTTCAGAGTTGCGTGATGCACCTGAACGCATCACTCAGGGCTGTCGGCTCCTGTAGTTATAAGACCGTACCACATAAAGCACAGATCTGATGAATTTATTGTGAGTGCGTTTCATTTTCCGGTAACTCAACCGAACAAATGAAAACAGTTTAATTGGTCCACTGTGACCTGTTCAGCAATTTTATTGGTCTGAAGTGACGAGGCTAAATGTATGGGCGGCATGAAGCTCGTTAACCAGTAAAAAAATCCATAAATTAACCGCGTCATTGTTTATCCCACAGGGTGTGGGGAAAAAATTTTGAGGGTTCTAGTGTGGAAATCACGGTTGTGTGATAATAGCTTGAAGAATAACACTTCTGAATGGCTTCCTAACCGCAAGTCTGGGTAACAAATGTTGCAGGTGAATGAAATGGAGAAGGACTTGGAGCCGTTGAAGCAGGAGCTGGAAGGCAACAAACGTTCCACAGAGAAATATGATGAGAAAGTCCAGGAATGGAAGGTAGTTTATTTGGTCTTATTTCAACAAAATCGCCATTAAACCAGACCCTGTCGGTGATTTGTGTGAACTTTAATGTTATATTCTACATGTATAAACCAGAGCTATACAACATTAATAGAAGTATCATTATTGTTTCCTAACCTTATTTCAATTACAGTGATACTGCACCATTCAATGCACAGATTTAATAATAAATCTTTGCTCATCAAATTAATTCCGCTGCTTCTTTATGTTGCTCACACCCGCAATTAGCTTTAGCTGACATACGGCCATTGAGTTTTCTTTAACATTTAAAAATCATGCTTCTCTAATCTGCTTTTGCATTATTGTGTAGAATAAGGTCGAGGAGGCTGAGAAGAGGTACAAGCAGATCCAGGAAAAGTTGGAGGATATCACACAGCAGGTCCAGGAGCTGCAGCCCAAATGTGCCGAGCTGAAAGCTGAAGCCCACAAGTGGAACACGCTCATCAAGACCAGCGAGGTCAGAGTTCAGAAAGTGTATTAACTACTCTGTAAAGTAGCTTTCTTTCATGGGCCTCATGAAATTCTATACTGTAATACACAAAAAAAACTGTGCAACATCCTACCTTGTCTGTAATAATGGTGTGCAAGCAAAATTCCCCAATGTTTTCCTCCTTCATTTATGTCTTCGCTCCAGGTCACTGCACATAGATGCAAAACTAACTTGAGAGATTTGGAAAAAGACAAAGCCCAGCTGTCTTCACGGATAAAAGATCTGAAGCTATGGTACAATGCTCGTGCTTTCATATCTCCTGTATTTAGTTAGTCCTCCTTGAGCTTTTTGTCATCTTCATCTGTTTCACTCGTGCCTTCCTTGTAGCATCAGTCAGACATCTGGAGCCGAGAGCCAGGCTAGAGCCAAGCGTATCGAGCAGATTCAGACCAACCTGGAAAACCTGAGACATCAGATCTCCACTCTCGGACAGCAGATTGATCAGTATGAACTTGCCAGCAGTCGTGCCAAAGAAGAGCAAGGCAAGATGAGGTAAGGAAGTGAAAGTCTTGCAGCAAAGTGGAAATAATTAACACAATTCTGACCGAAAAGAAAGTGCTTTTGTCTATCTGCCTAATGAGGAAACACTGATGCGTAGTTACATTTTGAATGTCATCATTAAGTGTTGGGTCGCCTCGACTTACAGTCCGGCATAAAGAGACGGTGGAATGTTGAAACTACTCCAGCAGTGAAACCGCTAAAACGATAGATCCTTTTGAAACGTCTTCTTTCGTCTTTTCTTTCAGGAAGGAACAGGAAGGACTGATTAGGGCGATCGAAGCCAACAAAAGGAACTTGCAGATTATGGAGAGCAGTCGCTCCAATCGACTGCGACGTTTTGGAGAGCACATGCCTGCACTGCTCAATGCGGTGGAGGAGGCATACAGAAAAGGCCAGTTCAAACAGAAACCGCGAGGACCTTTAGGTAAGAGTTGTTAGCCAGTCGTACACTGGCAATAAAGTCTGAAGCATTCGATTGTCCTTCTGTCTAACTTAAACATGAGGAATCGCTTTACGTCACCATGTACTTTACTTCAATTTACAAGTTGTATATCTCATACAAGGTGTTCTTTCTTCAAGTGAAAGTGTAATCTTACATTTATATCTGAGGATTGGTCATCTGTTCTTACGTGAAGTGACCTGTGATCCACTTTTATGCTACTTGAGGGCAGATGGCAGACAGCGTGTGTGGCGTCGTGTGGGTGAGCAGTTTGCTGATGTCAATGTTGTGGATGGAGTGGCCCATGGTGGTGGTGGGGTTATGGTATGTGCAGGCGTATGTTATGGACAACCAACACAGGAGTGGACCAACATTTCACAGGCCACAATCAACAACAAGATCAACTCTATGTGAAGGAGATGTGTTGCACTGCGTGAGGCAAATGGTGGTCACACTCCATGGGGGGGGGGTCATTATGACTGACTGACCCCAATAAAGCAAAGCTGCACAATTCATAGTGGCCTTTTATTGTGGCCACCCTAAGACACACCTGTGCAATATTCATGCTGTCTCATCAGCATCTTGATATGCCACACCTGTGAGGTGGGGTGGATTATCGCAGCAAAGGAGAAGCGCTCACTAACACAGATTTAGACAAATCTGTCAACAATATTTGAGAGAAATAGGTCTTTTGCATACATAGAAAAAGTCTGAGCTCTTTGAGTTCAGCTCATGGAAAATGGGAGCAAAAACAAAAGTGTTGCGTTTATATTTTTGTTCAGTGTATTTTCTAAGCTCTGGACTTGAGGCGCTCTCACGTTTCTTCTCTGATTTCTTTCCCATGTGGAGGTTACCTCATCAGCCTGAAAGACCCCGAGCTGGCCCTGGCAGTCGAAGTGTGTCTGAAAGGTCAGCTGCAGGCCTTCACTTGTGACAACTACGACGACGAGAAGGTGCTGCAGGGTCTCATGTCCAAAGTGTTCCCAGTCGGCCGCAGGCCTGTCATCATCACCAGCCACTTCCTCCCACATGTCCACGACACAAGAAAGAAGTGAGGACAGCCACGGCTTCAACAACAAATTCAAACCTTTTTATTAGTAATCAATACTTGTATTAGTCCCCAAATCCTAAAATGATTCTGTTAATGTAATTATCTTTGTTTGTTTGTGTGTTTCAGGGCTGTGAATCATCCAAAATACCCCTCCATGCTTCAAGCGCTAGAAATTGAGGACCCTGTTGTGGCCAACTGCCTGATCGATCAAAAGGGTATCGAGAGCATTTTGCTAATCAAGGTAAAAAAACGGTTTCCACACGGGAAAAGAGCCACTGTCACAAAGCAGAAATCAGTCTTTTCTACAGGATGAAATGGTTTACTGTGACGCCCTGTGGCTGTATTATTACAAAACACCTGTCATGTTTAACCAACTATACACACCGTGACTTTAAAATGTATTGAACACAAGTAATGAAATGACGAAACTCGTGTTTGTAGAATCGCACAGAGGCCCGTGGAGTGATGCAGGGACCAAATCCTCCCAGGAACTGCTTCCAGGCCTACTCCAAGGAAGGAGATCAGATTTATACCAACCGTAATTACACTGCTGATCAAACCAGAGCCAACTACCTCTCGGGAGACGTGGAAGAAGAGATCAGGTGTGTGTGTGAATCTGTACGATCGCCGTTAGGCTCCTGGTTAATGTATGTGAGCCGCTGCCGCAACGTGTGCTGATGTTTATCTCTTGTTTCAGGCACCTGCAGAGGGAGATGGAGAATCAGGAAGCTCAGGCAAATCGCTTCCAGCAACAGATGAACAGGTTGAACGACAACATCAAACAGAATGAAGCGCTCCTGAGAAACTCCCACGTAGAGCAAAAGACCACCAATGTAACTGTTTTTTTCCTTGTGAAAGATAAATGTATTGAAATATAATGATTTTGATTGGAGCTTTAAGTGTTGATCTGACAAACAGTGAAACGAGTAGCTTATGAAAAAGATGTTTATTCAATTGCGATAAGTAAATATGATTCATCAATTTGAATTATACATTTTAAAATGACCTATATTTCGTCAGGATTTAAAATTTTAATGAAATTTAAGAAGAAAAAAAGTCCTTGCATTGTAAAACTTTTTATTTCTACTGCTACATTGAAAATGGATTATGACTTGAAATAACTTTGCTCATCTTTTTTGTGTGTTCTTTTTATTTATTATTTATTTTCTTTTAGAACAAAGCCACAAAGTTGGAGCTTGAGCTGACAGACCTCCAGAATGTGGAAGAGCCTCAGTCGGAGGACCTCAGGCCTTTGGTTTGTACACGTCACCCTGGCGTGCTTTACTCTTCTCGCCGCTGAAATGACGACTTCCAAAGTCAGAAAGTATACTTCCTGCTATTTACCGTGTTCCCTCGTTCACAACAGGAGGAAGATCTCCAGGAGATTGTCACCAAGATCGCGTCCAAGCGGGCTGAACTTGATGAGGCTCATGCCAAGATGGCCGACCTCAACGTCTCCTATGAAAAGGCAGATCAGGAGTACAAGCAGCACAAAGAGCAAATCAGCACCATCGCAGTGGAAGCGGATTCGGTCAAGGTAAGAAGGAAGTGCACCTCTTAGTTCATGTTTCTTTCAAATCATAATTTATAGCTATATTGCTTTTATTTTGCTGCGTTTCAGTGACTGCAGATTCTTTCCAAGGCAAAGACGGGATGCCACATTATTATCAAACTTGAGATCATTTCCTCTATAAATCATACTAAAGAGAAATATTCAGTAAAATCCAGTCTTGAAGTAAATTGCCAGACTCAAATATTCCTGAAGAATCAATTTGTTTTGCCTGAAAGTTGATGTCTGTTGTGTTTATTTAACAAAGGTCCAGCTTGTTGACATGGCCTCCCCCTTCCTCTAACATTCTCACCTTCTGTTTCTTTCATTTGCTTTGTCTCATGACAGGACGATCTGAGTAAAGCTGACCAGGACGTGATGAAGTGCGAACATCACAAGAAACACTACGACGAGAAACGTACTGGCCATCTCCGTGGTATTCAAACTCTTGAAGGCGAACTGAAGAAGAAGGAGGAGGAACTTCAGGTACTTTAAGATGGAGGTGGTACTCCAGCATGTTTTTTATGTCTTCTTGCTCCAGAATGCTCAGAGGGCTCGATGATGAGCCACTCTGGAATTTTATTCAGTCCGTTTCCGTTTTGCTGCTTTCTGCTTTGCATAAATTCGCATTTTAATATTCAAATACAATCTGTGGTCTTTCTGCTCATGTCGCAGACCTAAACTTTAAGTATGTGGTAAATCTACAAACTTAGGATTTATTCCGTTGGCTCAGTTTTTAAATTTAAAGTTGCGTTAGGAATAACTGACTCGTCCTTGGGATTCAGGCGTCGATAGGCAAGGCCACAGAGATCTGTCCGGAGAGAGTCGCTGTCCGCCGCTCGGCTCGGAGTCTGGACAGCGAGATCAGCCGTCTCAAGGTCAAGATCTCCACCCAGCAGGAGCAGCAGGGAGACCCGGTGGAGGTGCTCAGGTGTGTGACGTCACTCTTACAGTTCGCAGAAATAATGTACCACATTGGAGTCTTTGGATTTATCTCAGGAGACCGTTGCAGTTCCACCACGACCACAATCAACCGACTCTTGTGTCTTTTCCCCTCCGTCTCTTTTGCACATGTAGGCAGTACCACGAGGCGCTGGAGAGCTACAGGAACATGGCGCAGCAAATGAAGAATCTGAACAGCTTCATCAAAAGTCTGGACAAGGTTATGAACGAGAGACTTCAGGTTTACTCTGAACTCCGGAGGCAAGTTGTGAATTTACAAATCACTGTATTGTTGTGTTTGCTTGACGTCGACGTTACGGGCAAATGGGCAAAAGTTACTGAAAATGGTGTACAGTGTTTTGTATTTTAGTGGGAAAAGACATGAGTATTTGATGCTTATGGCATGAATACGGTCTCCTTTCAAAGCAATGTGAATGTGAGCCCATAGCTTCCTTCTAAAAGTCATGCATTGTTGTTTTCTTGCAGGTTTCTCTCGGCCCGCTGCAAATATTACTTTGATAGCATGCTAGCTCAGAGAGGCTACAGCGGAAACATGACTTTTGACCACAAGAATGAGACTCTGTCCATCTCGGTAAGAAGCACATCTCAGTCAACATAGGTTTTATATTTATTTTTTCAATCTACAATGTGGCAGGCAGAGCAACAGTTCACGCAGTGTCCTCCTCCCTGCCTGTCCTCATCCACTCCGCTTGTTTTACTGCCCCCTACAGGTGCAGCCAGGCCAAGGAAACAAGGCTGACCTGAGCGACATGCACTCCTTGTCAGGAGGCGAGCGCTCCTTCTCCACCGTCTGTTTCGTTCTCTCTCTTTGGGCCATCACGGAGGCGCCTTTCCGCTGCCTCGACGAGTTTGACGTTTACATGGTAATAAAAGAGTTTTCATTGAGATTTGAAGTGTTTTCACGACGAGTGCTTTACAAAATCCCAAAAAATAACACCCGAGATTGTCAGCAGTAGAAACAACAAGTGGAAGGGTATTAGGGCCACTGAAGAAAAAGGTTAGGAGGAGGAATTAAAAGAAATAGATAAATAAAAAAAAGCCTCATTCACTTCAGAAAAGTCGAAAATCAAAGTCAAGATTTTTGTTTTTTTAACACAAACTGGAAATGTTCTTTTCCTCTCATCCATCCACATGCCAGCACATGTGACTGCTTCACCAAAATGCATTGCAGACAGTTTAATGAAGTGACATGATGCTTCAGAACAGGCTTTAGTTCATAAACAGTTCAGTTATCATCAGTATGAGACTGTGAAGAGACACTGCAGCCTGCAGCTCTCCGTCCACTATGAAGGACAAAGCCCCTGATCCCCGCGTGATTCTAAAATTTATTATTGTTAAACAAGGAAATCCTGTGTAAAATGATATGTCTATAAGCAATACGGTACCCTATATAATCAGAATTATGTGATTTATTGTGATTATTTCGGCGTCCACGGGCAAATAATGAGGACAGACATCTCCAGTTTGTATTTTAAAAATCTTGAAAAATCTTTTCGACTTTTATCTGAAGTGCATGAAGATTTATTTTTATTTTTTGTTACGCCAATATATTTTTTTCTTCAGTGGCCCTAAAAAAATCTCAACTTTAATTTTTGATATTTTTTGGGAAGTACATGAGGTTTTTGTTTTTTTCAGTCTCTGAATTAGTTGATTTTTTTCAGTGGCCTTAACACTCTTCCGTACTCTTTGAGATGCTGGATTGAGTTCGACGAAGCTCCACGTGCAGCTTGGTGTGTGCAAAGTGACGTGAAGCTCCCAAAGCTCAGTGTGTTTTGATCTGTGTGGTCAGGACATGGTGAACAGGAGGATCTCCATGGACATGATGCTGAAGGTGGCTGCTGGTCAGCGCTACAGGCAGTTTGTGTTCCTCACGCCACAGAGCATGAGGTAAGCTCAACTTCTATACCCTTCAGAATTAAAACCTCTGCGACTGGGATCCATCGACTATGAAGGAGCCGTGATGGGCAACGCCACTCGGAAGTTTAAGGCGGCGATTCTTCAGTTTGCTGCGCAGACGTCTTCATCTCACCTCTTCTCTCCTCAGCTCGCTCCCAGAGAGCAGACTCATCCGCATCCTCCGACTCAAAGATCCCGACCGAAGCCAAAACAACTCGCAGCGAGACGAAGAGGAGCAGTAAATAAGCCGAGCTTGATTTAACCTGAAGGAGGGTAATTATTCTGTTCAGCAGCCAGATGTTAGTGAGCCCTTATAATTCTCAGGTTGTTTTCTATTTCGTTCAGTCACAGTTAATCAAACAAGAACATTTGTTGTTTTGTTTTTGTTTTATCCTTTAATGTAGAATTCGGGCAATAAAATGTTGTTAAACCTTATGTTATGGAGGTTCTGAACCTGAAAAAAAAGGATCTATATTTACCTGCTTTTCATTAAAACAAATTCATCCCGGTGAACTCTGAAGTTTTGGTCTTTTTTTGGTTTGGATATCCGAGATATGACTAGAATGACTAGATTAAGCCGGATGGAACCTTTGGAAAAATAAACTGTTTTGTCAAATATTCAACTTGATTTTATTTAGAATAAAAGTGCAGCAAAAAATGACTTCTAATTTTTATTTGCTGTCTTATTAAATGTATTACATGATCTGTGCCAAATGAGAGTCGGGAAACTTTGAACCCTTTCATGTGGACTGAATATTGTCGAAGGGCTCCTCCAGAGCACTTCACACTTGGCTCGGCTCTTTCCAGGAGGGATTCACACCTTTAAGAGCTCTTGGGCCAGCGAGTCGCACAACGAGACCGTCTTACTAATGCACATAACGGCTGTCGACCCGGCCTCCTGAGGAAGCCGGTGCCTTTCGTCTCGTCAGAGCTGCAACCAGCAGATAAAACACAAATCATGAAAGCTGTTCGACGCTCGTTAACCCGGAAAAAATCCATAAATTAACCGCGTCATTATGTAACCCACAGGCTTCAAAGTGTGTGGGGGGAAAATTAGCGGGTTATAGTCTGGAAATTATGGTAGTATGATAATAACTTGAAGAATAACTTGGTGTGGCCGCTTTTATTTGGGCCTCATCAGAGCTGGGCGAGACCCTATTGGACTGCAAGAGATCATTATTATTATTACACTTTCTTGTACTGCTGCATTTTTCACGGGCCGAAATGAGCTCAAACCTTCGTGAAACATTTTAAAGTTTATGTCACTGCCATGGGTCCGGCACAATGGCTCAATAGCGCCCCCTACATTGTTTTCACGTTTGCAACACCTTGGAGCAACACGAACACGTTTCACCGAAGGCCAAGACGTTTGGTAGACATGCAGCACGTTGAGCCGCACAAAAATGTCACTGACACCGATTCTCGAAACCCAACAGGAAGTCGGCCATTTTGCTTTGTGCGTGAAATTCACTGTTGTACGTTTTGATACTAGGTTCTACACAAATATCTCAACTGTGCAGATTTAACAAACCACAAGGACGACCTGCAGACACAGAAGCGATCAGGTTAGTATTTTTTAACCCGAGATCACCAACGTTGGCAATAATTTGACATTTGATTGTGTGAATGGTGATTCTGAGAATTATTTGCATTTCATGACTTGCTTCTGCTCCTGCTGTGGAAATGTGCAGCTCTTTTTTAAGACATTCTTCCTGTGTTGTATTTTTTTTTTTTATATCTTTTAGAATTTTTATTTTACTTCTCTACAATTTTTCCCCCATATAAATGGAAGGGAATTATTTTTTTAATTCTTCAGCCTATACCGCTTTAAAACTTTCACCAATTTAACAATTCAACTTTTTAAACTTTATTTTATTCAAAAAGAAAAAACTAAACTTCATATCTTTAAAACTTTTTAAAATAATTTTTAACATTGAAGTGGATGGGAAAACCCTTCAAGTCACTTTTAAACTCCTTAAACTTGGAACCACTACAGGCTCGCCACACTTTCAGCTCGAGACTTGATTTAACTTTTAAAACGTTTCCTCTTCTCTCCACTATTCAGGTGACATTCTCAGTAGGAGCTCCCCAAGTAGCGAGGACCTTTTCAACACTGCTTTAGCTTTAAGAATTGTTTTGAAACCAGTTAAATTGGAGCCTTTACTTAACGTATCATAGAGAATAAGAAACACTTGTTCGACATCAGGTCTCACTTTATTGGAGGTTTACTGCAAAGTAACAAATGGAGAAAAAAAATAATCAACTGGTGTATTATATCAATTTTCACACTTAAAATTACATTTCAGCATCGACTCATTGCACGAATATAACAATGACTATAGCGTGTATGAATGATGTCACAGCTGGTCTATGAGCTCATACAAAAGGAATCTAATTACAATAAATGTTAATTTAGGCTGTAAACTTCAACAGGTGCTGATTTGCATCAAATCACAGTGAGAGTGAGAGTCAGAGTTTTCAATATTCACTACCGAAGTAATGCTGGGATTTAATGGGAAATGGGGTTTACTGTGAAACAGCTGTTGAATCCTTCATGATTGATGGGAGCTGAGGATCATCCTTCAGTCTTCAGTGAACATCATTTTCACCAGGTCTGCTTTAAGGCACTCTTCTTCCACCAGTTTCTGAGGCTGAAACACAAACTTCATCAGGATGGCATTCAACATCATTTATAACCCCAGCAGTTACAAATATTAGGGATTTTCACAAGATAGTGTTGAATCAATCTCAATGTTAAGTAGTACATTTCTTCATCCAACTCGTTTCAAATGACATTTTTATAAACACTTATTGGAATTTGATGGTAACTTCTAAGTTAAATGTAATGAACATGATCTTTCTTACTGTGCCGTATCGTAGCAGAGTGGGAACTCCGCTCAGTTTAAGCGTCTTCTTGAAGTCGTTGCTTGGATCCTTCCAGCTGAATCATGAAAAAAAAAAACATCATTAGGCAGTAGCTTGAATTCAAATATACAAAATATACACTTGCACCTCAGTTTTGGGACAATAAAACAAAATACTATTTTTTTATCATCTGTAAACTATGCAAAGACCTAAAATACAAACTGAGATCCACATGATTTTATTTTTAAATTGTGTTTTCTGATGGCACGTATATGGTACTGTGCTTATACTTTACTTATTTATAAAAATGTGACAATGCTCTTGAAAATGGAAATGAGTGAACATGTGAATTTAATCTATTGGCCTACTGTGCAGAAGTTTGCCTAAAACGTTTATACAGTTTAAAACTTGGAAGCACAAGTAGAAAATAAACCCTTTCTTCTGATAAAGACAAAACAAGTGGAACGTCAAGTTTAACCTACCAAGTCATGTGAGGAAAATAAATAAATAACTAACTATACTGATATAGCAATTTAACCCAAACCAAAAGGTAACCCTTCCTGGCGCACTTAGGAAGAATGTTACTGCTTAGTTTTAACCATTCCCAATAATGGCGTGCGCTCTGAAGTATATTAACTGACACAAACATCCATTTTGGATTACTACAATACTATGCTTCACAAATATCAGCCCATTTCAATAATTTTCAATTGTAATAAATCACTGTTGTTTTTTTGGCTGATAGACAAATGTACTAATAGGTTATCTGTATTCTCCATTTCAACTCGGGCTCATCAGCAGTTTTATCTCAGTATAAACAAATGATAAGGCGTGCTCCAGCGCTGACAGCTTGCCATAAAATGGTGAAATAGAGAAGGAAGAACTGACTAAGCTCTTTCTCCAACTTGGCAGTAGATGAAGACAGAACCCTCAGGAAGGTGATTCATTTCTCCTCTCACCACAGGCTCAGCTGCAGAAACAAAGACACAATTACTCGTTTTGGTTTTATTAATATTAACAGATAACGTGTTCACCTGAGTCTTATATGCTGATCAAACGTAAGACATGTAAGGTTTACCTGTGACACAATCTGGACACCAGCTCTGCCCCTGCGCGTCTTTATCGCCTGAAAAATAAACAAAAATATCCTTTCCTTTCCTCTCAGACACAGCCTTACAAAACTCGTCATATCCACGCACACTCACTTCTTCGTAATTCGCCATCGTTTCGACTAAATTAGTTATGAAAAAGGCTGAACAGGGGATCTGAAAAGTGATCTGAGAAGAAGTGAAGCCGCTCTGCAAGCAGGACCCGGTAGAAATACACTGCAGAACCACTTCCGGTCTGCGTGACGAGTCTTAAAAGGGACCGCGTAACAGATTACGTTTACTCTACAGTTTCAAAACAATACTGTTTAAATCCACCGATTATTTTTTCATTAACATATTATTTATTTATAAACATTTTAAAAAATCATAATCAATTTGCCAAAAACAATTCAAGTGTGATTTATCAGCGTTGTCGGAAAAAACGCGTTTGCAATACTTTTTGACTTAATGGACGAACCGTACTTCGTCTTCCTCACAGAGACGGTGTGTTGTTGTCATGGCGCCGTTTCAAACTGTTATCAAGCCGCGACGGGAGATTAAAACGTCGATTTACAGTTTAATTCACTCCCAGGTAGCTACTTTGCTCATACAGTTGTTTTAAAACCCCCACAAAAAATAGCCTAACCTGAAATGAGGGAGAGCGTGGTATGGGTAATAACTTGATTGCTCAGAAGCGAAGTTAGCTCGCTGTTGCTAACTATGCTGAAGACAACGCATAATGTATGAAGTGGTTGACTGTTTAAAACATTTTATTCCCCGTCGTAATGACTCCGTCGTTCCTGCAAAGTGGCCCCTCAATTTTTCTGGCCCAGCAAAGTCAGAAGAAAGACTGGGTGGGTTCATGCTACGATCCAACTACAGGGATTTCCAAATCTAAGGTAAACAACCTCCAGACTGCTGATGTTTTGTTTACTTCTACACTCATTCACAGTTTAGGTAGTAAAACTAGTAACAGAACCTGGTTACAATGGTCCCCAATTCATCATTCTTGAAATAAAGAAGAGTCCTTTGAATTTTTCACATTTTGATTCTGTTGAGGGTTCATTTGTCTGCATTCATAACGACAGTTTGCTTTATTTTTCTGAACTTAGGGTTACATTAGATTATTTGAGACAGACGAGCTGCTCTCCCCCTTTCTCCTCTTTATTTAACCTAACCTCAAAAACACACGTACGTCTCAGATTCTCATAATAAATAGTGGAAAGACTTTAAACTATAATTTAGTATACCACATTGCATTTTAACACCAGTACTACAGACAGCTAAGGTCAAACAGCTTAAACAATTTGTTATATTGCTGTTTTATCTAATCTTGCAACGTCCAAGGTCTCAGTTTGAAGGTTTTTTAAAAAAAAGATTTTATGTGCTTTTCTTAGATATTCTGTTTCGGACACAGATTTTCCCATGAAATTCACAGTGCATTCACATTCAACCTTTTGTATTTATCATAAAGAGTTTTACCTTTTTAAAAATGATAATATTGCAGATTTTTTTGGTCATAGAGGTACTGTAGATGTTCAACTTCTAATGTTGAGGTTTCTGTTTGCCAAGGTTGGATTTGACTGTTATACTCCAGCGATGTTTCCATTTTAACGTTCTGTGTTTTAGCTACCCTGCATAGTGACAGAATATTTGTAATGCCTTCTATATAATCAAAAATAGTTTCAATAACCCCACCTGTGTAAAGATCACAATAACCTCAAAGTATAATTAATACAGTTTGATGGCATTAACAAAAAAACAAAAGCTGTGGGTCGTTTGTACGTTCAGTTTAAGCTGTTGCATTGGATAGTATTACACTGAAGGTGAAGAGTTATTCTAAACTAGTTTGTCGTTGGCTTTCACAAATAAACTGATGCCGTTCAAGACAGGTTAGACTCACTGGTGTCATGTCCACCACAGCTGCTCTTTAATGAAGCCATCCCTGCAAGTGCCAGCAACCGGGCCTCCTGTGTCGGCCCGCCCGCTCCCATTGTGATAGAGAGACTGCTGCCAGTGTCAGAAGTAGCTGAGAACATGGACAGCACCAGAAGCTCCTTCAGCTTCACAGCGCTGTCTGAGGAGAGGCTGCAGGCTGCTGTTATCCTGGCCAAACGAGACCTTCGGCAAAGACGCCTCGGCAGTCTGGCAAGATCCTCCGTCAGACATTCTCAAGACGCCTCACAAACAAGTGAAACAAGTGATGTGGAGCTACGTCAGGTAATTTGATTCATGGTACATGATTTACAAACTAGAAATGGAAAATGAATGAATAAAAAAACAAAATGAGTGCAACATTTAATTTTCTGCAGGAGTTAGCAGCAGCCCCAGAGAAGACCAAATCAAAGGCCTCCGGTCGTAAAGGGATGGTGATGCGGCCTTGTACAAAACGTCACACAATGGACAAACAACCGAGTTCTGCCTTTCCACGGATCGTCCTGTCACCCCCAACCAGAGACCCTGGTCCACGGCCAGAGGAGGGAGGCAAAGAGGGACCTTTGAGCCATGAGATGCGCAGGCTGCAGCATGAACTGGACGTGTATGTTAACAAAGTGGAGGCACTTGCTAAAAAAGGTAATTCACAGTCTACAGTTTTAATCATATGTTCATATGTGTAGCTTTACTAAAACAAGTTATCACAGATTTGTAAGCAACACCATGAGGATACTTCTCATATCATTGTTTCATGTAGTGTACGATGATCAAAATGTATAATGGACTTTAAACAACAGGAGAGAAACCAGAGGAGCCACTGGAAGCTGAAGAGCAAGCCAAATTGGAGAATCACAGAAAGAAGCAGGCAGCTCAATCTGCCCGTACCATTTATGTCCTGCAGCAACAGGTACTGACATTCCTACTTGTTTCAATAAAACATCTGCTCACTGTGTTGTCAGTTTTACATCTTTTAAACAGTCTTTCTTTTGTATATTTACTGAACAGGTAAAAGAAGTCCAAGAAGAGATAGAGAGACTCCGAAGTCAGAAAACATCCGACACGCAAAAGGTTTGCCTTCCGCAGTGGCTGCTTCATCGAGCTCACAGGATTCATATTTTAGTGAATCACGCATCAGGAAACGATTCTCAGGGCTTCACTTCTGCCACATTTTGTCATGTTATGAGTTTATTCCAAAATGAATTGAATTCAGTTTATCCCTCAACATTCTACACAAAATATCTCCTAATGACAATATGGCAGAAAAAAATTAATTAAACTTAATTAATTCAAATTTTTAAAAATGTGCAAACATTTCAGAAAAACAATTGTTGTGTCTCTTGGTCTCAAAAAAGGACATCTTAGATTCCTGACATGAAAACTTGGGACTATCCATTGTGTATTTATTTTTCTTTCAGACGCTGGCGTTAAACAGGCTGGCAGCAACCCACCGCAGGGCACTGAGGGCCTTGCAGGTTTTTAACCAGCAGCTTTCAGATGTCTCTCAAAGCAAAGCGGCCCCTCATTACAGAGAACTGGGCCAGCTCATTCGCCAGCTCTGTTTGTGCTCAGCGAAGCTGGAAGTGGACCAGGGTTCAGGAGTGCCTGAGATGGTCCTGAACATCCTGCAAAAGCTCGAGGTGAGCAACATAAACGCTGCCATCATTTGGATTGCTTTGGGTTGAGGTGTAACATTAGCTCATGAATTTCAAGCCATCCACCAATATTTCAAGATTATGAAACATAGAAGTTAAACAGCTAAAGAATCCTAAGATGTTATCATTTTTACAATAGCTCATCTTGCTGTGTACGATTGACAAAATCGAAGGCAGTAATTAATGTATGAAGTGAATCTGATCAAATTAGACTGTTTAGTGGCCCCCATAAACTGCTGAGTATACAAAAGGTTATTTGATGTTCCAAATTTCGTGTTATTTGTGCTCGTATATTTTTAAGAATACACAACTTCTGCATCACTTCTTACCTTGTAGACGTTGGATTCTGCTCTCAGTAAACATGAGATGGTGGAAAAGATGCAGGCCCAAACATGCCCTCCACACAGAAAGTCTCCCCATCGCAGCACGTCGCCTCCGGCTGCACCTAGAGGTCCCAGCGCTTCAAGTGGCCGGGGACGTGGCAGAACTGCACATCCCAGAGGAAGAGCCCGTGGTAAGCAGGCTTTTTAAAAAAAAAAATGCAATTGCTGTCATTGCAACTAAGCCTTGAGTGTTTATGTTTATTTTAAATTATGTGCATCTATTTATTCCTGGTGTGGCGACATCAGTCTGTTCACACACTCACGCTACAGGATGATTACATGATTTCGGTGTCACAATTATGATAATGTAAGTGCTAATTAAAACTCAGTTAGGAGTAAATGTATAAATTGAATGTCGGTGAATACAATAAACCCAAAAGGCATGAAAAGGCCACGATTTATATAAACATAACTCCAGACTTACTTACAGATTTGATACAACAGACCTATTTGTCCCGTGACTTCCACCTTTAGGGAAGGTATTCTTAGCTGCCAGAAGCTCTGACGACCACATGGAGATTAATTGCATGTATGCTTTTTGACGAAAGACAAAGCATTTAGACTGCTGTGCATCTGGAAGTCACCTAAGGGCTTTTTCACGGTTGTGTTTGGGCCTCCCGCTGTGCTTAAATGGCCGAAAATTGATATGGAGCCATGAAGAGGTGGTAGGAAAATAGGAAGTAAAGTGCAGAGCTCAGGCCTTCAATCCCCTGCTGCTCAGCAGTTAACCCCTGCTGGCTCCCGTTTGGCTGAGAGGCCTCCTCTAGAGGAGGGGATGAAAAGACCTCCAATAAGCTTTAGCTGCAATCTATGTCTCCCTAGAAACAAACCTTAGCTATTTTCCTGAACTGCACAACCTCTGCATTTCTTTTTGTTTTTCTTCTTCCCACAAGGCTTCAAGCTTTTTTATTCAAAACACGTTGTCAAAATCGACACGTTAATGCAGATTAATCCATCATCTTGATTAATCTGATTTAACATTTTCACTCATTTAAGCCATCTGCAGTGCAGGATGAAGGTACGTGTCCACAGGATCCATCAATTTCCTGCTTCCCATTCATTGTGTATGTGAAACGCACCGCGGTGCATCCTGGGTGCAGGGCGTTACGAGTTGCCTTGCGTTGCGGCGCCGCGGTGCTGCCCGGACCTCATAAAGTACAATCCTGCCAACGTTATGCTAATGAGGCACAGAGAGCAGAGGTCCAACACATCCCGAAACTATAAAATCTCTAAAATAGCAAAAGAAAATTTAGAAAAAACTTTTTAGTAACTAAAGAGAAAATGGGTTGCCGAGCCGCCATCTTGGTCAGGTTTGCAATCCAGGAGCAGACGGCCGTGAGTGACGCGTCTCCTCTCGGACAACGTCAACAAGTTAGTTTGGAGTTGTCTGAAGACGGAGCAACAGGAACATTCATAATGTAGATCAGTGTTTTGAAAAGGAGTTTTTTGTTAACATGGAACTGTTAAAGGTGTTAAATAAACACGTTGAGAGCATATTGTGGGAGTTGGAAAAGGTGAGACAGACAGAGGAGTCGAGGCGATATTGCTTTTACTTCCAACTCTTTTGGCATTTCAAGTCATTTCCCCCATGCCCTCTTTCTACTTCCTAATCTCTCCCCTCTACATCACCTAAAACTGCCCCCTTACTCCCATTCTGATGTGAGATGACCTGAAGGCGCTCACCTCAAATTATATTCCCTTTTTTCTTGAGCAATTAATATACGTTTAAAATGAATGATATTTAATCGTGTTTAATCTACATCAACTCTATGATTAATCTGATTCAAAATTTTAACCACTTCACAACACTATTTGGTATTATAGCTATAGCTGCATTTCATTTAAAAAATTTTTTTTTAGAACAATTTGTTTAATTCAGTTAATTTTACGTGGCATTTCTCTGGGCAGGTCGGAAAGTGGCCTCCCAGATGATCCAAAGTGCTTCTCATCAGCCCATGAACAGAAGAGCTGTGCTGAGAGCTGGAGTGGAAAGCCTTGCCCAGCAGAGGGAGCTGAGAGAGCAGCTGAAACCGGCTCAGAAAAACCAGACACACAGAAAAGAATTGCAAAAAAAGGCTGACATAATGAAGGTGTTGTACTCCTACACATTGGAATACTGAATCAGATTCCTTACCTGCTATTACACTAGAAGCAGTTAAAATAGTGCTTAAATGTAATACAAGAGCTTTGAACAATGTGAATTCCATGTAATTAAACCTCGATGTGCATGTATGATTGTCTTCACAGCGTGTCCAGATACGAGACGTCGGCTTCCAGCAGCCTACCGTCTCCTCTCGGCTCAGGGTCTCCCAGCTCCCGCAGAAAGAAAACGCTGTGCCCTGGAAACCTACCTCCCCTCACTCTCCACCTCCACGCCGGTGAGCCTCTTATCTCTCTGTACAGCTGAGGGCAGATTTGATTTATTTTCAACATCTTGACCCTCAGCTCTACAGATGATTAATCTCATTCTGCAACTAAGTTTATATGGCTTGTAGTATTCTGAATCTCAATTACGACTCATGTAGGATTTATGCATCAGAGACGTCAAAATGCTTATTTATTATTGTCTCCAGGATTTCTTTTTGCGTGGCTTAATACAGAGCGTGTTCTTCCATACTCTTCTGCTATTCTCTCAACAGTTCCCCTCAAAGGGAGAAACCAGAGCCTCGCTGTCTCTTCTCCCCAGTGAAGCCATCATCCAGCCCTCCAACTCAGCGGGCGGCTTGCGGTTTGGGGCCAGAGCTGACTTTGAACTCAGAGAAGAAGAAAGAGGCTCAGAATGAAGCATTAAGGTGACGCCCTCAGCCAGCAACCTATTTTTATACCACAGAATGAAGTTCATGTACTTGTAAATGTGCCACAGGTTTCAGTTTGTGAAGTTTGGTATTTGTACTTCTCCTGGATATAGAGAAAAGCCGGCCAAATGGATGAAATCTAGGCCAGAGGAATGTTAATGATTACTCTTTCTCCCTGTTCAGGGAGATTTTTTTCTAACCTTTACGTGAGACCCCACGTGCTGAGAGCCACAGGCGATACTCTGATTCTAATTCCAAGTTAATTCTTCCCAATAAATGAATCAAGCTGCCCGCTTTATCGAGGCCATTTCTCTTTCTGAGTGATTAATAGCTGGCCTGTTTATGCTGCTTATAATCACGTCATTGATTAAGTGTTCCACACATGTCTCTGTTTAATCAAATGTTAATTGCTGCAGTTGTGCTTTCCTATTAATCAGTGGCTGGCAGCCTGATTTCAGAGATGAGGATTATAAGTTATTCATGTGGAAAGCTGAATTGAGCTTTGTTTGATGATTACTGGCTGGGTGCAGGAAAGCGTGGCTGGATAGGATGACCATGCAGAGGCTGGAAGAGCTCAACCGACTGAGTAAAGAACAGGAAGAACGCATTCAGAGATTAAGGTATGTACTAATATGATTACACTTTTAACAGACTGACAGGTTTGAGGGAATGGAAGTTGAAGGTTATAATGAGGTATTAGATGCTGGATATTTATCCCGCCCCCCAAAAAGATTGCTTAATCCTATTTATATCCTCACACTGAAAACTCTATTGACTCAGTGACAATAAACATTAGGCACCCGTTGACATAGATAATATAACGTTCAGCACTCCTGCCAAATAAGACAAATTAAACTAAACTACTAATATTTGAGGGATGAGGTCTTCAGAAGCTCCTGCTAATCACTACACAGTAAAGATAGTGTATAAAAATGATTATAGGGATATGTGAACCTGTCTTTTGTGCTATATTTAAGTCGTTGTCACATCATTTTCCAATAATGTTTTCAAACCATATTAATTATTTTGTTGCAGACGCAGGGCAGTCTTCTCCTCACTCAGCTGCAGTACAACGCACGTCACAGGACTCACAATTAAACAGACATTTTCACTGGGACCTGCAACACAAACACAATTATCAAGTGACAAAAGAGCAGAAAATAATGCGCTTTGTGATTGCAGCGTGTCCATTCAGCAGCAGATGTTCCTATAGAGCCCTCTTCCTAATCAGTCGCTGGAGAGTTCAACACTTTCAGAAAGGGAAACAATGCACAGCCAAATCTCAGCATAGTGACGGTCTGTAAAGCTTTGATGACATTGTAGTGATGGGAGCCTCTGCTTTCCTACCCACAAAGACACTCAGGTGTTTTTGACTCTCTTAATGAATTAATTTACGGCTGCAAATACAATTATTCATAATTCAATCATGGACAGTTGCCTCACATGTTTATTTAGGTTTGAGGGCATTATGAGCGGAAGGTGTTATTGGTACCCTTGAAAGTATTGCATTTGTATGTATTCACTAGGGTAATTAATGAAATGTAGCAGTAAACATAAAAAAAGATTTTTACATAATCAAATATGTTTTGTTCCATTGGTAGGTTTTTATAGTTGACCTATTTTTGAGTAGCTGTGAAGATGCTTGTTGGATGGTGGAAACTAAAGTCACGAATGTTTAGGAGAACCAAAAGCCTGATTGCTGTTGAGTGTGGATTTCATTGTCTTATGGAAGCAGGTTTCAAGATCTCATCTCAAGACTTTACGTTTGTCTTTTGATTCATTTGTCGGTCTAAGATGAGCTAAGCTTTGACTCACACCTTGAATCATGTAAAGTTTCACCAATGTTACCTGGAAACAATCTGATGGCTCCCAGTTGATGGAGTTCAGCGACAGAACTTGTATAACAGCTTGCTGTGTGGGTGTGTTTCGGTTAACAGGTCTGATATTGTCTTGCCAACTCGGTGGGCAGAGCGAGCCGAGCAGAAGGCCAGTGAACGGATTCAGCCCCTTCTGGATGAGGCTCAGGTGTGAGGACCTATATGTTGTCTGGGTAGCAGAGAGCGGTTTTCAATGCACGCTTGTTGATAAGAGTTGTACATTCGAGCCTGATACTAAGGTCTATTGTTTTGTGTGTGCAGGCAGCAGGCAGTGCTGAGCAGCTGAGCGAGGCTCTGCTGGAGGATCTGCTGGAGGACGCCACAGGTGTAGCGTGGGCTGCTGAGACGGACAGACGGCTGGAGGACTCGGCTCAGTGCCGGCTGCAGGCCCCCACCCTGGAGAGTATGCTGCTTCGCATGGAGGAAATACAGGTGAGAGCTGCCTGGTGGAAATGCCCGACAACAAAAGGTCACGGTTTGTTTCTAAAAGGTCACGGGGGGGTGGGGGGGGGCAGAAAGGTCGCTGGTGATCGAATTTTTATTTATAGCAAGCTGTTATAACAGCTCTCCTCTGTGGACGTCTGCACTTCATTATGTCCTTCCTGTTGCACAAAGCGCAGTATTTGCATGTGTACCTCAAATGTCTATATTGTGTTTCTCTGAGCAGAAGGACCAGGAGGAAGTGAGGAGAAGATTTGCTTCCATCACCTACTCAGACCCGCTTTACTGGGACCGGCCGGGACCGGCAGGTAGAAATACCCAATGAGAAGAAATTTCTTTCTTCTGTTCGTCTTTGCCCCTTGTTCCTCACTCGTCACCATTTCTCCGTCCTCCCTTCCTCTCATTTTCTCTGATCCCAGGGTCCTTGAGCCACGCTCCAGGCTCCAGGCCAGCCTCCCCTCAGCCAATCAGGCTCACAAGGCCAGTGCAGCAGCAGACCTCGGCAGCAGACATTGTCCTGGAGAAACCCGTGGAGACTGGGTGGGTTACTGCATCCTTCTCACTTATCTGCTCTAAAAATGATTTCTCTCTACAGGGCGGTGGAAAAATGTCTGAGCGCCGTCAGAATAATAATGACAACCTGATATCAAGGTCTGACAGATTTACTTTATTTGTGAATCACGTCAGTTGAAATCATAGATTATTGTAGCTTTAGTGCACAACTGCTAATTCCATTAACTAATGATTTACCATGCTTTTGTCAATTGTAAATGTTGAAATCTGAGCATTTAAATAATTTGAGTCATTTTTTAATGCACCTTCTGTGAGAAGAAATAATGTATTTTGATGGAGTTAGAAGCATTCTGTGCATGTTGTTGTGTTGGAAGAGCAACAGCAGCATTCTCCACAGGACCTCGGTTGCTGCAGGCTTTAATGGACCTCTAAACTCCGCTAAAATCAAGTGTTTAATGTTTTCCCACTGATGCACAGTTAGTGTGTTTTTTTTCCACTTGATATGTCAATGCCTAGTAATCACTTTTCCACTGGGGGGGTGTTACTCACTTGGTGGCTGCCGTACCGAGGGCAGAGTCTCTCCCTGACTGGAGCAGCAGACGCCACAGAGAGACCCTCCACTGCCTGGGGCTGCAGCTGCTTTACTCCTTTTAGTTAGTGATGAACCCAGAAGGGGCAAAAATAGAAAGTTGTTGACTAAGACCAGCAGGCGGTAGACTTTTGGTAAATTTGAGCTTTGACCATCAGCTAATTAAAGTGAGTCACTGCTGAAGTGCCTCGAGTTCAGTTCCCTCAATGAAAACTTTCCCTCTGAAATCATGAATACCCGTGACTCATCTGTGACTCTTCTTAATAAGACATCTATCAAGTGACGGCTCACTCTTCAGCACTTGGAAATCAAGCATTTAATCTGTGGTCCTTTTCAAGAGGTTTTATCTTTCATTTTTCATTAGTGGCTGGTTTTCAGGGTGTTCGGCCTCCCAGCCAAACAGTCATTTGAGAACTGCCAGCTCATTTGTTCTGAAACTCGCCGAGTCCCCGGAGCATTAAACAGAGCTGCCAGCACTGCTTCGGTTCTCATTCCTAGTGAGCACCTTAAAAAGTGTTGGCACCGCTTTATGCATCATGACGTCTCTCTTTAATACTACATCGAGCCCCACTGGATGCCAATGGATTTTCCTCTTATGGAACAATGGCACATACGTAGATTTTAAAGTGAAAACTAATCTAACTTGACAAGTTAACCCCAAAAAAGCAAATATGGTCCAAATGTGACAAAATAAATGTCAAACTCTGAACAAAATATATGAATATCTCTCTACACGTATAAGATATTAGTATTTCAGCATTAGTCTGTTGATCTACTGTTATATGACATTATTATTAGGAAACTAAGAACATATATTGGTCGGACTGTGAGGGGAGATTATTCATTTCTGTTTTGCGTGTTGATTAAAGTCCTTCACCAATCACTGCTGATGAGAAACTCACCCATGCAATCCTTTTTCCATTAGATGCTCCTTAAAATTACAAACACAATGATGAGAGTGTCAGATTTGCTAAATAAACTCGCCAACACAGCTAAGTGTTGATGATTGGTGCATATAGCACTTCATGGAACGAGGAGAGTATTGTTTCTTACAGGCTGTTTGTATTTTAAAACCCCAAACTCTCTAAGCTTGAACAAATCTTTGTATCAAAAGATCTAAAATGAATATCATGCCACTATTAGTTATTCTGGTCACAGTTAATGAATCTCTAAATTCTCCAAACAGTGAAGGTCTATCCTTTGTTTCTTCCATCAGAACACAAGCAGAAACGGTCTTCCACAGCTCATTTTGCAGTGTTCGGACCCCAAAGAGTCATTCCGTTCAGAAGTGGGGGGCTGTTGTGGCTTAGAAGAAGGAATTGTGTTTATGTGGCACGTTGCTTTATGGAGCTGCCTTCTGGGGCCGAGGAGTTTCCTCGTAAACTGAACCGGGTTGTACGGGAGACGACTTGTGTTCCTGTGTGGCAACTTAACCTGCCCCAGGTGTCCCATTGCACAGCACATAGCAGCTTATTTCTCCAGCTCAGCAAAACAACAATAATATGGCATGAATGTCATAACAGTCGCTCTCCTCCCACCTTCCCGTTGCTATAGTTTGAAAAGTGAAATTCGTGACGATGTCAGCATGTGCCGTTGGTCCAGCGCATGTCAGGATGCGTTGGTATTCAATCAGGAGAAATGGGTTCTGAGTTTCAGTCGCTCCTTCGCTCGACTCAAATAACATGTGACAGTTCACTTCTCTGTGCTGCCGGAGGAAAACTGTGGCATCGGTGTTCAGCTCAGCCGCTCAGTGGCTTCACTGAAAAGCAAATCTTCCACGAACATCCAGATTTTAAGGATAATCCTTCGTTGTAATGTCAGCGAGCCGGCGGTCAACCTCTGCAGGTGTTTACAACGACCGATATCTGCTAACAGTTCAGCTTCATGCGTTGTTTTGTTGTTGTTTTTTTTACTTGTGGTATTTATGGCAGCTGAACAAACTTATCAGAACCCTGTTGGTTCTTTGTATCGATGTGGGATTGTGTTAATCCTCCATCGGTGTTGACTCTCTATGCGGTGTTGCAGAATGGAACGCTGTAATTTATTTTGGGGGGGGGGGGGGGGGCTGGAGCAGTGAAATGTGGCTAGAGCTCATCATGTGTGTTGTCTCAGCTCTGATTAGTTGTTTATAACCCACATCCTTCAGCCCACTCCACTGAGACGCATCCAGTCGTACACAGGAAGTGGAGTCATGTCTTTGATGTGGAGCCCCACGCTCACATTTTAACACGCCGCAGTGAGAAGCTGTCTGATAGTGACAGTTTTTCTTCTGTGTGATTTTATTGTTCCAGGCGTCTTGGATTGTATCGTCAGATGACTAAGAGTGGCACTGATTTAGCTGCTGCTTCACAGGCGCACAGCCAGAAAAGGTGATGAGGCAGTTTACTGAAGAATTACTGTCGCTTGAAGAAAAGAAAAGAAAAGAAAAAAGATTTATTTTTATAATTTGTTTTGACAGAGAGTGTTTTTGAAATCCCTGCCAAATTGATAGTTAATGTTACTTCTGAGCCATGACCTAGAAGACCTGCAATTGTTCACATGATGTTCCTGTTTATTCTCCGCAGTCACTATCACCACTCGTAGCTCTGTCTTTGTCCTCCAGAATAATATTTCCAAATCAGCAGCGATTATTCTTTACCTCAGCTGGCATCAGGCTCGTGTCTGCGCACCCTCAAACAGCTGCTGAGACAATAGAGGAGCAATTTCATCTTTTAACACATTAGCAGACCAGCAGATAAGATTTTTATATCCATGGCGAGCAGCTCAAACACAGACTGTACCCCCCCCCCCCCCCCCCCCCCCTTCTAATGTTGACTAACCTACTGTGGCTCCGTCAGCATTTCAAACAAATCAATGAAAAGATGAAAGCTCCACTCAGCAATATTGTTAGACCTTTTATATATTTGTTTGAATGTGTGCTCCTTCAGTCTCCTGTCGTTTGTTTGTGGCCACGCTGGTCATTTCAGGTCAAATATCTCACATATGATCACATTCATCCCCGAACTCTCTCACATTGACTTCGAAATGAAGAAGATAATGAGAGAGAGAAAGATGCATTGTCTCATAAAGTGTGCACGGTTTTTCCATTTTCTTCCTAAATACAGCTTTATTGTGTGATGAAGATACGCGCTTACATTTTCCCACACTTTGTCAAGCTGGCTCTGGTCACTTTCACCTCCACTGGGATGCTTGTGCGTATTTGCAAAAGTAATTTCCAGTGCAGACTGAAACCATCAACCGCATTCATATCCTCCTGCTGTGTAGACAAATTTAAAAGGCTGCAAATGTTTGCCAAAAAAAGGGAAATAGGAGATGCTTCTGCAGCCATGCTGCAGCGTCACCATATCGTCTGCATTGGGTTTAAGGTTAATTACTGTCGTCAGAGAAATGCAAACGATCTTGATGGGCACAGCTTGGCGTGAATATTCTTAAATACCTTGTGCATTTCTGCCAACATATTTCATAGAACAGGTTGTCACATGCCACAAACACCTGGCGTGAACGTTCCTGCCTCTCTTTTATTTCATATGAACCCTTTCACAAAGAAAACACAGAAAATAAATCTTGCTTTGGCAGAAGGTGTTTTGTGCCAAAATGTCTGAATGGTGTTTATTCATCGAAGAAGCAGGTTGATTCCTGTTCCTTTATGGATATGGCACAAAATTGTGTGGGTGCTCCATTCTGAGGTTATAAATAGGCTGCTACTTTAAAGAGTGCTGTGCTGTTTTGCTTTCACAACGTCGGTCCTCAGAGGTGTGTCTGACACGGAGGAGAGATGACGGCACTTTGATGTTTACGACCGCCCCACGCCGTGTGCAGCCCCGCAGTCAGAACCGAAACAAGTTCAGTGAGAACAATAGAGAGGCACTTTTCTTCTGTGGCACTAAATATAGCCCAGCCGGCGCTAGTGCAGGAGCGAGGCAGGGAGGATTATGAAGCCCGACTGTAGTGACGCCCAGCTGAGCCCCTTCTCACCCAAAGCAAGCGGCAGACCAGGAAGCTGCTCGGTGACACCAAACTCATCATCCTTAGTGAGGATCTCTAATGTAGTAATACCCGGCGTCAACCTCACGCAGGGAAGTCTTCCTTTTGTTTCCACACAGGTTTCAGTCAGAGAACAGCCTGACGGAGGAGGCACTCCAAGATGAACGGCAGCCTCGGATCGGCGCCGTCCTCCCAGCGCCCATGAAGAGAAGCACGGTTCTGTCAGTGCCAGGAAGCATGCTGGGAAACATCCGGCAGTACCGGGAGGACTACGACTCCTACCTGCGTGCTGTGGCACGCCACGAGGTTGGCAGCTTGAACCCCTGGACAGTCGTTGAAAGGTAAAAATCAAATCCATTCTTCACCATCAGGTAGTGACAATAAGTTGATATTTGTCTTTTTTTTATTTTGTGTTTCCTGCTGTTAAAGGGTTATATCCAGAAGTAAGTATGATATTTGTCACCAGAGGAGACGACTGTGTGTAATGAACTAAAAGAGCATCAGTTTTGTGGTGGGTTATAGTTTGAGGTTGTCTTGGTGATGAACACACTTGAAGTTCAGTCACATTTGGCTCAGTTCACCTCTTCTGGTCCTGCGATTTCCCTCAGGACTATTTCCAAAACTGCTCCCACCTCTGAAGTAAGACATCGTCACACATTTATTGTCTTTGATCTCAAGAAACTTCCTGGAACGAGTTCAGAAAAGCATCGTCTCCAAGTTTGTGTCTATATTTGTGCGAGTTAGCAGCACTCAGTGAGTTATGTGTGTACTTTGTAAAGTCCAAATCTTGTCTGTTGGTAATAGTGCTGTCACTAGTGTTTACTTATTAATCGCACGATTTGTTGTAATTAATTGCTATTAATTGCATTGTTTTTCTACTGAAGCCTGAACACGCACGCACGCACGCACACACACACACACACACACACACACACACACACACACACACACACACACACACACACACACTCACACACAGTATAGAGGAGAGTCAGGGAAAGAGAGAAAGAGGAGACATTAATATTTTACCAGTATTTCCTCCAGTTTTAGCAGTTTGGTGCCAACATGGCAACCTGCTGTTCTGCTGCAGAATTACTTCTGTGGTCGTTAAATTCAGCTTTTCAAAGTAAAACTAATGACTTTTACTTTCTCAATCAGTCATCAGGAAACTTTTTAAAGTGAAACTTTCTGTCTTAATATTCTTCCACTCGGTATTGTGCTGCTCTGTTGTCTCGGCGCTGCGTCCAGAGACGCTGCACATGATGCTGCTCCGGTAAGGGAGTTAAAAAAAAAAACCCGGAAGAAAACAAAACTACTTTAATTACGTTAAATGTTTTTAACGAATTAAACATTTCAAATCAATTAATTAAATGAACGTGTTATTTTTGACAGCGCTAGTTATAATCAACCTCACACCAGGATCACTCTGCCCTCCGCCTGTGTTCTATATGAAGAAGTTCAAATCATTTTAGTACTTTAGTAGTTATTGTACTCACGTAGATGTTTGTACTTATTTGTTCTTTCCTTAATCAAATTTTTTTCTAAATTTTAAGTTCAGTAAATAAGTGAGAGAAAAAAAACAAATTTTTTTTCCTCAACAATTCAGTGAGGTAACAATTTCCAGTTCTGCGAGCCAAGGTGCAAGACACAACTAATAATGTGATAATGAACAATAACGAGAACAATGTGACCATTTCAGATGTAATAAAAACAATCATGACAGTGATTTTCTTTTAATTCAGGATCTCCCACTGACTACCCCGAGGTCCACTCTAGTCCTTTCTAGAAGTTTTACTTGTTATTCTTTGAAATGTTCATGGGGTTTGGATCTCAGAGCGAGCAAACCCTCAGTGTGATCACGCTGAAACATCTGCGTCCTTCCCGCTCTCTGAATGTCTCTGACGGACGAAGCGTGCAGCTGCACAGGGAACGACGAGGGTTTGAGGTTCCCACAGTGTCTCTCTGCTCTTTGTCTCTCAAATTTACATTTGTGACAGAATGCTTGTGTTGGTGTAGTGCAGGCTCGCTCCCATCAGTTGGAATATGTTGAATGCTCATGTTTGATATGTTGTTTTCAAGCCTCCATCAGACTTGTTTCACCAGTTTGCACGTGTTTGTGAACGCCTCAATTTTCTTCTTTATTTTGAACCCCGAGCTGAAACATTGTTGTACAGTCCTAGTTGTTTCTGAATGTGGCTCCTTATGGGGCTCACATCAAGGGCACAAAGTTTTCAGGAGACAGAAACTGCACTTTCTTCCAAATATTTAAAAAGAACATTGCTTGAGAGAGAAATGAGCCAATTATCGGTGCGTCTCTGGAGACAGAGGAAAGTTACATATGAGCTTTTACACCCCCTGCTGTTCTGACGCGGAGCAGGAACCTCCCTGCATGATGAGATGGTTAATGAGCAGCGTTGTGTGGAGCTGTACCACCAACTCTGACCTCTGATGGATTCAAAGAAAGCAGTGGCAAACAGAACACATACACATATCAGAACACACTGATACACGTACCCGCAGCTTCTTATGCCTCTGGTTCCATTTGTTCAGGGGGGGTAGGGGGGGGATTCATTGTGTAGGTGAGTTTGCCTGCTAATAAATGACATTATGTCATAATGAGAGTTGGTGATCCATAATGACGAGCTCTTCCGTGTGCTGTAATCAGTGCAGAGAGCACGGTATTCTTAACTTGACCTTGACCTTTGAAGGTACAGGGAGTTCACAAATTACCCTGAGAGTTTTTTCTGTTGCGCTGGCAACTTAATGACCTGATGTTTTTTTTGTTTTTTTTTCGGTGGGGGGGGTCTTCTGTAACATTTTCACACACCTTCCCTCCCTCTTCAACACTGCCCATGTGCCTTGTGTTTCAGTACAAAACGTCTTTGTTTCAAACTGACTGGTGTCTGGACGTGTCCCCCGTCTCTCAGCGTTGCAGACGAGCTGCTGTCGGAGGCTCTGGCCGACGTGGCTGCAGAGTTTCAGGACGTGATGGAGCAGTACGCCGCCGCCGTCTTCACATCAGAGTTCCTGCAGCCGGTCCAGTCTCCTCCCGCTTCAGCTGCCGTCGGCCAATAAGGACCAAGCATTTCTTTCTCAATGTGCATTTCTGGACCAGGTGTGTTTTTACATAGGATTGTGATTATTTATTATTTTCTAGTACATTTGAGAAGCAGATTATTGCATTTTTGAGAGAGCCAGTGTTTTATTTTATTTTTGAAAATGAGTTTAAAGATCACTCCTCTGACGAGACGCCGTCGGACTTCATCATAGTTTTAATGGCGCCGCAGCAGATGAGTTGGTCGAATTGCACAGGGAGCATTTGTCTCATTACTCTTTACTGTCCATCTGTATTGAAGTGATTGAATTCCTCCGGGAAAGTTAGTTTAGTGTAGATGAGATTGGAGAGACCATTACGACATTACAGAGGATTAGAAGATTACTGCTTTAAATCTTCCCGAGGAGTACTCACACTCCCTATTTTCACACGGGAATATAGAAATGAATTAATTGCGTCCCGTCTCCACCAACTAGATTTATGGACATCATGAGTTTACTCTGCTGTGACTGTTTCTTCTTTTCTTTTAAAGTCTTAATAAAGGGTCTTATTGCTGTAAAAAAAAAAAATAATTTTATCATCAAAGTAATGTGAAGCATTTGAAAAGTGAGTCTGGTATGTGAGCATAAGGTGTCGAATGGATTTAGCGCTCATTTCATAATCATTTCAGTTTATTTTTCAGACAGAACTTGCAGAAAATGTTGCCTCTACTTTATATTCTGCTCATTTGAATCCAGCACTGTCTCTGTGGAAACGCGAATCCGTGAATCCAAATAAAGGCGAACAGACTGAGAAACTCTCGGAGTCTCTGGAGAGCCAGATGAAAGCTGTGCTGACGGAGCAGAGGGGACACATGCAGATGTTGCGCTGGCCTGTGGGGACCAGCCTCTTGACGGGGGACAGACACTGACTGGATGAATTAGCTCTCAGAGAATCCTCGCAGGCCGCGGCCCGGCGTGGGCGTCCAGGGATGTGCAGCAAGTCTCCTCCCGTTCAACCGGGAACAAACAAAGTGTTGAGCTCAAATCGAGGAAATGCTGACGTGCTCGGAGACAAAAGATAAAGCTGAACGTTTTTTCACCATCTGACTGAGGCTGTTGTCAAACTGGTGAAATCAGGCTGTACAGGCTGAGGCTGAACCAAAAATCACTGCAATGCACAAACAGATGTCACTGCAGACAGAAAACAAATAAAAAAACAGCCCTGTTTTGCACATTATTATAATTTCTAATGCCCGGAGTGCTTTGACCTTGATACTTTGCAGCAGCGACTAATTATCTGATTGAATTTCTGAATAAAATCGGCTGCAGCACGACGCATTGGAGGGAGCGGCTGTTTCCATGCAGGTACATTTGTGGTTCGCTTTTCAAATGTTGTTTTGGGCTGTTGCTGAGTAATTACACCAGATGGGTGTGACATTTGTAGGCTTATTAGTCATGTTTGCCGTTCTCCCGGGATACCGTGTTGTCGGAGGGACGGTTATTGACGAGAGGCTGGTCGCCACCGAGCAGTCTGTCACGCAAAACGCTGCCATCCTGAAATGCTCCACATTAACCGAGGCTTCACTTTGCAGCCCGAGTTCTCTTGAAAACACCTGCGACTCCAGACGCAGCTTCTGACTGTCTTCGTCATTAATGCGGCAGCAGCCTCGCCTTATTGGGATTATTAATGAACCTCATTATCAGTTATTGTCTGAAGCCAATAAAGAAGCAGAGATTCTGCAGAGAGCAACCAGACCTATCAGATCAGACGTGACTCCAGCAGAGTTAAGTTATGTGGGAAAACCCAGTTTTTTCTCTTCTTTTTTATTTTTATTATTAGAGTGCAAAACGGAGCTGAGAATTGATTCTGACATTCAGAGTAACTCACTTCAGCACGAGGAGCAGTGTGACCCGTTTCTTCCCCTCCTGCATTCTTCTTCTGCGGTCCAGGTAGCAGAGCGCCTTCACACAACCCGCCGGCCACAGTCTGCTGGTTCATGGTCAAAACGTAATTATCAGCCATGTGATGCTTAATCATCACGTCTAATAAAAGTGGAGTCAAACCAGCTGAAGACCTTTTTTATTATTTCTTTTAATGAAATTGTGTCTCAGCAGGTAGTGAAAGCATTCACACTCTTTGCTGTAGGAAAATGTGTTTGTGAAACCAAACATGAGCGAAGCTGATGAAAATACAAACACTTCATTTGCAAATGGAGGTTTTTCAGTGTGGACCTACGCATAATCATTCATGATTGCGTCTTACTGGAAGATTGCATGGAGGACACTTGAGCTGTATGTCTGTGTTTACCCGGAGTGGAGCTCACATTTTAACCAATGGGTGGACTCCTTCTACTCACAACTTTAAGATGAACTCAGGCTAGTATAGGAGATGGATCGACGGATAATTAGAATTGTTTTGATATTCAGCTCATCAAGCTTGTAATGTCATATCTCCAACAGAACAGTGGATGTAGTAGTTTTGAACTCCTTTCTGTTTCCGTCATAGATTCTCAGCATTGTTTTGTTGGCAGCAGTGAAGAAATAAAGTCACATTTAGCTGGTTGATATCACCACATGTGATAATATGATCCTTGTTACTACATTTATGATAAAGATGGTTGCATTATGTCTTAATAAAGCACAAGTGTTGGATGCAGGAGACTCTTTTTGGCCTTTGTCTTAACCTGGATATATAATTATTAACAGTTGAATAAAATCCGTTTATACCCTTGAGATTTTACATCGTCTGGCAAATCTGAAAATATTCTTTGAAAAATTAACAAATTTAGATTAAATTCAATTACATTTAACTTCATTTATATAGCGCCAAATACAACAAAGTCCTTTCAGGACACCTTTACAGAGAAAACCCAACAATTCCTCATGAACAAGTGAAGGAAAATGTCCTGTTTTTATAGGAAGAAACCTGCAGAACCAGGGTCAGAGGTGGAGGCTTTCTGTTAGCTTTATTAAGAAGAAAAGTCTCCGCCTCCCATTCTACTTGTAGAATACAGAGGAACCTCCAGTGAGCGGCACTCTGAGAATGAAGTGTTCTTCTGGATAATATGGGACTCACAGTGTAAGGGTCTGTGTCTGTGTCTTTGTGTGTGTTCGTCAAGTCGGTGTCTCTCACTCTGTGTTCACTTCCTGTTTTGTTGAGTAGTCCTCCGTCTGTCTGCGTCTCTGTCACTTGGCCTTCCTGTGTGCTCCTTCCTGTGACTTCCTTCTCCTCATGTGATTCAACCCGCTCCTTCTTGTCTCTGTGAATCGATCGTCATTGTTGTTCTGCTTCATGACCCCAGCCCTTTCCTCGTGTTCTTCTTCTTGGAGTTATGGATTTCCCCGTGTACCAACCCCTGCCTGGACTGGACTGCCTCTTTGAACGCTGATCCTAAACTTGTTTGCTCTGACTCTTTAATTAAACCTGCAAACGCCAGTTCTTTGTGCGAGTCTGCTTCTGGGTTCTCCTCGGACCCTGACAACAGCTGATACAACTGCTTGTTAAGAGCTTTATTTCATGTTTTATTACTACACAGGTATTAAAAAAAAAAAAATATCAATCAATCAGCCTGTCTCATGAGAGCCACTAATAGAACCGAGACTATCGTCTACAGCCAGGCTGATGCCTGCATGAAATGATACAGGAGCTTGTTTAAAACCCCTACGGTGCAATTATTCATCCATCCATCCATCTTCTCTAGCATTTTATCCTGTGCAGGCGGCTGGAGCCGATCCCAGCTGACTATGTGCGAGGGTAGAGTACAACCTGGACCGGTCGCCACAGAGACAAACAGCCACACACTCTAAGGGCTCACCGATTAACCTCACATGGATGCTTTTGGACTGTGGAGGAAATCCCAGTACCAGTGTCAGTACAGATTTACTCCAATCACCTTCCTCCCACAGTAAATAGTACACATCTTTAAAAGTGAATGGAAGTGAAAACCACCTTGCGTGATATGAATACTGAAAATGGCTCTTTTGTGTTCGGGCATCAAGAACAATCCAGTCAATTTATGTTCCATCTATATAACAGGTATTCCTACTTTTAATGCTTTAGTACTGTAGTACTTTTTGATTTCATCCTCACACCAATAAAAACATCTGGGAATTCTGGCTACTGACTGAAAGAAGACAAATCAACTAGTGTGTATGGGGTAAATGTCACTTTCCATTGACGAATACAGCAATTAAAGAGTAATTATAACTGACCAGAGGTTCAAATGTTAAATTTTCCATTGTACTCGGTGAGGCCAATTATCTATTCATGATACCTGCTGTGGTGCTTTCACTCATGTATCAGACATGTCTTCTCAGAAGCTGTAAACCTTGTACTCTGAAACCCATTGATCATGTGACGATTAATTACGCTTACACTGAAGTACAGTAGTATTTACTGTTTGTTCATGCTGAAACGAGGAGATTGTGACAATTAACAAACATGGTGCTAAGATCTATAGATAAATGAAGTAAATATCAACATACAAATATGTGCACACACACACACACACACACACACACATCATCCTTTTGCTACTATAACAGCTCTATACAACAAACATCATTACATGTTTACACCAACATACAGGTGAAATGATGAAGCTGATGATATTGGACTTCGACACACACGGCTGGTTATGTATCGAGCAAACAACGTCGAGCTGTTTAGATGTTAAATGGTTGATTCGACTACAAAAAAATCATTGCTATAAAATGTATGTTTTGGTGGAAATTGGGGCCCATGGTGTTTTAGTGGTTAGCTCTCACACTTCACAGTGAGAATATTCCCGGTTCTAGTCCCGGCTTGGAGCTTTTTCTTTGCAGAGTTTGCATGTTTTTCCTATGCGTGCATGTGTTTTCTCCAGGTAATCTGTTGATCTTGAAGTTATCCTTGCATATGCAAGTGATGGAGAGTGACTGTGTCTCTGTATTTCCCCTGTGCGGTCAACCCTACGCTGGATCTGGTGCCAGAAAAGATTGATGACATAAAGAAGATGGAATGATCCATGTCACTCATAAATGCATCATTAAGCTCACTGGGGCATGTGTACTCAAGCAGCAGAATAAGAAGTATTAATAGGGAGCAGAGCTGTGTGAAACAGCCAAGGCCTAGTAATCCAAGAGTACTTGATGTGAAGTAAAAGAGTCGGTGGAGTATCTCACCCTGTGTGAGAGTGCTGCTGCACATTGTCTGCTGAATATCTGGACATGAATATTCATATTCTTCTCAATGGTCATTTTCTAAGCAGAAAGTTGCATTTTAGAAAAGAAACACAGATAAATCTGACCCACGAGAGCTAATAGGAGCTTTTTAACTGACTCTGTTTTTTATCACCGAGGTTCTAAAGACCTCTTCGCCTGACTGAGTAGCTGTGAGTTGACAACGTCTTATATTTGAATAAATCATTGCATCTCGGCTGTTGAGTATGGAGAACTCGCTTTACGGGTGAGTTTGACAGATAAAATAAATTCATGAAGCAGTGCAACACCATGCAAAATGATTGATATAGTGAAATGATTATATATGGTTTTCACATAAAATGAATTGGTATTTAATGAATTAATGACACATTTATATATTTAGTTCCAATTTTAATTAACTATTGACACGTTTAATTATCAAATGGTGTATTTCTTTATTTTTTTATTATATACATTTAGTCCTCCATAGTTGAATGTCTTGATGTCCATCAATACAAAAGCAGAATGTTACGGCATTTCACTCCTGTTCTCAGTGGCGTGAGGAAACCCTGCTTCCAAGAAAGAAAAATCATTTCAGTTAATTCCCTTTGTTTCCACTTGGATCTGTCACCACAGCCGTTTGCTGTAATCAGTCCTGTCCTTCTTGCTGGCGTCTCGGCCTTAAGGTCTGTTCCTGTTAGTTGTCCTTTGTGGGATCTCAGGCCAGAGTTGAGCTCCAGCGGTGTGTGGTCATGAGCTTCCATGATAGAAACAAATTGGCAGAGTGTATTCCTGGTAGAGTCTGGTGATGCAGCGTGTCCAGCTCTCAGATTCCAGTCTGACACTTCAGCCATGGGCGTTTTCCTCCATCAATATTCATTTGCAGCAACACTGCTGTCAAATCACTCTGGGACCAAATCATCCAGTGGGACCGTGGTGATCTTATGTGTGGTCACATCTGGGGGGGGGGGGATCAGCAGGTGGCCTGCCTCAGTGTGTATCATCAACCACAGCCAGAAAACCTTTCACGGCTATCCAGGTGGAGTGTTTCAGTGTTGGAGGTCGAGATCAGCTTAGGGACGAATTCCAGTCGCCTATTAGGTAAAGCATCTGTCAGATTAAATCAGATCTCACAACTGGATTTAAAGGATTAAGAGCTGAGGATTCATATGCTTCATTTCTCATTTTATCCCTGGAAAGCGAAGGAGGAGGACAACCTGCGTTCATGTGTGTGAAGAGGTTTATTTTGATGGGGCTGGTTTTTATTTTGAGGTACTTCTTGTCAAGGCCCCAGAGATTTCTCTCCTCTGCCTCATGGGAGATTGTCCCGATGTGACCGAGCGAGCACCTGCTGCTTTGGTGATGAATGGTTTGACGGGCGGCGGCTTTCACCCCTCCACCCCGGAGAGATTTACTGCTTTCTTCTTCACACTCCATCCTCTCTTATGTAAGATACATGGCCACACCCGGGAAGCTCAGCACACAGCACACTGTCACATGTGACTGAGCAGATCAACTTGTGATTCCTTTAATGCTTTATTAAACTATAGTTTTGTGTTGATGATGACCAGGCAACCATCATCAGCCTTTTATATTTATCTGACATTAGAAAAATAACTAAAATGAGGTTCCAAAAACATTTTGGTGGATCATGAATTAAATAACACAAATTGGGATTATATATTATGTTCTGACAACGTGGAAGTAGCCTCTCAATCATTTACAGCCAAAATCAACTTTCATGGAAAAACTCTCTGTAAAATTGATAAAACGAGGTTCCAAAATCAATTAGCCATGGTTCAACAATAATCTATGCCAACAAATGAAAAAGATGGACGCAGCCCGAAAAAAAGCGACAAAAACTGAACGAGATGCAGATTGGCTGATGTATAAAAGCTGCAGGAATAAAGTTACTAAAGAAATAAAAATATCAAGATCACAGTTCTACCTTAAACTACTAAATGAGGCAAAACGTGATCGTAAAGAAATTTGGGAAAAATATGAATCACCTCAATGGAAGAGAGAATCGTCATTCTAAAGACCTCAAGCTCTATTTAGAGGGAAAGCTGACTTAAGGTTGCTTAACCATCGCCTCAGCCTTCAATTCATATTATATTGAGTCAGTTAAAGAGATAGGAAACCATCTGTCACGTCAAGACTTTGACATCAATACATCAACCAAAATAAAACAAGGACTTGATCTCCATCAAGTTTGTGAAGAACAAGTGCTTAAAATAATGAGGTAAAAAAATTAAAAAGTAAGGACAGTTACAATCTTGATACAACATTTATTACAAAACACTCCGATATTTTGTCTGTTCCAATAATCCATTTAATTAATCTCTCAATCACCTGCAGTGTTTTCCCCTCAAACTGGAAACAGGCTAGTTACCCCAATTTATAAATCTAGAGACCCCCATGACATTGCTAACTGGAGGCCTATAAGTATTCTCCTTATAGTTTAAAAAATTGCAGAGAAAATGGCATCTGAACAAATTACTACCCATTTAAATGCGCTTAGTAATGGCTGCACCCCCTACAGTCACAGTTTGGCTTCAGGAAAATCTACTGAAACTGCCAACATACTTTTACATTTTCAGCTTTCGGCTAAAACACCAGCTTGGATGACATCATACTTATATACATACATACAGTGTGTCAACATGAAAGACGTCTGCTCCAGCTATTCGGGATGCACAATGGGCGTGCCCCAGGGGTCTGTGTTCGGCCCCTTATTCTTCAGCCTCTATATAAACGATCTGCCACAACACTGCCAGGGTGTCCAATTACAACTTTATGCTGATGATACAATTCTGTACACTTATGGTAAAAACAGTCAGCTGGCAGCTGATAAAGTAACAAAAGCATTAGTGTCTGTGGCTGAATGGCTCAAACGGTCTTGCCTTAGCTTCAACATGAATAAAACAAAAGTTGTTCTTCTCCAAAACCAATGTCAACACCTCAGCTTCAGATATTTTCTTTGAGGGGGAAAGATAAACATGTTCTGTATTTAAATATCTAGGGCTAACGCTAGATTCCAATTGAAATTTCAAAGCACATATTAAGAGCATGACAAAAACTAACTTCAGACATATTAGATCTTGTCTCTCTTTGGAAGCAGCCAGGACATTTATGCACACTCTAATTTTCTCCCACTTGTCCTACTGTATTACCTGCTGGGGACAAGCTGGAGAAACTGCATTAGACCACTTGAGTCAGTGTACAAACAAGCCTTAAAGGTCTTTGATTAAAAAAAACCTTTCATGCACCACCATTGTAACATCTTGGCAAAATACAACTTTCTAAGTTTGGAGAATTTTAGAGTCTTCTCAAACTTATGCATGGTTTTCAAGATTCTAAATGGCTCCTGGCTGTTTACAAAACTTTGTCTACCAGCACTCGATAAATTCCACAAGATCAACCAGAGTTGCTTCTTTGCACGACAGCACTCTACCATTCCGTAAGTCGGGGTAATTTTATTTTTTAGTGTTGTTTCATGTCTTGGTATGCGTCTCTGTGTGTTAAACATTGTCCTGTGAATGTCTTTCTTATGTTTGGCTTGTCTATTACTTGCCAGGGGACTGCAGATGCGAATTAGCCTCTGGCTACATCTGGTACGATGCATCAAATGGTAGCATTTATGTTTAAATTGTACACGTCCCTTTTAAATAAATGAAATGAAATGAGATGTACAGTGTTTGTAAACAAGTGTGTAAACGAGGAGGAAGGAATCTAAACTCCACACTGAAAGTCGGGAATTTTCATTGTCATTTATTTATTTTCCACAATTTCACTAATACAACTAATGATTTTGACTTGTGCAAGAATTATGTGAAATTACATATTTAAAAAGAGCTTGGAGCCTCTCATGCCGGTCCAACACACCACCACCCAATCAGACTGGGGATCTGTTGCTGTGAGGTGGGAGAGTTTACCACTGCTCCACTGCTGCTGGAATCCATATTTCTTCCAAAATTGATGAGACGCTTATGTGATGGTTATGGTCTTTTAATTTACGCTGAACTTTCATTTCAATATTTATTCTGAACATGCTCCAAAATCAAACATCAAAATCAATCAAAGATATTTCACCAATGAAACAGTGAATAGGTACTATAATAAGTAGTATTCTGTGCAAAACCATTGTGTGTATATATATATCTAAATATAGATATATATATATAGTATTATAATCATGTATTTTCAAAAATGAGATGTTTTAGTCTGTGAGAGGTTGAGGACAGTAGTGGAGTGAGAAGCGGCTCAGAGGGGGGGACGCACGCCCTTCAGCCGCCGCGGACGTGCGCGCGCCGCTGGAGGCAGTCGAGTCTCGTGGAGAGAGAGAGAGAGAGAGAGAGAGAGAGAGAGAGAGAGAGAGAGAGAGAGAGAGAGAGAGAGAGAGAGAGAGAGAGAGAGAGAGAGAGAGAGAGAGAGAGAGAGAGAGAGAGAGAGAGAGAGAGAGAGAGAGAGAGAGAGAGAGAGAGAGAATCATATGTGAGTCCAGTCTGCACAGATACAACACGCCGCCAAAGTATGTCTGCGGCTGCCGGGGCGGGTCGACGCGGCCAGCGGCTTCACTCAGGTGAATGAGAAGAGCTCCGCCGCAGCTTCTCTCCTCCTCCTCCTCCTCTTTTCTTTCCTCCTCGCTGAGAGGAGACCCGACGAGGCGGCAGCGGCTCCTCGGTACCCGCTTCCCCCGGGACTCAGCAGCCTGGCAGGCAGCTGTTCCATTCAAACTACCGGACCACACTGACGTGACGCTCCGCGGACGAACCATGGCAAAGGAGGCGCGAGTCAAAGGTAAGGGTAAGGGCACGCTGGTGGGGGTGGGGGGTTAGGTCTCGCGCTAACAGGTAGAAAGAAACCTGCGTCTCTGGCGCGTGCTGCGCCGTGCGCGGATGGAGTCTGTCGGAATGTCAGTGAGTCGTGTGTGTGTGTGTGTGTGTGTGTGTGTGTGTGTGTGTGTGTGTGTGTGTGTGTGTGTGTGTGTGTGTGTGTGTGTGTGTGTGTGTGACTCAGGGTTTTGTGACGCCGCAGGGTCACAGCACGGGGGAAGAGTCGGTCAGGTGAGCAGTAGGAGACCTGCAGACACCCAAACTGCCTGTCTGAGCACTGACCTGCACGAGGAGCTATTTCTGTCACGCTTCTGGAAATTCAGGATGTGATCAGATAATAATAAATATAGATTCATTTTTATCTCGTTGGTTTTCATGCAGAGTGTGGGGAGATGACACTGCAGCCTCTCGGTCTCACACCGAGTGGAACTGAATGCTGGACTAGAGAGTGTCTGTGTCTGCTGGGGTCCGCTCATCCACCCAGAGACTCGGCTGCATGTCTGTGGATCATAAAACATCCGAACACAGGGAGAACATGAGAGTCTCGTGTTGAGATGACGGCACTAACCACTGTGGAACCTCAGTGCACAGAACCTCCCACTCACACCTTTAGTGAACTACATTTCACCTAATGACTGTAGAACGAAACTGGACTGGCCAGTGAAGGATCACACACATGGAGAACATGCAAACTGGAAGAGCTTCAAGGTGGAGGAACTCTTCAACCAGAGTGAAGAGTAAATCCTCAAGAAGGGGATCTAACCTTTGCGTCACTCATTCTGAGCTGCGATTGCAAACCACTTCACCACATTGAGGCTTGCTGTTTGGATAATTAAAAGTCACTCACTCCTCTCCTGCTGGTTAGATGCTTTTAATTTGAAATGTATAGTAAATCTAATCTGCATCTATGGTTCGTTGAAATTGATTTATATTCCATCAACAATAAATTCAGTTATGAAAATATTTTTCTAAACTTAATGATCAGCTCTACACTTTTTTCTTTTTTTTAAAATCCAAAACTAAAAGAGAAAAAACTCCTTTTGGGAAAAGGCATCGTCTCTCAGGCCTCATAAACAAGTGTTTACACGACACCGGTGTTCGGAACCACTGCATCTTTAAACACTGCAACCCCCCCACTTGGAAAATAGTACCATCTGCTCATGCACCATTAAACAAACATGGCGGCCCCCATAGTGGCGTGACTCGCAGTCATTATTCTAGTTTTCTGGTCCATATCGGTACTTGAATAGTTAACTCTAATATCATGTGATTCTTCATCAGTCCATACAGATGTCGGGTTCCCCTGATTTTATTAACGTTTCTAGCGTATTCTCCTCTGTACACATGTTATTTGTGGTTTCATTACAAAAACAAGCGATGGCGCCCTCCGGTGGCCCGGCATGCTAACTACATCGTTGTCAGTGTGTCTGCTGCTATAGTGTAAACATTTATTTTTAATGGATTATGTGTTGTCTCATGAAACGTTTTCATCTAAACGGAGCCCCAGACTCTTAAGAGTTTGCTCTCTGGCGCCCCCCAAAGGGAGCCCCACGCCACGCTGTGAAACCCACTGACCCAGGCAGTGAAATGAATCGCCAGGAGAGGTGAAAAGCAATAACAGAGAGTTCAGTCGGTTGCTAATAACAGCAGGCATCTTCTCCTGCAGCTCATTTGATTGCTAAACTGGATCGGTGCAATATGACGGGACGTCTTCATGGCAGAATCCGCTGAAGCCTTTCAGGTCTTGACATGTTTGAAGGTTCATTAAAAATACTCACTGACCACTTGTTTGCTTTATGGTATCTCAGCAGAAAGCAAGGGCTTCCGGACTATTTTTCACTACATGTGTGCTGGCATCACTGTAGTACTGCTACGAGTCCAATTTCTCTCTTGTTCCTCGCATGTCAGTTTTAATGAGGAACATTTTTGAATGATTTTCCTGATTAAACTCCATCAGAAGTTCAAGTGTCACAGCCTATCAAGTGGCTGTGCTTCCGTTATACATGCTTGCAGCTGCAGGGTGACACTGCTGTCTGTATAGTGACCCTTTTTGGTGTGCATCTGCTCTGCTGAAGTGCCTTACAGCAAACGTCTTCCCCCTCCTGCAGCTGCAGGCTCGCCGTTCAGAGCCTGGCCTCCGCGCTCTGACCTTTCCCACAGTGCGAGAGCAGCCTGCAGGGATCAATGAAATAACAGATCATTTTGACTCTAAGTGGTCACAGAAAGCGTCAGGGGGGGGGGGGGGGGGGGGTTATGCAGTGCGGCTCGGGCTTTGAATCGCTGCTGCCCGAGATTTAACGCAATATCCTCACCAGATATCAGGCCGCAGAGGAACGTCACCATTTTGACAGCGAGCTGATTCCAACTAAATGCACGGCTGAGATCAGGAGTTGCATTAACCTGTAGAAATATGATTATTTTTCCCCAAAAAAATGTTCTTACATTCAGAAAAAAGCTTGTTGGATACAATTTTCTGTATCTGGTAGTTTCCATGTGTGTCATGCTTCCAGGGAATAAATCAGCCCAGCTGAGTTTTATTTCTGTTCACAAGTCTTAAGAAAAAGCAGTTACATGAAGCTATAGGGCTGGGCGATATATCGAATATACTCGATGTATCGCGGCTTGTTCTCTGCATGATAGCTTTTAGTTTGAGGGCATTCAACTGCTGGCTGCAGCCGGAAGCTCTCAGAGACAAAACGAGCGCACCTCCAGACATCCTGTCCTCCGGCCAGAGCTACGTCATACACCTTAGCTTAGCAGAATCCTATTAGCGGGTAGCGGAATGTGCAAACAGACACACTTAGGAGGAAGAAGACAAGTTAATTCCAAAGAAAACGAGCAGGGATCCATGGTATGGCGGCAGTTTGGATTCCAGAAGGAAGATGTTGAACAAACAGCTAAATATGCCGCCGCAGTGTTGCCATAAAACGAAGCAGCACAACGAATTTATATCACCGTTTAAAAATCCTCCACTGGAAAATGAAGAGTGTCTGTCTGAAACATCAACATCTCCTGCCGGTTCCACAACAATTGGCATTTTCCCTTTCCATATCAATACCATATAACAAAATGAGTCCAAAACACGAGGTGACAACTTGGCGGTAACAGAGAGCAGAAGACATGGTCCCTGTTAGTCTGGTGGAAAAGTCCGCATTCAGAAAACTCATCAACTTCATCACTTATATTCTGCAGAGAAACCTGACCTGGTGCTTATTCAAGTGAGAGAAGAAAATAAAAAATTTGCATTTTATGATTGTGCTGTTTATTAAATACAAGATTTACGTTATGATTTCCTGCTTATTGCGTCCGAGTTAAATATTAGCTTATGTTGATGTAGTGTGAAGAAGAATGTTTTAATCATACTAGTGTGGTTGATGCATCACAAGTGTTGATTTCAGACTAAGTCAAAATATCAAGATTTATATTGTATATTTTGAAATGGCCTAAGAATATCGAGATATTGATAAAAGGCCATATCGCCCAGCCCTATAAAGCCGTTTGTGGCTCCTCAGTTTGAAACCTGAAAAAGTCCTTTAAATGAAACCACTTGAGCTGAACTAGGTTTTCTATCTGGAAGAGATTTTCTCTTCCGTTCAGCCTCCGCCTCTTTATTGCCTTTATTACTCTTCACTTTGTTGTGAGTGTTTGATAAATGATGAATATAAAAGTAGTGGATGACAGTAATGTCCTTGTGCTTTGACATTTGCTCTTCCGACTCACGGTGCTCTTTCTCTTGCCTTGGATTTAGACGAGCTGTGACTAAGCGGTGTGTTTTCTTTCTTCTCTTCCATAATCTGCTGTTTCCACCAGGACCGTTTGTTGACTTTTTCTTGACTTCTGCCCACCAGGTATGAAATCGTTTAGGCTGCGAATTGAAATGTTTCAATGAGTTAAAAAAAGAACACATTCTTGTGTTTATTTTAATTAATGATACGCTCCTCAGCGATTCATGATATTAAATGCGGTGTTCCCCAAGGCTCGATTTTAGGTCTCTTTCTTTTTAACTTGTATATGCTTCATCAGGGGACATGGCATTGATTTTCACAGCTATGCTGACGACACCCGGCTGTACATTACAGTGACTCCTGAAGGCATGCGGCCAGTTGATGAACTTTTTAATTGTATTTTAGATCTTGAATTATGGACGACAGAAAGCTTCCTTCAGCTCATTGACGGCAAAACTGAAGTTTCAGTTATTGGCTGAGAGAGAGAAGCAAATTACAGGCACTGTCTTGTAAAACACCAGATCAGGTAAAGAACCCGGGACCAGAAAGCGGGAGCACATTACACTGGTTCTAAAGGCATTGCAGTGGCTCCTCGTGTCTTTTAGGAATGGATTATTAGATTCTTTTAATGGTTTTTTAAATGTCTTAATAGTCTTGCGCCTTCTCATCTCACAGATTAACTTTTATCTCATGAACCATGGTGACTCCTCAGGTCCTCCAGCATCGTCCTTTTAATCATTCCCACCATTAATCCAAGAAACTCTGGTGAGGCTGCTTTCCATCACGAGGTGAGAAACCTCATTTATGGACCAGCCTGCCGGAGAACCTGAGGGCTGCAGTGAATGTTCATGTTTTTAAAAGTAGGCTCAGGACCTTCCTTTTTAATAAGGCTTTTAGCTGATGTCATCTTTTTTACCTGATTTAGGATTATAGAAATGTTATTTATTCATATGCTTTTCTTTGATATGTATATTCAATGGCAGGAGGTGGGTGGATGGGGGGGCTTTACCTCTGTTTTTATTTAGATTTTAGCCTGTAAAGCACTTTGTGCTGCATGTTTTGTACGTGCTATATCGATAAAGTTTGTTTGATTCACATATTTCTGTCATATTTAATATTGTCAATCTGAAATGTTTAGAGACTGAATTTACAGTGCCTGGAAACAGTTCAGAGTTCAGCTAGTCTTTTTTGATTGACATATTATGCACGTTGACACCCATTAAGGTGAAATTTGTGATTCATTGCACAGCGCTGGTGTTCCAGATTCAATCTGATAGAATAATAGCTATTATTGTAATATAAGAGTGAAAGCGGGGGGGAATTTCATGAAAACAACAAACCTTCAATCAGTGTGCTACTTTACTTGACTGATTGTCACATTGCAACTTGCACTGCAGAAATCTGCCTTTCAACCATACTGTTACTACCTGCTGTGAAATAAATGTTCTGATTTCAGTGTGAGAGTAGTGACAGCTCAGCTTTACTTTGATTTTAAGATAACTTCATTTGATGTGTTTTGGTCCAGCCTACTGGTGAAGTAGCTTTAATTACTTGGCAGGGGAGTGATTTTTTTTCTCCAGTCTGTATTAATGACCTGTAGGAATTGAGATGCGCTGACCAGAGAAATTACGTTGACACCATGAGTGTGAAAATCGCCATTTGTTTGACTTCTTAAAGGAGTCATATCGTCCAGCGTTTCAACTCTTCCTCCTGGTCTGGTCGGTCCAGAAACCTTCTATTCAAAGTTTCTAGCTTCTCCTTGATTTTCCTAATTTGAATATTGGATCATAGGAGCTGCATTCAGAATCTGCTGTGTCAGTGTGAGCTGGACTGGCTCCGCCCGCACATGCCCATCTTGGGAAAAGGAGGAGGTACTTCCTCTGGTGGTGCCATGTGCCAGAGTAGAGCCGCCTAATTGTGGGAGGAGTCAAAGAGAGGGCCTACCTTGATTGGGATTGGCTAAACCCCCGATGACACTATATAGGGTTTGATTTCTGATTGGCTGGTTGGAGCAACACACTTTTTAAAAGCTGAAACAAGCCAGGGACAGAGAGGACAGACTGTCTTCACTTCTGGGGAGTCAGTCCAGGTATGGGGACGATTAGTACTGTTGGAAAACCTTTAGGAAGTGGATTTTGCATCATGTGACCCCTTTAAAGTTATGTAACATAATTTAAAAGTTTTGCATTAAAAGAAAATATGTCGTGACCATTCTAGTGGGATGCAACAATGAATAAACTTTTATGAAAAACTGACTTCATAAACACAATTTAACATGAGAGTAATGGGAGATGCAAAAGGATTTGAACAGACAGCAGATTGAGCATGAAGCAATCAATAATTCAGTAATGAGGAAAATAAATCAACCAAGCTTCTTTGAGTTATGAGACCGAGGCAGAGATTTCTGGGTCACTGTTTGTGAAGTTTACTTCGGATGTGTCTTTTTACTGTACTGAATGAGAGTGGATGAAACAGGAGCCGCCTCTCTGCTCACCAGGAGTTTGTCTTCTGTAAATCAAATGCTTCTATTTTTAGTCGACAATCTCACAAGAGAAATTGGCTGCTCTGGATCCATGGAAAAACATTTTTTTTTTTTTTTAATCTCAACAGCTGCAGCTGGAAATCGTCTCCAGTAAATCTTAATTATTCTTGCTTTGAGGCACCCCGTAAAATTCACTTGCTAATGAAAGCGTCAGGGTGAGGCCTTTTATTGCTCCTGTCGAGCTTTATATAACCAGGCGGACTCGCCAATGCACTGGCGGCAGATTGACGGCGGCGAGCAGTTTGAGAGGTGCTGGTTGTTGGTGCCGCCGAATAGCAAGCATGCAGCGGACGTGTTTCATGTAACGTGTGAAGTCCAACAGTTCTTTTTGAAACGTTGTTCTTTTGGGTCCATAAAACATGGCCAGCTCTCACGCTGTAATTTCTCCACTATCACTTGTGTACGCAGATCTAATCTTTGTCATTTTCAATTATACGAGCACTTCGGGGGATCCAACATTGTCTGAGTTTTTGCTCTTGACTCACTTGAAAGCAAACTCTCGGTTCTAATCCATGAAATAAAGGCAGGATCTGGATTTGCTGTATATTTTCTCGTTAAAGTAAGCAGCCAAATGTTGATGATATCAACTTTTAATTTCACGTCCAGATTGACTGACAGTCCAGCAAAACGGAGCAGTTTTAATTATCCTGGAAGATAATTTGAGCAGAGTAATGAGGATTAAGAAATTACAGCTTCCATCATCAAAATAAAGACGGTGTGACTCAAATCAAGGCATTATAATGAATTACCCATAGATGTGATGGGTCTAATACGTACAGCTTTTACAATCCTGTATATAAAGATTTTACCAACCAGACTTCTGCTTTTAAAGAAGAAACCTCCACTAAGAAGCCCGACATCAACCAAACCTCACCACTTTCCTTGAGAATGTACATGTAGCTTTTATCTTTTAGTCGATAATGCTTCAGACTCACCTGGCTTTCCTTGGATTTAAAAATACAACAGTTTGATGTGTTTTATCGGATCTGCAAGTGAAGTACCTTCAATCGCTGTTAGGATGGAGATCAATTTTAGCCCTCCCTGTGATGGAATTAATTCAGTGCGAGAAGGGATGTTTGGAATAGCTGATTGGGGTGTAGATGCCTGGCTGCTTCTCCTGGCACATCACAACCTGCGTGGATTTTATTTCATGTCAGAAACTGGCAGAAAACTGGTGTTTCTGTTGGTTATGCAAATTTCAAGGCTGCCTTTAAAAAAAAAAAAAAAAACAGTCACTCTTGCCATGTTGAGGTTTTCAAACACGCTTTATTTCTTACATGTCGGTTCACTGACATTTAATGAAACCATTTAAGCAGCTGCTGAGGAAACTCAAAGCGTGAACGACTGAGTTCGACGCCTGTTTGTGTGTCCTGAGCTGCAAGCCTGAGGCCAGACAGGTATTCTGGAGCTAAATCTCTCCTCGGACATTTTGCTTCTCTAATCACCCTTGAACATCTTTGTTGTCTCCTCTGGCGGAGTCAGAACTGATCCCCACCGCCAGTCCTCCTTTTGACGTCAGCGAGCGTTTCAGGTGGGAGGGTGAGATTCGGCTCCTCGGAGCATTCTCTCTGTCCTTGCAGATATTGGCTCAGTCTGAAGGCATTTCTTTTCAGTTGCCGTCCAAATAAATGAGCAGCCTACCTGCGGTTTTGCTGAGGCTCAGTGTGGAGCTAAAAATAGATCAGCGGGATGCTGATGAAGAGTCTCTGGCTGTCTGATGTTTCACCGGTTCTCCCCAAAACTTTTGTTTTTCTGCAACAATTTCTGCACGAGGGATTTGACGCTGCCAGCGACTCTGGTCGCTCGCTTATAAATATGATAGATACTTCATGAAGCATTTGATCTTGGAGCATCTTGCTGAGTGCTGCAGCTTCGTCACGGTCGTCGTTTCGCCAGACTTATTTAACAAACAGTGTTCCCTGAATTCTACAGAGGCGTGCGCTAATGCATTCAGCCCGTGACCTCTGTCATTGTATTTGATCATACAAAACGGTGTTAATTCAGATTTAATAGCTGTTGGTAACCGGGAGGCACATGGCAGCCAGGCCGCTGCGATTCCAGGGCAGAGACGAGGAGGCGACGGGGGACGAAGAGAGAGAGAGACGACTCGACTGTGTCACCATCAGAAGCCTCGGTGTCTCCAGTGACCAAAACAGGCGGAAACAGTGTTTTCAGTTTGGTCTTTTAGGGTGTGTTCACATCCCTGTTTGGTCTGGATGGAGTTTCCTTCACGGAAAAACCGTTTCGTTAGGTGACGACAACACAAACTGTGAACCGGAGCAAACAAGAGATGTCTGGTCCCTTTAAATACCTCGGTCTCAGCTCCTTTATGTCTCATGTCCACTGCACAAAAAGTGCCGGTACGGAGCAGTACGGAGCAGTACGGCAAAGCCTAACCAGAGCCAAATCTGCTGTTTGTTTCCTCCACAGAAAGTAGGTTAAAATGTAGGCGGGGTTTAGAGCTCCGCAGATATGTGATGTTGCATCAGTAATCTCAGCTGGGGCGGCAGATCTGGACCTTATGAATCCTCTGTTGTTGTTTACATCCTCCGCTTTTAACTCGTTGTTTAGTTAACTTTTTTTAGAACCACAGAGCTGCAGCTGCAACTTCCGTGTTGGTTCCGAGAGAGCGAACACCGGCCGGCCCCAGTGACGTCGCCCCGGAGAAGTGACAAAGCCGGTTGGCGCCGGTCGGCAACTTCCACATTAGGGCCGAGAGAGCGGACGCCATGCGAGGACCTACACTGGGGTTTGGAGCAGTGGACGAGGTCCGAGTCCGATCGCCGCGTTGCATCACGCCGCGTCTCGAGCCGCTGGCCGGCGCACCGTAGCTCCATGTCTGCACACACTGTCAGGTTCTGGAACTCCGGCGTCGGGGAACCGGAGCTCCGGAGCTGCCCAGTGTGTGCGGACACGCAGTGGTTGGCGCAATGAAGCACCTGCCAGCAATGCGACATGACGCCGAGCGGACTCAATAAGTGCACCGGAGCTGCTCTGAGCCGGCCGACGGACGTCCGCGGCTGCGTAGGAGCTCTGATCCCAGTTCGGTTATGGCCGTAGCTTCCGCTCCAGAGTTCCTGTCTCTGTCCCTGCCTCACTTCTGCTCTTTCGGGACCAACGTGAAAGTTGTGCCGTTAAAAAAAAAAAGAAATGTGCAAAGCTGACTATGTTAACAACAGAAGATTCAATCAGCCGACATATTAAACCATTGAGGGCGTGTCTTAAATCATTGACCAATCAGCAGACGGCTCCTCAAAACCAGACCCGTTCAATTGTCCTGAGTACCCTAACGTAAGGGCGATGGAAAAGCATCCACCTTTGGAGTGGTTATTTTGGTACCATCAACAATTCTTGCCGTGGAAACCGAACCATACCGGACCATACCGTTCCATTCATGCACTTTATGTGTGGTGGAAATGGGGCTTTGAAGCAATCTTTCTAGTTGGTGGAGCGAAAGGACGTGACGTAGTCCGCAATGCATTCTGGGTAGTAAACAAGCAAAGCTAACCGTGCAAATCAGACATTCTTCTTCACTTCCTCTCTGGTCAGTGTTTGTTTCAGCGACAGCTCCCCCAAACCAGCAGCTGGTGTACCTGCAGGACGTTTTCCAGGCGGTTTGATCCGGTCTCTAAAGTGAATGTGAACGACACCTGAACCAAATGAAGGGGGGAACATTCTTGGCTCCGCCCCCTCCAAAGTAAAGTGAGTCCCGGACTATTCTGATGTGAGAAGTCGGTTAGAGGAACACTTCAGACTTCTGAAGAAGGTTTTACTGACGTCATAAAGTACGATTACTCTTTTTGATGCAACAGCGTCGGCAAATTCAGCTTGTTTGGCGCCAGCTGCGTTCTGCCAGAAAGAGAACAATGTTTTCAACAAGTTCAAACATTTTTATTTTTTGTGTTTCTGCGAGTTCGTGATTGAAGCAACTGTCAGAGTGGCTCCAGCTGAATCCTCAAGTGGCTTTTAAAAACTGCCCATTTAAGAGATGAAATAATGACTTTATTAAAGGCCAAAATGCCCATGAGAAAATGAATCGGCACTCATTTAGAATTTCAGGCTTCTTTTGAGTTATTTTTAAGGTGGTAAATTATTCAGCAGTTACAGCCTCTCAATTATAAAGATTTAATTTCTTTTTTTTTATTGTGTGAGAGTAAAGTTATTCGTACTGGTGTGTCATTGGGTTAAATACCCTCCTTAAATACTGTATGTGCGACTTGGTTTCAACAGAGTCTTTCAGGTATTTGACGTTGTTGAAGCCAAATACTTGATTCTAATAATACATGAAATAATTTTGGTTATCATTAATTGCTATATTTAATTTGATAGATGATGATTTATGTGTTGTTTTGAGTTAGTGATCTGCAGACGCTGGTGTGATATTGGCAGTTGAATTATCAGCTCCACCTCCATTTTCGTACTCAGCTGACTGCAGCACCTGTGCTGTATAAAGTGGTGACGGTGTTTAGTTTGTGTCTCCAGTCAGGTAGGCAGCCATAGAGTTTCAAACCGCTCACAAACCGCTTTCAAAGAGTGATCTGGTCACTCAGCTCCTGGGTGTCTAATGGTCATTCCATCCGTCTGCCAATACCCCTCCACTGCAATAAGAAACTTGATTTGAGTTGGAAAATAAATTTGAAATAAACAAAATGAAATCGCAAAATTGTCAGCATTTCTTTAGACTGTGCGGAATCTTGCAAACTCTGCATGAAGGATTGGGTAGCACAAGAGTAAGTCTAACCTTTAAAACAAAATAATAAGTTTTGCTCTTTTAAACAGGAACTTTGTTGACATCAACCGACAATTAGAAACTATTTGACCGAATAATTACAAGGCCAATCAATAAAAAAAAAAGTTTGCTGTAACGCCAGACCATATCGATAATCGCTTCACAACAGTTTAAATTTCTATATATTTTTTTTTTACACTTCAAGCTTACAAAGATTACAGTCGGCTTTGTAAAGAGACTCACAAACATGCTGCTCACAATCTGCCGCCACCTGAAAGAAAATGACCAGTAGTTCTGGGTGAAACCAAAAGGAGAGCTAAAACTAGACTCAAATTGGATTCACCAGCTACATGGACACATTTTCTCTCGTAGCATCACATTTATTTGTGTGGACACATGCTGTTTCTCCCATCTTTGCAAAAAGTAGAATACAAGTGGTATAAAGTAATTTTGGCTTTTGATAATCTGCACATGGCAGCGGATTCATTTTTATCGATATTTTATGGGTCAAAGGGTAAAAGAAACTTTGCTGCAATAGGACTTTCTTTTGCGTGCGGACTATTCTAACATATAATTTGATTAAATGGGTCATACTAGCGTCTTTGTGTGATCCATATTTAAGCTGATGTTCTTCGTACCTGCAGTGGGACAGTCGATATAGTTATTTATATCCAGGCGGTTGTAGACGGAGAAATATGGCCTTTTTCAATCATTTGGAGGAAGTGTCATGTGTTTATATAAATGTCTCACGTATTACACTTTGGTGATTTCATCTGCTGTGATACGCAAAAGGCACAAGGTATAGAAGTAAAACACTGAGTGTGATTACCCTGTAACCACGAGTTTCACTTTAAGAGGCTGGAGTAAATGGTGGAAAAACTGTAGTGCAAGTCTTCAGCTAGACATTAAAGTATCTTCAATGTGAAAAGTATTATGGTTAGATCAAACAAAACTTTTCATCAGGAGAGCACTGCCTACGTCCCGAGTTAATGTGGAAAAACACACTTCTGTGAATGAACTGTGTTGTAGCTGTCTGTTTAACATCGTTACCATAGTAACTGAGTTTGTCAGCCAGTTTGTTTAGGCCTGAGATGATAATCAATAAATCAATCAGTTTCTATTATTTAATGTTATTCATAGTTTTTTGTGTGTGATTTTATATTTGAGTGGTTAATTTCTTAAGAGACTGGGTCTATTTTATAGTTTCTGGTTGTGATTTTTTTTTTATTCAAGGGCAGTTTTTGGTTTGTTTTATTAATTTAAATGATTTAAAAGTCCTTGAAATACCATGGTAAAAACATGAGAAATAAAAGTAGTGCATTCAAAAGAGTATACTTGCATTATTATGATATATTATTACATTTGTGGTTAATTTCGTCTTAAGTTTTTTTTTTTTTTGCAATAATATCGTTTATCGGCAATCATGTGTAGAACAATATATCGTCCAGCAAAATTAGTTATCGTCACAGGCCTACCATAGTCTGCTTGGCTTGGTTTGGTTTGGTTTGGCACAGTCCATGGAGTCTTGCATTACAAGTTTTCCTCACAAGAGGGTGTATTGAGTCACTGAAAGAGGCAGTGGCAGCCATAGTTCAGACAACCATGTTGTGCTTCTACACACCCTTTACCAACTGGACCCACTCTGAACTACAAAACCAACGGGATGAGTCAAACATCCTTGAAGCCCGGCGAAGGACAGACTGGCAGTAAAGTGACTCAACATAGCCACAAAATCTATTTAGATTTCACATAGTGCCCCGGGAATATTGAGCGCCTCGTCCTCAGCAGTCATATTCAGGCTGGACATGTAGGCGGCGGTCTCTCCAGTCTCTCCACAGTCGTGGTAATTATCACCGTCTTAGTGGAGCGGTCCATTAACAGTCAATGTGAGTGTTCGTCTGCATAGCAGCAGAAGATAAATACCATCCAGGAAGGTGACCGACTCAAATTTTTTGAGAGGATCAATCTCTTTTCTGTCTCTCCCGGAGTGCATCGATTTTTTAACTTTGTGCTGGAATGAGGTTTAATTAAATTATAGAGAAAGCTATTAATAGCTGCTTCCCTCTCACAAAGGACCAGGCAAATTTTTCTTTATTGTTTACTGTCGAATGTTCACTGAGGCAAGACATGAATAGACTGGCCGCCCGGCTTTTCTCTTCTTGTTATTTTTCAGTGTACTATCGCATCTCAGCTCTTGAGTGATTTTTCACCTTTGCTTGGTCATATTGCATGTTGCAGGCTCTCATTTCCTCTCCTGCCTTCATGCTCAGAAGAAAAACATTATTAGATTTCCTCTTGACAGTGTGGATCTCACACTCTGATGCTCTGATTTGCCCAATATTAATTCAGAAATGGTTTGTACCGTCGGAAAGCTCCGGGTCTGCATTATCATCACACATCGCTGCTCTTTTGGGTAAAGTTAGTTCCGTAGAGTCCCTTGAAAACCGAATGCTGCTAATTATAAAATGAGGAGACGTGTCAGATAGAAAGGTGAATCGCAGGTCTCTTTTCGATTATAGAATTCTCACCCGCCCCATGGAAAAGTGACCCACTCCCATTAAGTCATTTAAAAATGCATAAACACTTTATGCAAACATACATAAATCAAAGGCATCAATGAAAATAACAAATGTATTTATAAATACATGGTACAGTGAAAAACATAATCTGTATTGCATAGTATTTTACCACCTTACATACATACTCAGAAAATAGATGATATAACATTAAAATAAGCTTGGGTCAAATAGTTTAACTCATAACTGCTTAACACCTCCTCTCAGAGATGGGTAAACTATGCAACTCATATCCCTTCTGATCTAATATCTAATGTGTAGCTGATGTATAATTTAGTTATACAAATAATAAATGCATAAAGATAATAATAATGTACCTTTCACATGTGTAATCTAAATAATACACCTTTAGCATTGTTTAGTCTTGAAAATTGATTTTAGGAATTATTAATACAATTTTAAGTTTTTATTGCTATTTTGTATCCAGAGATTTGTAAACTTAATTTCTGTGTTTGTGGCAGGATTTAGTTGTGCCTTATTTTGAAATTGTACATATAAAAGGAAAGATGAAATAATACACAAAAGCAGTGGCTTATGATGTATAACCAGGAATATTTATATAAAATATGTAATATATAAGTTTCATATTAGGGGTCAAAATTCTATGGGGGGGGGGGGGTTCTATACTAGAAAACTGACCAGGGGGAAATTCCTTTGTGTCGGTGGCGACTGAGCAAAAGCAGATTATGTCTGTGATGAAGAGCGATTTCTCAGGAGGAGTCGTCCTCAATTCTCTGGGTTTCATCATCACCCTCCAAACCCACAGCCCCTTAATGGATGCCTTCCTCACTTTCGCATTCACATGATTTCATATTTCAAACATTAATGCTTACATTTATGCATACACACTCACACGTACATACATAATACATACTACATGTCCAGGATATGAGCCTCATGGTAGAGAGAGCGGGGTTCTCAGAGTGGACACTTTCTTCCTATCACATTCTTTTATCAAACACTAATCTGTGGGTTTTCACGCCTGTTTTCAAACTGGCACTTCACATGCTAAATGAATTGCACTTCACTCTGAATGTGGCGCTTGCTTTTATTTAGGATAGTAAGAAATGTTTTCAATCAGTTCTACAGTGACTGTAAAGCAGAATATTGGATGACGAAAACATAAATCCACCACCGAGGTGTGTGCTGGGCCGTACAAGAATGATTCCCATATATTTGTAATATTTGTATAATGCACGCAGCAATATCTCATAGGCGGAGTACGAAAATATTCTACTCAAGTAAAAGTACAATTACTCAGATACAATTTTACTCAAGTTCAAGTAAGATTACCAGGCTAAAAATGTACTAAAGTAAAAGTAAAATGGAGTTAATTCAAAATGTACTCTGAGTAAAAGTTACTTACTTACTTTTTGGACAAGGGGAGAATGGTATCTCAGAGACAACAGGAAAGAAAATCTGGAAGTGGTTGTTCTTAATGAAAGGAACAGCTTTTCAAAGTAAATTGCAATGGCAGTAAAACTGTACATCTAGTACTCAGAATGTTTGACGGTCACAAGCTGTGACTTTCCCTGAAGAACCCAAAGACCCTGACCTCAAGTGTCTGGTATCAACTCCATGTTTTTAAGACTAAACTATGGTATTTGATATGAAACCCTGTCAGATAATAGTGCAGTGATTTCAAGGACTGAACTGTCGTTCTGCGAAGCACCATGGGAGTTCGGGTTGTTGGGCTTTTAAATGCCATTAATTCAGGTTGTATCAGTCTTGTAGTGTTGTTAGTGATTGTGTTTTCTTGTGGTTTTGTGGTTTAGTGAGTCTAGTTAGTTGGTTGGTTGGTTGGTTTAGAAATTAGAATGTTTCAACCGTGAGTGAAAAGTGTTTAATCTCGTCCTGCCATGTTGGTCCAACTTGGTAATGTCAAAATAAAAGCCTCTGCCATTAACAGTCGGCATAAAAGGAAGGTCCTCCATGTTGCTTGACACATAAATATATATCCAGAGCGCAATTCTCTTAAATCATCAATTTATTGATCAAATTTGTACTCAGTAACGGATACGACTGCAAATGTAGCGTAATCCACTACTTTTATAAAACTTGACTTAATTACAGTGACGTGAGTAATTGTAATTTGTTTCTTTCCACCTCTGCTACACAACAATGCAAAGAATGGTGGGGGTCTTTGGTCGTTTCCTTAACAGATATGTCCAAGACGGCGTGAGAGAAACATTATTCCAGGAACACTGGATTCTTCAAGAAGGTTGAGAAGATGAGGATCTCCAAACACCCAATGACAGCAATGCAAATGAAATATAATGAGGGTGAAAGATCATATGACCACAACAATTATCAAGTATATGTGAAAAATCCAGATTAGGGAATAATTGCTGAATATTAATTCAGTGATAAGCATGTCAGTCACATGGTCAAAGATGCAGCAGCTTGTTAATTTATTGCTGACGAGCTCGTATCAATACCATACAATGATGTTCACTTAAAAAGAAAAGGCTGCAGAAATGCTCAGACGTAGTAACTTTAAAGGGTTTCAGATTTAATTTGTTGATAAATGTAGTAGAATGTTCATTAAATGGGCAGATTTTCAATAAGCACTGAATTTTCTTTAACACTAAAACAAAAAACCTTCATTTGAGTTGCTGATATTTTAGGCTTTAACGCTACCGTTGTATTTTTGCTGCTCGGTTGGGATTCAATTGGTGTGCTCCCTGACGTAAAACGACTCTGACACCCCTGAACTAAAATATTCACAGTTGTAGACACAAAACACTTCTGTGTGTCTTAGTCTGATGTTGGCCTTGTCTGCAGGCTGACGTGTGTGTGTGTGTGTGTGTGTGTGTGTGTGTGTGTGTGTGTGTGTGTGTGTGTGTGTGTGTGTGTGTGTGTGTGTGTGTGTGTGTGTGTGTGTGTGTGTGTGTGTGTGTGTGTGTGTGTGTGTGTCTTGTTCGCTCTTTGATGGACTAGTGACCTGTCTGCAGTGAATCCTGGCTTCTTCTCCCTCAGTCAGCTGGGATCAGCTCTCACCCTGCTGCCTCCCCGAATTCTATAAAAGATGCTTCCAGATTTCTTCATGTACTTTTCAAGGTAAATGTAGGAAGCAAGGGCATTCTAAATGTGCAACTGTCCAGAATCAAAAGAAATCTAAAGCCTCACAAAGAGGTTTCTTCTCGATGTTGAAGGAAGCAGTCATCCTGAACACAAGGGTAAGAAAGCACTCGGCACATCTTTTGATTAGTGACTCCAAGGCCTCGTTCACACTGCAGGGAAATTAGACCCAATTCAGATTTTGTAATCACGGGTGGTTCATATCAACCTGCCTTGTGGTCGTATGAAAGCGCCAACTCCGATGTTTTCACACCAGGCCCAGGCCTCGTTCATATGTGGAACCAATTCTGATATTTTTCTACCTGCAACTGCTTCGTCATCGACGTGTGACTGACGTCCAACAGTGCCGGAGGAAGTGGCTCCGCCAGAATAAAAGCTGTTAAAAGCTGTGCTCACTTCTTCCCTCATTCTTCTTCTTTCTCTTGTCATGTTGTCTAGACGTTGTCGCTCGTATTTAATAACGACTTGAAAATGAATCTACACAGGCTGACCAGCGTTGCCAGATATGGCAGAATCCCCCAATTGGGGAGCCAAGCTCTTTTACCTTTTTTTTTTTTTTTTTTTTGTGCATTTGTGCGTTTATGGCTTGTTCTTTATTACACATATGATAGTTTTAGGGTTTTAACCTGATTTCTAGACAGGCTGAGATTTAAGAGGGTTTTTATTGAGGTCTTTGGGTTTTATGATGTTTAGGCTGGAAACGGTGAGTCACATCTGGCAACCGTGGCGCTGACCGGCGTGTCATGCATAAACGGCGTGCTCGGCGTGACTTCATGTCGTCTTCTGCGCTCTGGGCCTGAAAACATGCGGTCCGATCACGTTCACATGGCAGGTTGAGTTTGAAATGATCACGCCAAAAAATCAGATCCCAGCAAAATTCGGAATTCAGCTTGAAGACGTGCGGTGTGGGCGGAGCCTAATGATTTCAACTACTGTACTGGACCAATTATTCTCCCATCATTCCCTCGACCTTTTCCTTTCTCTGGTAGCTTGTTTCTATTAATCCAGAGCCCCTGACTAATGCACACATTCCTTCTAACCATAAGAGAAGATGGATGAGGCTTCCAGTGCAGTGAAGTGTCTGCTCATGGAACAGAGGAAGAGATATGTATAGACTTTCACGTGTGGGTGACTGTAGAATAATGCAGAACGAGGAGAACGATTTGTTAGCCTGTGTGACTCCTCCTTTTACAGCTTCTTTGTATTTTCTAATTTTTCATTAGTGTGAACTCTATACCGTCTAAGAGCTGAACAAAAGGTGAGAAAACGAGCTTTCTCAAACTGTGAAAAGATGGGTAACATTGCATTGTGGGAGGAGTGGTGTAAAGTAAACAGAGATATTTCATCAAGCAGCAATTATTTGTTTAGAGTGAACAAAAACCACGCAGTTGCTTTTATTTTTTAATGCAACACCTCCTGGGCATTGGCAGACATAGATACTGTACATGGGCTTGATATTTAACTTGAGATGATTTATAAACAGCATTGTACAAGCTGATAGTTACTTCTATGTAGAAATGTTCCTCTGCTAGTTACGGGGACTAAAAAAAGGAATTGATTGTTTGACAGAGTAACTTTAAATTGTCTCCCTAAATAGACTGGAGATGAATTAATATTCCCAGAGGGAAATTCTTTACACACAGAATAGTGATTGACACTAAATAGAATAAAATATTAGAATATTAGATAAGTACGAAAGCGTATTGCATTCAAATGAAACTACGTATTTTTTTCTGAATTAATGAGACAATTATCTCAATCATGTGAAAGAAAATTCATTATATGAAAAATTCAGCTCTGTTTTTCTGAATTCATGAGATAATTGTTTTCTGAAAAAATTTAAATTGGTTCAGTTTTTCTGAATTTATGAGATAACTATCTCATCATTATGAGATAACTACCTCATAAAAACAGCCTTTTTTTTCAGAAAACAGAGCCATAATATTTTTACAATTTTCTTTTCTCTCATAGTTTTGACATAATTATCTATCTATATTCAGAAAAATTTCAATTTTTTTCATGTGAGTGCAATATGCTTCCGTAGATAACGTAGATAACGTGTGTGTGTGTGTGTGTATATATATATATATATATATATATATATATGCGCATACACACACACACACACAGAGTTGATGGATAAATAAATGCAATATGTGCATAGAGAAGAGCCTGACACTGAATAAAAGACTATTTACAGAGTTACAGAGAAAATGACTGGTGAATTTAATCAGCTAAAGTTCCATCAGTCAGTGCAGGAAGATGCTCTATTATCTACATTTATGAACTAATGAGAAGAAAATTAGCAACTAAACAGCTGAGATAAATATCCAAACTGCAGACAGCTCTTAAATGGGTGAGCAAATATTTATTTGAGGCTGCAAAATGATCACAAATACTGTGAAGACGATCTAAGATTACTTTTGGTTCCAGTCAGACGTCTGTCATGTTGCTGTCAGGAGGTCTGAGTCCATTCAGGACTTATGATCCAGGCAGTTGAGTTTTGAAATGTGTGGAGGTTTTTAATTTTTGGGGGGGAAAGGCCATAGAAAAGGGAGTTGCAGTCCAGATGTGAGGTGACGAGGGGAAGAAGCAGGATTTAGGTGCTGTTGGTTCTGAGGGAGGGACGGAGGTGGTGGACGTTTCACTGCAGGAAGAAAGCTGAGCGGCTGATGTTATTGAAGTGAGATTCTTCTTCTTCTTGCTGCTTAATGGTGGATGGTACTCAACATTAGGGTGCAATTGAAGTGAGATTGAAATGTTAAGGAGCTTTTGAGGATGACAGAGAGACTCTTAACCTGGGGGTGGGAGAGATGATAGAGTTTTCAATTGTGATGGTTATAATGTCGGTTTTTGAGAGAGTAGATTTAGTGCTGATGAGCAGGGCCTCCGTTCTATCGTAGTTTGAGTTCAGTGAATTGTGAGAGTTAGACATTTACTGTCCTTCCTTCCATTCACAAAGGGTAATGAGAGGGGGGCAGGAGGAGGGTCAAGTGGAGAGGTAGAGCTGGGTGTCATCTACACAACAGTGGAAGTGGATGTTGTATTTTCGAAAGATATTGCTGAGGGAGAGAAGGAGGAGACCTGGGACAGAACTCTGTGGAACACCTGAAGTGACGGTGGATGGCTGGGATGTCAGTGGGTGGAGTTGGATGAATTGGCTGTGCTGAGGACAGAAACCAGACTGGAACTGCTCATACAGCTTATTGTTGGTTCGATGTGTGTGGATCTGGGATGCAACAGTGTTTTCAAGAACGTTGGACATGGGACGAAGGTTGTTGAAATCGTTGGGAGCTGTTGAGCTGGTTGGAATGGAGTAAGAACAGTTCCAGTGGAGAGGAAGGAGTGGATAAGGAAAAACTGACCACTGCCCCTCCATCCCACCTGGTCTCACCTCTGCTCTGCCCTTCCTGCCCTTTTCACCCAGTGTGTCACAAGAAAGGCAGATTTCTGCTTCTGCACACAGTCCATACGCATCCCCTGTTTTGGGTCTCTTCAGGATTACGTTCCCTGAAAGTCAGCTCCTCGGAAATTGTAATAGCACGTCCTCTGTGTACGTAGTACTGCTCTTTCTGATTTCTCTAAGATATATTTTCTCTTCAGCTGCTCTACATCGCTGTTACTGCAATATTGATTTTATAAGCAAACTGATTTGTTACTGTTTTCAGCAGTGAAACGTTTGAATTCACATTTATGAAGTAAATGCTTATTCATGCATCCTCTGAGAAATGATGCCTCACTGAAAAGCCACCTGTCATATTGTTGAGCTGCAATTAAAACCAGGTGCATGACGAACCCCCAGATGCTCTTAATGCATCGCCAGCCCCTCGCCAAACTCGAGCATTTAATGAAGCACAGTTTAAATACTCTGTATGAATGTATTATTTAAGCATTTCTCTTTGCCCTTGAGTGCTTCAGGTTATGGCGCTAAATTTCTAAGATAATAGCTGCGAGTGGTTATCGTCATTTAAATAGCCGCTTTTAAAAATGCACTGTGGTGGCTGTTATCTGGTTCACCTTTATTGTTGATCTTTTTTTGCTTACATTTTTTTTTCTTATTGTTTCAAAAGCATTAATTAAATTTCCCGTCCTCCCCACTCGCTCCTCGGCCAGTTGTCCAGTCTGGGGCTGGATGCCGTCCTCCTTGTAGGAGCTTTGGCAGACCTGCTCAGGGATGTGAGACGGACAAGACAGAAAGATGAATGTGTTTCATTATTAATATTTCAGGAGCAGCACCTTAACTATTTCTTACTTCTATCCCAGAGTTCGTATCGTTTAATCTCCAATTCCGCAGCATCTTCAACAGATGCTTTTCAATGGAGGAATAAAAGGGCCTACAGATAATTTGTCTTTACTGGAGATTTAGTTGTGTGCCAGGACGAAATCTGTATTTCTCTCTTGAGTACATACAAATAATACTTAAGAAAGGTCAACTAGTCTAAAAATAAAAAGGATACTCTCAGAAAAGGGTTAACATTTTGTCATTGTTGTGATGAATTGTGTTAAATGTTCAGACTGGCTTCTATTGCAGCATCTCCAGGTAAACTGTATCAAATAGGCAGCAGTGTTTCCAGCATCGTTGGCAGCAGGACTCGTCGTTTCCTGCAGGTTAATGTCCAAATGCTTGAGTTGAATGTGGGTGTGCTTTGCTTCGGTAAGAAAAAACATCAATCTCTCTGCTGTGCTGGAGGAACGGTTTGCTCATCGGCTTGTGGAAGCTGTGGGGAGGAACCAGCGGTCTTGGCAGGAAATTGGCTATGAAGGTTGAAGAGCAGGAGCGCAGTACTGTGAGCCAGCTCACCATTAACCAGTCCTTCTGTTGCAGCCTACATTTGACCTTGTTTTCAGTTTCTCCACCAAAAGACAGACAAACCTGTGTTGCGAGAGAACATATCTTCAGTTTCCCGTCGAGCACCGGCCATGGCGAAGGGGACTGTCACCTGACAAGTCTGTACCTCCGACTAGTGGCAGACGACTGCTTGACAGTTTAATTTGCCTTGTACATAAACAAAACTCTAGTTGGCGTAAACGAGTCCTCTGTCACATCTTGAATCTCTTGTTCAACATTTCAGAGCAGTTGTACTATTGTCAACCAAATGTTTTGAAGAAATGACTTGGAAGGCAGAGACATAATTGGTTAGCAATGCCATTGTTAAACTCTACCTGTTTATCTAACCTTTTCAGAAAAACACACCATAACTCAATTTGAATAATGATGATAGAATTTAAATAATCTCTTATTCGACCTAAAAACTGTATCTTGACCCCTATTTTCGTTGAAGCATGAGTTGCATGTTTTTTTTATTGTACATCAGTCCATAATCAAACTTTTTGTTGGCTTTTGCGAGCATAAACTGACAAAAATTACATGAACACTATTCAAACTATGGTATATGTGATGCGTTTCAAAATAGGAGATTTTGTGACCATTAGATTGGCGTGCTGTTTTAAAAATATATCAGTCAATGATTACAGCTGGCTTTGAGTAAAAAAGCAAATCCTTGTCATGGAGCACATGCTTCCCTGCCAGTTTAGCCTCTGAAGTAAAAGCAGGTAGCGTCTGTCAGAAGAGTCAATTGAAAAGTGAAAGCTGCAGGATTGTAGGTTCCCTCTTGCAACAGGCTGAGTTGAACTCCATCTTTAAGCTGCTTAGAGCACAGCACAATACCAGGGGGGTTTCGTCAGATTGGGAAATTCTACCAAGAATCTTTATAATTCCTTAAAGAGCAAAGAGAGCGAGAGAGAGAGACCCTTGCTTGTCTTCATTTCATCATCCTCGGCTGTGGCTGGCTCTTACAATGGATTTTTCAGTTTAAAAGCTGAAAAATCCATTGAAAAAGCTATCCAGATATGGAAAACCAGAAAAGTAAATCATTTGAAGGTGTTTAATGGTGATCAACATCCGGCAGGCATGGCTGAAGAACTGCTTTGTTTCATTATTCACTGTTCCTGTAGCTCTATCTATTGAAATGTAGCTTTGTACCTGTAAAATGATGCACTGTTTGTCATGAAAAGGTCCTGTCTGCTGTCTCCTGTTGAACACATGGTGCATATTAGATTTATTTGGGTTCTTTGATAACGGCTGCTTCCTGTGGCTGGAAAATATCGATTCGAGTTGCTTTAGAGCAGTGGGAGAAATAAGCTTTTTGGCTGAATTGCTCCTGTCTGACTGAGCTCATCATTCCATACGCTTAACAGTGAAAGTAAAAAAATCAGACATGTCCTATGACACTGTATGAAAAATGGCAATACACTGTATGTATGGTAGAGTCAGGCAGTCATTATGCAAGTGACAGATGGGGGTATAACCTGTGAACGCTGTGGGGCTGCTTTAGTAATGGCTGTTGTCAGACAACAGTCTCGACCAGCTTCTGTGCAAATGGATAATGGAAAGAAAGAGATGAAAGAAGCTTGAGATGAATGACCAGCAGCCCTGTGTTGCTCTGATGTAAAGCATTTTAGATATCTAGACTCAAGCTTCCTTTGAACACAGATGAGTGAAGTGCTCCTCTCCCTCTCTCCTTGTTATTTCCAGTAAGTTGCACATTCAATATAAATAAAAGAAGCTGTTTTGGTTTTGTGTCCTTTGGGTTTGCAGGAAAAAGCAGTTTGGCCAGCGGGCCTGTTGCTGTTTTTTGGTCAGTAAAGTTGAGTGTGAATTAATGAGAAGTAACAGAAGATTTTGGCATCGACTTTGTAAACTGCAGATTTCTATAGTATTTAATAATGTTTTCGTAATACTCTGCTAATCCTAGACTCACCTATTAATGTAGCAGAAAGCATTTTCTTGGCTCATTACACTAACTGGGAAATGAGTGTCATAATTTCTTCCAACAAATGTGTTTGTTTCTCTTTCTCTCCAGTTATGGCCCATATTTTCAAGACTACAAGTTGCACCAGAGCCGATGTAGCATACATGACACTGGTGTTCACAATGAATATATTGATCTAGTACAGTAGAGTCTGTACTTTCAAATCTGGCCATAGTGCTTTCACTCCACGATTTACAGCTTACAGTGCCAAGCAAACCCAGTAATACCACTGATGACCCAGAGGGGCAGTGTTGTGCAGTGAATGGACACATGGCAACATATAACTTGGAAGACAACAAAAAGGACGATGTCTTGTAGGACAGATAATACAAATGTGTTTTTGGATATAAGCATGTCTAGAACATGACGTCACCTGGACATCGAGACAAAGAAGCTTCAGATAAATCATTTTTTTACTATAATAAATGTCTCCACTAGCAACAAATTAAAAATATTTAAATTTGATCTGTGGGGGATAAAGGCACAAATACTTATTTTAGCAGTTATGAACCTGTTTTATTGATATTTGGTCTACATTTGTTGTCCCACATTAAACTAACAATGTCCACTGCCCTCTAAAGGATGTATTGATTAACAACCACGACAACGTAAAGGATGCAGGAGAGTGTGAAGACAATGATGCACGATGCTGTTTGAAAAACATGTCCAAATTTATGTACATAAATGAAGCATATTTGGCCCTTTAGCCTTCTTTGTTTTCACTATTTATGCTTTTCTCCAGTCCCCCCCAAGCTTCTCTGACATGCTGAACTCTTGTTCTGCTGCTGTTTCTGTTTTCTAGGATTAATACATTTCTACTTTTGTTTTAAATTCTGCTTTGGAGTGTCTTTCTTTGGCAACAGTTGTTGTACTGTTAGCAGCGTGCTGATGTCATACAGTGCCATCTAGTGGTCCCACATGTTATGACCAAGTGCATTTTGATAAATAAATCAATTCTGATTTAAGTTGCATGACCTGTTAAACCACTTAAAAAATAATAAAAAAAAGTGTCCGGAAAATAAATATGGTATTTGCAGTTCAACAGAACTTCAGAATGTTCTGACGCCAACATTCGCTCTTCAGAATGAATGACGCCATGACCCTCACAAAGCCAAATCAGTTTATTTATAAAGCACCATTCATAAAGCAGGGTACTTTATAGTGCTTTACGGCGTCTTAGAAATCAAATATTGAGAAAAAACAGCTGAATGAAAATACAACCAAAAGACAAGAACATTTAGTCTTGGTAAATGATTTAAAATTAGATTGCATTAACAAGGCATTAATTAAATCAATCTAACCATAAGTGGAGCATTTACTGTATTGAGATTTGCTGTAATGGACACAGTTTTAAGCTCCAGTTTAAACAAGTGGATCCAGAGATGTGGAGCACTGAGTTGTTTCAGCTGCCTTGGTCTTGTTCCTGGTAATGATGAGCGACGCTGCTCCAGATGACCCTGGGTTTGTTTGAATCTTATTATTCAAGTAAACTGGAGTGATAAGACCTGAGGCCATTTGGTGCTTTAAAAGCAAGTAACAGGAAAAAAAAGAAAGAAAATCTATCCTTCAACACACATGAAACCACTTCATCACAGTTTATGCAATGTGATTCACTTTGTCACTGAATGCAGAGTTAAGCTGCTGCAGGCTGATTGATTTTTATTTCTAATTAGACCAATGAAGACACTTTAACAAAAACACTGTTTGCAAGGAAAAATTGATCGCTGCTGTGTTTTTAAGATGGTCGTATTCTGATATGGTAATTCTCCATATATGGATGTTGAAACCAAGGATTAAGTCTTCAAGATTTGTGGCTTGATTTTCAATGTTTTCAATGCCATTTTTATCCAATATAATGGTTTCTTGTCATATGGTAACACCACATATAGAGTTGTGATTCATCAGCATATTTGATGTTGTAATAGATTGTAATTTTAAGGTAGTATTTACTCCTCTTATTTTTGTAATGTTCATTTACTTTTGCCCAATGAATGAAAGTGTGCGGTTTTAACATGAGCTGCAATCGATGAATAGTAATGGTTCACTGTCGATACCTTTATAATTTTATCACAAACATGGCAACTCATTTTTGCTCATGAATGACTGAAATTTTCAGGACAATTATTGCTTGATAACATGCACATGTTAGGATAAATTGGAAAAAAAAAATTCCTGAATTTCAGTAGACATATTTGGTTTTTGATTATTTAATAAAATGTAACACAAAAGACTATTGCAATAATAATCAAGTTTACTTTTAATTGAAAGCAAAAGCCTTTCTACTGTTGTGGATCAGGAATATATTTCTACTGCAACGCTGTGAAGACACAGGAGTGTATGCATCCTGTACTTAACACAGTTTGTTGACAAGGGAACTGTAAGCGTGGCTATTTTTTAGCGTTTATTGACAGTGTGATTTTGTTTGTTTTTAAAAACGCCACCGTAAGCATCCACAAAGTGTTTATTTATTTTTAAGTGCTGTGAATAATTAAACAGCACTGAGAGTTAGGACTACGATCTAATTACAGCAAGAATGACCTCCAATACTCAAAGTAATGCCTTTTTTTTTTTTTTAACCTCGATTGTGCAAAAATAGTGTGACGTGAATAAAGAGTGTGATGCTTGAAGCTCCCAGGAAGCTGAACAAACATGCAGTTCCTGAAGACGAGGAGCATGACCTGCCATTGCCTGTCGATCCCCCTGATGCTCTTTATCATAATCTGTTTACTTTTTTAAAACCCCCAATCTGTTGGAATAGAGTGTACAGTAACTGCCCTGCAGGGAAATGGAGGAATCCTTGCCATTACCCAGTGGGAAGGGCAGGCAGGCGGGTAGATTTCTTAAGCCTATTAAGACGTTCAGTGTGCATCCGTTCAGCAGGAAAGTGAAGCGGTGCAACATCCAGAGACGATATATTCGATACGTGTCTGTGCCAGCGGTGGATCCATTAAATAAAAACAATACTTCATGAACAGGAGAGCCTCATAAGGTGACTGACGAGGCACATGCAGAGATCTGCCTGGGCTGGCGGCTGTTGAGGCTGGTGGCGCAGTGCGCTGGATCTTAAACACTTTGATTTTTCAAAACGCTTCCCTTCTTGTGCCGAGGCACCTCAGCTCCTCTAAATGTGCTTCCTGTGTCCACAGCAGCTTCTCTCCCCAAATAAAGAAAAGAAAATCAGACCACCAGGTAGAAAATACAGAAACGGAAGAGAAAGGGATGACAAACAAGAAAACATTGGCATCCACGCAGTGTTTTTTTTTTTTTTTGGTTGAGGCGGGAGGCTTTTGAAGCCCGATTCTCTTGTGCTTCCCTGTACAAAACCACCGTCCAACACTACCTCCTCTCCTTCGTTAACTTTGTTTTAAACCACCAATAGAGTCATGAATAATGGTCGAAAATCAAAATCAGAACATTTTTGCCACTTGCATTACATTTCAAGAGATAATGTAATTGTTTATGCAGCACAAAAGCAGGTACATGATGGATGGATGCATTTATATACTTATATACTTATGCTGCTTTAATGTAATTAATGTAATTATTATGAGTCAGACTTTGGGAAAAGTGTACTATGAATGTTATATCTCAAGGATATGGACAAAGTATTCGATTCACTTTTTATTTATGTACACCCGAACATACACGGGGGCTGCCGGTTCTCTGCCGGGCAACAACAACACAGACACACTACAATCCCCACAATGCCTTGTGTCAACTACAACTACGGCAGCCCTAGTAAGTCCAAATACACAAGAAATGAACATGTAAAGTTGTACCTGTGATCTGGTCCTTGAACCTAATCACATCTCGGTGAAAATCTCTGGTTTCCTTTAATACCGTCTACCTTTTGGTGATGTTTTATGGAGTTGTACATTTTACTACACATCCACTGTATGAATCAGTACTGGATGACATGTTTCATGCTACATGATTATAATAACTTAAATATTCGTCTTTACTGCAATACAAGGATAATGTTAACGTAGTTTTAGGTGAGCACAACATTAACAGTAGTTGCATTTGTAATCGTGGTTGTCAAGTCAGCTTCAAGCGTTAAGTCATTTTGTTATCAGTACCAATCAACTAGAGGGAAATGATGTACGAATCGGAACCATTCAGTGATTTCTTTTAATTACTGTAAAAAATGCATTGAAAGAAAATGACAGGTGTAGCAAAACTGACTCAAAGTGGGAATAGGGAGAGAATAGGTCGAGTAGAAAAGACTGTATAAGCCCAAATAAATAACTAAACAACAAAGGAGTACCACCATTCAGTGACGGGGAGACTCATCTTGTAGCTCATGCTGTGAATATTGTCTGTGCCACTGACAGACTGTCTGACACCAAACCTGAAACAGAAATGAGATGTGCCACAAGCAGATAAACCAGCCGTCTAATCTTTGATATCAGAATAATGTGCCAATCGTATTTTGCTGCCATCACCTGTTAAAGTGTTGGATGTTTTCATATGTCATGTTTTAATTTGAAGAGGGAGGCGACTCATTCATGAGAGACGAATGCAGTAATTGTCACGTACTGTTGGTTATTTTCTGCAAGCAGAGATTTGTGTAGTTCAGACAATTTTTGTGTTGCTGTGTATATTCTGAGCTGGTTGGCTGATGGTTGTGTTGACACTAATTGGTGGTTATGGTTTGTATTTATTGTGAAGGATAGATGGTTGTGTGAAGTGCAAGAAAAACACAGTCGTTGCTGCTGCTTTTTTTATGAGCAATAAATGCTCTCATCAGGACTTGGCTTATCTTTTCTGGAGTTGTTGTCATTCAGCCACCAGGGAGGTTGTAGAGATCAGGGTTGAAGGTTCTGAAGAGGATCAGGGACCACGGAGTCCACAGGAGAAGCTAAAGGTTGAGGAGAGCAGTGTTGTAGTGTCGTATTCATCTGGATGAGCTTCATCAGGTCGTCACCTGAAATGGTTTTCCAACCGTCTTGAAGGAGGTTCAGAGATGCTGAGAACTCATTGGCCCTTTTGCTTTCACTCTGCGCTCCGCTTCATCTGGAACCATCTGGATTGTGTTTAGATCAAGAAGCTAAATCATCTGGCAATACTCTTAATACTCTCAATACTCTCCTCTTTGGTAAAATAGTCCTCACACAAGTGTTTAAGTGGTGGCCATGATAAGGAAAAGAGGCTCAATGCTTCCTTTAGAACCTGCTTCAGCCTAGGAAACACCGATGCTTCCTTTAGAACCTCCTTTAGCCTAGGAACCACTGATGCTTCCTTTAGAACCTCTTTTAGCCTAGGAACCACTGATGCTTCCTTATGGAACGTTAAGAATCGTTATGTTATGATTATGTAAAACACAAATGACACTACACAAACTAATGATGGGGAAACTACCTAAACTCAAAAACCCCCTCTGCCATGGCAACAGATGGCCAATTGCTTGGGCGTCGGCATAAAAGAGTTTCTGGTCTGTTGCCCCGCCTTTTGCCACTGCAGGATGACTCCTCCCTTCAGCACGGTAACTCAAGATAGAAAAATTAGTTAATACAACATAAACGTGGCAATGATAATCTTTCAGTGTGAAAATGTGTGCACTTCATTTAAACAGTGTAAGACTAGGAAAAAAGTTATAAATAAAGAGAAAAGTCAAATGTGTAGTGTGGACATGAAAAGTTTGGGGTGTGGCTACAAAACAAGGAAGTGAGGTGAAGTGAATGAATGACATCACTTTCAGTCTTCACTGTGTGGACTTGTCCATCACAGACCACAGGGGACAGTGAGAGAAATCACCTTTTTGTTGTCCATTTTCAGAAATTTGTAGTTTCTTCACCATGGCAGATGTCACTGAACTTCCCCGCCGTCAGATTATTATTACGTCACCAGTGGAAGTGCGGTCGGACTGTCAAAACGTGATCGTCTTTCACTAACTCCTTTAGGAAGCCTCCTAACACCTTTCCTTAACCCTGTGACGTCATCCAGGAGGTTAAGGAAAAGTGGATAGAAAAGGAGCTAGAAGGGACTATTAGGAACCATCCCTTGTCTTACTTTCCTCATGTGAGCCAGTTTCCTCGTAGTGCCGGATGGTTTGCCCGACGGCACTTTGGCGACACATCCATCGTTTTTGCAAGTTTCTGGACTGACTGACCATCATTACTTTAAAAACTGATGGTCAGTCTTTTCTCTTTAATTAGCTGATTGGTTCGTACCATAATATAAATTCTAACAATTGTTAAATAGGCTGTTGGCTTAGTACCAACCTGACTTTGCGCGACGAAACTGACGGTCCCAGACCCGTTAAGAAGACAAGAAATTCCTCAAATGAACCTTGACAAGGCTCAGCTGTAAAGTGAAAAACGCTTCAGGCGACTCATGAAGTGGTGTGTTGAAACTTTTCACTGGTAATGTCGTCAGCCCATCCCTCTTCTATACAACTCAATTCAGTGTCACGGGTTGAACGTCCATCCTGGACACAGTCACATAGTCACACACCTACAATTAACCTCATATAAATGTTCTTGGACTGTGTGAAGGAAAACAAGAACATGCAAACCCAACCTGCAGCCAGACCAGGTGTAACCACTACTGCACTGTACAGCCAGCCTAATTTATCATCCATATTTAAAGAAGTAGAAGAGTACGAATGCAGCCAGCAGGATAGTCAATGTGTTTGCTTGAAGGACTCGTTATTGTAATCATGAGAGGAAATGTTGACAGTCGTGTTTAAAGCTGCGTATTTGCTGTGGCTGCAGAAAACCCAAATCTGCAGTGTGAAAGGAATATGTTTACTACCAGACAGCTTCTGTGTCGCAAAAGCCGCTTCCAAGCCTTGGTGGAGAAATAAAAAAACATTTTGTTTGGCAGAGAGCGCAATATTTCTAATAAATGACACATTAACAGCTTAATAAGCTCTAATATAGGAAAAGTGTCACAGTTTACTGACTCTAACATTAAATTGCTTTTTGGGATTTCTTCCTCTATCGCAGAGGGAACTGAGGATTGTTGTGCAAGAAATGTAGTAAAGTAATTACCTGTATATAACCAGATCAAAGCAATGAATAAATAACTGAAAGAAGAAGAGGACAGGAGGACACTTTTAAGTGATGAATTTAGTACAAATAAAAGTTTGTTTCAAATAAACAGCAGTCGTCATTGTGCACTCGTGTAAATTATCTTCCTGAAATCAGAGTAAGGGCTTTTCATAACGGTCAGTGGCATAACATGATCTGAAGTAAGGGTGAATATTGAGTCACTAAGCATTTAATACATTAAATGAAGATTTTAAAAGAGCGTATAGAATCGCAGAAAGTTCAAGAAGGTCCAAAGACATTCACATTTTGGGGATAATATAAATATGCTATTAAACATATAAAAAACACAGAATAATACTAAGGAATGACTCTGTATGGTTAAGATTAGTAGGATTGATGTTCCCTGTAGGATTCTGTAAAAACTTTGAAAGTAAACCAAAGTCAAATAAAACTATTGCTGTCAATAATATTAATATGAAATAATTAATCGCACAATTAAAGAAAATTAACAAATTAATTGCAAAATTTTGGGTAAATAATTGCGATTAATCAGTATTTTTTTTATCTACTTAAGACTGAAGCTTGTAATGCATATTTATTAATGGAAAACCAAGGAATTAATGTCGACTCAACACACAGAGACGATATTTAAATTCAAAGACTATTATCATAACGACCTTTCAGCTTTGAGTGAAACTGTTTCTCTCCAGGTTTAGCTAAATGAATAAATAAATAAATAAACAAGTTTAAATACATAAATAAACATATAAACATTATCTGAACGAAGTTGCAATTATCACACACACACACACACACACACACACACACACACACACACACACACACACACACACACACACACACACACACACACACACTATACAAAACTATGTTTTAAATCATTTAATTAAATTAATGTGTTGATAGACTTTGATAGAGAGGGTTGAGTGTTTCACTTCACCACTTTCTCCTCTGTGAACGTACAGCACGCATGCAAGAGCAAATGGACTGTATCAATCACATGGATGCTTCGACTGCTTTAATTGAGGAAGAGACATTCAAATTGCATCACTGCATGCAGTGCGGCCACACGGGCGGAGTCGTGGTGAGCGCCCTCACACTGAGAATACCTTTAGTTGGCCTGGGTTGGGTCTGGAGTGCAAAATACATGCAGCCAATTGGCATGCTTTGACATGAAGCTTATTGGATACTGTAAATTGCTAAAAAATGTAGAGCAATTTTGAGTGAGCTGGGATTGGTTGCAGCACCCCCGTGACCCTACAGACTCATTTGTGCCCTTATGTTTGCATGAAAACTGATCTGTGTGAGCTACAGGCGACAACGGAAGTAGTAAATGAAGAACTCAAAAAAATAAAACATTGGTTTACTCAAAATAAATTAGTTCTCAATGTTAAAACAAACAAAATATAGAATATTCAATGACAAAAAAAAACACTTTTGATGTATCAATAAAAATAGACGGGATGGATGTTCAAAGGGTTAAAGAAACAAAACTTAGGAGTCCACATTGATGAGGACCTCAAATAGAAGTCACATATAAATTATATAAAAGGAAAAATAGCTAAATCCATTGCGGTGTGATATAAAGTCAGATTTTCTCTAAATCAATCTTCTTTACTCACTTTATATAACAACGATTAAACCCTATTTAACTTACTGTGTGGAAGCTTGGGGCTCCACCTGTAAAACTTCTACACAGCCACTACATAAAAGGGCTCTGAAAACAATATATAATCTAAGATATAGAGATCCATCAAACCCACTATTTATCAAATGTAAGTCGCTAAAATTATACGATATAGTTGATCATAATATTCTTCAGATTTTAAAGCCAATAAAAAATATTGCTAAAGAACATCCAATAAAGGTTTGAAAAAAGAGAGTCGCTATAATTTGAAAGGAACAGACATCTTAAAAAAAAACAAAAAAACGGGTTCAATTCCAAAGCAATGGAACGAAGTGTCACAGTGACAGGAAGTAGTTTATGGAACGCATTTCAGAAAGAAGTAAGAGTCAGAAATTCTCCTGGAATTCAAGAAACACAGAAATGTTAAAGTATGAAAATTAGATTTGGACAGAAGTAATGGGAGATATTTGATTTGAACAAACATGAAAATGACAGTTTTGTATTTGTATGTTGTAAATACTGCACATAAAATGCCCAAAAATATCTGTAAAAGTGTAAATATTTAGAAAGTTGGACATTAACAAAATAAGGTGATTGCAAGGTAACAAAGGGGCAGATTTCATAAGACTGATCTATTCTGCTCCTTTTCATTCAGACTGTCTGATTGGAAGTGTTACTGCAGGGAGTGTTTTTTTAATTATTGCTTTTGAATGGAATAAATAAATCAACACACTGGCTGGAAATCAAGAAAATTAGGCTTGTTATTTGGAGAGTAGAACAAGAAGGACTCCGATAGCGACGGCTTGTGGGAGCACTAATGTTATTAATGAGGAGGCAGAGGCGGTGGTCTGTGACGGTAAAATACCTCCATGTGTCGTCCAGCCACTATTCGTACTTTACTTCTGATCTGAACTCTGCGCCCACAAGTGGCTGTAAGCTTCCAGGAGGAGGAGAAGAAATATAAACAAAATCAAATGTAGCAATGAATCAGCCTTCGATTGGACAAAGGAAAGATGGATTTAGCACTGTTTAAAAAAAAAAAAAAAAGATCAAAATGTCAATATTTTCATCATACCAGGGTAAAGTTGTATCAGGGCTCTTCAGACGGGTCATTAAAAAGAACCCCAAACAATTATTTACCGAAATGGTTGTCAACAGCTGACGATCAGGTAAAACACACAAAGAGAAGTTTGTCACAAAAACATAAAGAACCTTCAAGCAAAAGACAAAGCAGAGAAGAAAAGATCAAGTATGAGCGAGTGAAGCGCAGCCCCTAAACACAGGAGGACAGAGGCGTTAATCAGACACAGGAGGACAAGATTAGGCAGGGGAGAAAAACACATGAGACGAGAAGATAAACCAAGACGATGCACAAGGTTCACTCCTGATCCATATCTGCTGATCTGAAACCTTCACGTTGACCCTTGTGTCTTGGATTTCGCTCATTTTATGTCTTGACCTTGGGTCAGAATGGAAACATCAGGGTGCCTCAATGCTGAGGGAGAAAACCTTTGAATGACTTTAAGTGAACAACATCTGAACTTTGCTCCAGTTCTGCTGAACTGGATCAAAGTGTCTCCAGCAATGTGTTATTACTTTGTTGAGTTTAGTAACGGAAGCGTCAGCAGGTGCGGCTGAGTGTTAGTCTCCACCGCTAAGAAATCCTTTGCGACTCCCGAGTGTTTTCAGCTGTTGTTTTTTTATATGCGTACTTGAGATTGAATATTGTGAACAAATGGAAAGAGCTCTCAATCCCTTTTTATCCCCACTCTTGTATCAGAAGGTCATAAAAAACACAGGCTGGCTTCCTGCGCCGTGACACTCGTGTGCCATGACACCACTCAAAGGGAAAAGTCCATTTTGGTCTCCTCACCTGCTGTGACACTTACTGGGCCATTTATCCGCACCCAGGGACATTCACACATTTTAAATAAAGAGTTTAAGTGCAATCAGCCCACTGGTAAACGAGTTGGAATGAGGATTTGCAGGATTTGTCTGTGGATTGTGTGAGTGATGGCACGACCCTTCCTGTCACTGAAGAGTCTGATCTCTGATTTTCTTTTTTTTTTCTCGACTTTCTCTGTCATTCACAGGGTCACGAAAGCACAGTGGTACTCACTGGTGTCTGCAGAATATCGCACAGGAATCTGTTGACAGCTCTGATGAGGAATTCTTTGATGCCCGAGGTTAGTATTACATATTAATGTCCGAGCTTATGCTCCTGTTTATTTAACACGATTTGTCTCAGAGATGATGTGATGTCTAATACCAATAATCTTTATTAGGGATGCACCGATCCACATTTTTTCACTCCCGATCTGATCCCAATGCCCGAATGTGGATATCTGCCAATGCTATTCCGATACCAGAGCTCTGTTTGCTTTAATATTATTAATTATCATTATGGTTTATTTTATATCACGCTGTAATAAACACCAACCATGAAATGTATGAATGTATGCATCTACAGTAGAACCGGATCGGTAAGAGCGAATATAAAAAGATCAGACCAGGTGAGCAATATCCAGGCCATATTAACAGGCAATTAGAGAAAAGCAATTAACCAACAGTAAACATCACTTGATTGAACATAACTGCAGCAACACAACTTTACAGGTTGCTATTCTCAATATTTAAGATTGCAGTCATTTGAGTAACAGACAAATTTGTCTCCAGCAAAAACAACAATAACAAAGGGCAAAGTAGGATAAAGAAGAGAGCTGCAACAACATAGAAGTACATGGTATTTGATCAAGCCAATGTATTTCAACCTGAAGTACTCAGTTCAGGTGAGTCAAATCAGTCATTTAGAATTTAATTAATCAAACTGGCAAACAACTTCCTAGTCCACCAACAAATACAAAATAAAAGTGCATAGTATGCCTACGAATATAAGTATAACAAAATAAAAGTGCATAGTATCCTGCAACAAAATGTGCTAATGGATGGGCAACGCTGATTGGCCAAGTGTTGTCCCTCTAAATATATGTCCGGCTAAAACAAGTCGTCATTTTACCTGTTTTACAGTTTGATTAAAACACACATGCGCTTTCGCCAGTCTGGCTCTTGCAAGAACAAGCTGTAATATCAACGTTACATTCTGAGGGCCGGTACAATTTGTCTTAGGCGCCGGATCTGGCCCGGGTACCGCCAACCGAAGACGCCTGCTATATAGTGTCATCCGAGGTTTAGCCAATCCCAATCAAGGTAGGCCCTCCCTTTGACTCCTCCCATAATTAGGCAGCTCTGCTCTGGCACATGGCACCACGAGAGGAAGTACTTCCTCCTCTTCACAAGATGGGCATGTGTGGGCGGAGCCAGTCCAGCTCACACAGACACAGCAGATTCTGAATGCAGCTCCTATGATCCAATATTCAAATGCAGGGAAATCAAGGAGGAGCTAGAAACTTATAATACTGAAGGTTCCTGGACCAACCAGACCATGTGAAAGTATTAAAAGCTGGATAATATGACTTCTTTATCATGCCAGCTAGATTGATTGAGATCGACTTTTGACATTTTATCAGCGATGTCAGTCTGCCAGCTCAGGAATCGGTGATCTAGACCCTGAACCGGTCCGTCTCAGGCCAAACCTAGTGAAACAGACATCCAGACAACTCAGATTGACGCCTACAGGCAACTTAAAGTCACAGAGTAGCCTTTAATGCATGTTTTTGGACTGTGGGAGATCCAAGATCAAACCATACTCGAATCGACGAAACTGTTTCCCTATGGAGGAGAGAGTGCTCGTGATTGCGTTGCTCATTTATTTCCTTTGTTTTTAATCTGTGAATTGCTTTTCCATAGTGATAAATGAGAATGGCTGTATTTATATATATTTATATAGGACCTTTTAAAAAGGTTTACAGTGTGGTTTGAACCACCCCCCAAAAAACTAACAAGAATAAATAATACAAATTTTTATGCAGAGTAAAAGAATATAAAATAAAAAGTGTGGCCATAAGACACCATAACAACATTAAATAATCAAAGTTGGTATCCCAAATATGTAATTAAAGAGTTATAGTATTTTTTTTATCACGTTGTTAACTCTGTAAAACACTCATGTCTATGAAAAGGGGTTTAATGATAAATGACATACAAAGATTTTTACAATTTTTAAATACACTCAACCATGCATTCTTTCTTCCCCTTCCATTTGTAGGAACTGAGTAAAGCCACAAATTTTCTTCATTATCCACTTTTAGATCCTCAAAAGGCCCCAAACTAGAAAAAAATGTAGCTTTCTAGTGTGAATACAGTCTTATCTGCATGGATAAAGGATGAGAAAAATAAACCCAACAGGATTGTCAGGACAAATCAGCGGGCTGAGGTCATCATTATCATTTTAGGGAAAGCAGGCCAGAGGGAGTTTAAGTCTGTGATTTGCAAGAAAAAAATTAAAATGACTTTTCAGCATCTGGTAGTGACGTTGACTCTCGACTCATCCAAGCAGAACAGAACACTGAAGCGCTTAAGTGGATTACAGAGAAACTATGAATAACAATGTGTGCTGAGGAAGAAGCCAAAGATCTGAAGAGGTTTGATGCATTGGACACCATTAAAATTTACATTTCTCTTCATTCTCTGAATGCGTTCAATCTGAAAGGTTTGGTATATAGTCAATATGTTGACCAGAGTGTGTTGCTTCACTATTGATTACGATAAATGTGTATACAGAATTGAAACCAACCCGTAGAAGTCGAGGCTCATTTTCCAAAAACACAGTAAATAACTGTAAATCAGCTGTTAAATATTTTTAAAAAGTCTTTCAGAAAATATCTAATATATAGAATATCTATAATGAATATATAAATATCTAAAAAGAACTAATCAACACAAAAGTATAAAATTTCTCTCCTAACTTTGAACTGTTTAATTTCTCCTTTGCATTCAGCAAAAATGTTTCAAATTTTAGTAGAGTTAAAAAAAAAATATATATTTTTTAATCCAATCCAGCTAAAAGATAAAATTCATTACAGGATTAGGATTACAGGACTTAAAACCACAAAGTCATTAGGTTCCTGGAAACATTTCAGTCCATGTGCGATTAGCACTTGCAAAAGTGTTGCTACAGCGACAGAATCGCCTCAACAGCAACAGCAGCTCATGCAAATTGCATCTTTAAAACTCTTTTGGCCTTTTTATAAGAGCACTGAAAGCCAGGTACCTATAGTTCATCTGGCGACACGCTGCACAAACGCCATCAAACATAGAAACACATTCATTCACTTTAAATAAAATATTTCACAAAAACTGACTGGATTGAATTTCAAACTATGTATTTGCTCGTCTCATGGTCCTTTTCCGTACCTGAACTATATCAGACTCAGAATCGGGTTTATTGCCAAGTATAGTTTACACACAGTTTTCAGGGAACATGAATAGAAAACACTAATCATACCAGATTTTTGCACAACATAATAATACATATTTACAAATATAACATACAGTAAAAATGCATAACATTAGCAGTAACCATTAAAGTGTAACACCTGCTTTCATAGAAATACATACAGATATTAAACATCTTATGGAACACATACAGAAAACACAACGAGCAGGAACACATTATAATACACACTATAAATATAACCGACAGTAAAATCAGTAACATTATTATTAACATCAATAATAACCATTAAATTTCAATGCCTGGATTCCTAAAATTCATACAAAATACTAAAATATGTTACACAACAATACAATGCACAATTAAAATAGACTAATGCTGACACAGCTGGTTTTCCCTAATGTCATTTCTTTTTTAGGTTTTCAAAATATGTGCTCCAGTCTACAGTTAAGTCCTGATACTTAAAAAAAGAAAAAAAAAAAGATTAGTTACTCCTTTTTTTTTTTATTTAAAGAGTAGAGACCACAAGCTGAAATGAATGTATCACAAGATAGAGAGGAATTTCATCCCATTGCTGTGTTTACTGCTGCTTATCTTAACATGCATGTGTGACGGCGGTTCTGATTAAACTCAGGTTCACTTCAGGAGAGAGAGAGACGTCAGGACAAGAGTTTGAATTACAAATGTATCGTCACTCTTAATCGTTGTCCTCTCCTCTGCTGAAGGCCCCTCAGTGTTTATTGAGATTTCAGGCTTTCTAGAAATAGATGCACTTGAAAACATGTTGGACTGAGCTTCACCCAGAAGGAGTTCATCAAGCAACAAGCAGCACATTTTCCCCTTCAATCATCCACTTCAAGAGTCCAATGCTACAGATACTAATTAATACATTTTTACTCTTAATTTGTTCTTCTTTTTTTTTTTTAACACAAATCTTAAATATATTGTCTTTTTTTGGTTTTTATGAAAACATGATAATGAAATACGTCAGTGGGAAACGGATTGAAGGACACCCTAAGTGTCTTTCTTCGTTTTTATAGCAAATATAAAAAATGATAAGAAAAATCCTTTGTGTGGATATTCATAGTTTTTTTCCATTGTGCTTGGTCATTCACGTTTGCTTTTATTTATCTCAGTTTCCATTCACTCCCTTTCCTCTCATGCATCCTTTTTTGCCCCAAAAAGTCACTTTAGCAGCACCCGGTGCTCGAAAGCATGAAATATTGGTCCTTATCACAGCTGTGGCAGAGGCAGGGTCGCGGACTGCTCTACATGCATTTTGTGCGACAAGTGTCGAGGCGCCGATCGTTGCCGAGGGAAAAGATAACATGTGTATGTGTTGTAGGCCAACAGATGCATCTCATCACACTCAGGATCTGCGGCACGAGATTCCACTCCCACCGAGTGTGAGGGGAAAAATACCAAACAAAACAGTGTTTAATGTCACTATGAGGCCTGGCGTGGCTGGTTTACTGGCGTCAATCAATTGTAACAGGAAGAAATATGCCTGCAAATTCAACATAATATGGTAACGTGTAAATCCAAATCAATGAGTGCTGTGCAGCGCAAACATAAATCTACTCCAGATTACCCGACCGTTTATCTCTCACGCTGCTGTGCTGGAGGACTGATCGTAATTTAATCACAAACTGGAGGCACGTGGCTGATTGTTATCATCAGCGTTGGCAACAACTTAAATATTATGTAGGCGCAGGTGTATTGCCCCAACGTGAGCCGAATACTGGAGACAGAGATGATCTTATAGGAGTTGAAGCCACAACAACAACAACACTGGGATGTTCCAAAAAAAAAAAAAAAAGCTTAACTAAAATGATGCCAGTAAACAGGAAAATTTAACACCCAGCATTAGAAAAAAAACACCAAAAAACCATGTTAAAAACATTTTGGATGCTGTGAAGGCTTGTTACGAAAGCAGTAGACAGCAACTGAAATGTTAAACACTGTTTAAAAAAACTAGAAGCATTTCTTTTCTTTCTGGGTTCATCAATTCTCAAAAATAATTCCTTTTTGTCCACAAAATATATTCATCTTTAAATACTGACCCATACTTTCAAAAAAACAGAGTGTGTATTATAATATGGTGGAAGGGCCAATCATCCATCTTTGTACTATTTATATAGGTCTGGATGTTTTGTGGAGATTCAACTATAATGTACAGATGCATGGTTGTCAAAGGTAAAATGTTATGTTGAGAATTATGTGAACTATAGAAAATACCAATGAAATGTTTTTTTTCGATAAAACAAACAAACAAAAAAATGTCAATGAAATATGCACAAATTAGAATTCCATTTTTTAAACTGAATGCATTTGATAGTTATTATTCTGAGCTTCAAATTAATCTTTTGAATAAAATCTTCCCTTGCTTCTTGTGCTCCTTCATGTCAGAATAGATCCAATCTCTTTGCTTTTACAAGTTTCATGGCCTCCATTGGTTCTCCTCCTTGGAGGAGGAACTCGTTATACTTCATAAGTGAAGTCAATTTAAATTGTTAGAATTATTAAATAGTTTATGTTTTATGAGCTCTAGTATGTAAGGATGTTTCCAGTCATCGCCTGGCAGTATGGACTGTATTGAATCTCTAAGATAAACATATTTAAAACGGACAGCTCCGTGTCGTTTTATGATTATTAATGTTTCGTGCTCTCGGTTCTAGTGGTTCTAAGGAATCGAGGAAAAGCTGAGTTGAGAAAGTTAATAATAAGAATAATAATACATTTGATTTATAACGCACTTTTATAACCTCAATGTGTTACAGGTCAGAGCTGTGTGTTCATTCCTCTCTTGCTACCAATCCCTAATTTAGGTTACCACATGACCGATTCCTTCACACTGGTCTGTTAATCAAGCGGTCCACATGGAAGTGAAGAGAATTTGACTTTGCATTGAGTCAATGACTGTTATTTTGCATCCAGGTTTTCTGTTTATGAATAAAGAGAAATAAATTCAACAAATCATTACTTCCCATGAGCATCAGTGATGACTCTGCCTCTCTGAAGGGCTAAAATCTTTATTTCATTCCTAAAATGCCAAACAACCATTAATGATGTGTGGAATTTCAAGTAGAAAGTATATTTTGGATGAAGGATGTTGCTTTGGCGCTCAGCAGAGATCCTCAGATTTCAAAGTTTTCTGGTCTCCTCTCTTAACTTTGGATCTCTCAATGTTTTTGAGGTATCACTGTGGTGCAAACCCTGAATTAATCCTTTTCAAGTAGCATGAAAGCACGGCTGGTCCAATCTACAGAGACGCTCATCGACAGGGAGCGTCAGGGAAAGGTGAAACACGACAAAGCAAGTCGGAAACAAGAAGAGACGGGAGAGGAGAAAGCATTTCATGGAGCTTTTTTCTTTTTTTTTGGTTGCTGTGCGACTTTCCGCTCTGAGCTCAGGGGGGAAAGTGGCGCCGAGTCCTGCACATTGTCTCAAACATAGACATGCTTGGCCTTTCCCTAAATGGGAACTAGAAGCCAGATTGTTGAAGTTAAAGCCTACTATGGTTGTTCCCCTTCAGCTGAGAGGCGGCGGCTGTAAAACTGGTCTGGTTGTTTCTGTTTCTGCAGTGGAAATGTATTTTCTTTAGCTGGGAGTGATCCAGAGGAGCCTAAATGACTGAATGGTGAAAGCATGATTGAGTGGGGCTTGTCGTATTACAGACTGGCCGCTTCAACGTCACAATTAGCTTGTGGGGAGTTTTATTGAAGGGAGTTATGATGAATGTCTTCTTCCACAATGTGCGACTCAGTGGATGGAAAAACAACACATGTACCTACAAACTGAAGCCAGAAGAGTTCTGCTCAGTTCAAACACCATTTGGGCTCTGAATGCATTCTGATTCACTGTACACGAGCTCACGTTAGATGAAATGGCATTAAAGCCTTGAGATGGACACTTACACTTTGTGTTGCTGGTGTCGTGATCATTAGTTAGCAGCTTTCCAACCTTTCACCCGTCATCCAGAACCACTTTGTACGGTCGTAGACTGCCGGGGCTGGGATCTGTTCCAGTCGACTCTGAGGGGCGAAAAAAGCCACAAACACCAGGTCACAGGCCAAACGCAGACCAGCTGACCATCATCACACACATTCACTGTTTAGGAGTTGACGGGAATGTTTTTCAGCTTGATGGAAGAAGGGAACCGTGGAGGCAGACGGAGACACTGCTGTACTCCATAATACACAATGAAGGACTTAAATCCTCATTTAAAGGAGCGGGAACGTTGACATTCTGTGTGAATAGTAAAACTATAGGATCAGCCTCATTTGTGTTGTGGCCCATTTTAATTGCACACACCAGGACAAGATGTCAAACGCCAAAGTAAAAGCCAACAAGGCCTTAAACCGCAGCTACAGAAGTATTTTCTTCTAATGGCCAATCGTGTGACCTGACTTCAATCCAGCTGGTCATTTTCACTCTGAAGAGCAATGAGGTCTCCCAAGTGAAAGAGGGTCCAGGTCCCAGAGTCTCATTTAGGGGGAGATGCTGCTCCTGTCCCTGGGTCGCACACTTCTATACTTCTACACTTTTACACATTGGTAACTGACTGTCAGGTTACTGCAGCTGTCGACTGACTGACTGTATTTGCAGTGGACATCATATAGAACTATCATGTTTTGACTGATTGTATAAAATCATCATCCTGGCTCTTAAACCTGGAGAACATGGAGCCAAAACCAACACTTTGTGAGCTGCCTATTAAGAAGTTTTCATGATGTTAAGAAAACTGCATTGTAATAGTGGGGACAGTTTTCATTACAGGGATTCTGCTCACAAATATTCCCACCAACAGCGTGCCTTAACTGTGTGGGCTTTAAATCTGCATGTCTCTTTACATGGGCTCCCGGCCTTTGAGAGAAAGTTAGACAGTAGAAGTCATAAGCCAGTCTGGATACAATGCCAAATGTTTACCACAGGATGTAACTCTGACCCTTTTATAGCCGGATATTTGTGTTTCTCATTAGTCAAGTTACTCTATAATGCTCACGTTACAGCAGTGAAGATATAGGGTGGATTCAGTCATAAATCCATTGAAATAGTTTCTAAACATCCTCACGTTAGTCTTGATTATTGTTTTTCTCCAACGCTGGGATGAGGAGCACTGACTATTATAGCTACTCTCTACCGCCACCTCATCCACAAAAGTGACATTTCATTTCATTTTTTATTTTCATTTATTTATTCATTTCCATCATGTTATTTCCTTTTTCTCAGCTTTCATTCCATTGAATGTTTCCACAATTGAAAAGGAGCACTTATAGATAAACTTATAGTGGGTGCCCCTTTCTTCAAACACATAACAGGAAGAAATATACAAAATGGACTGATGCGCAATTTACAGAATATTAATATCGGTCACACAGACACAACTCATGTAATTTCCGCAGGTTCAAATCAAGGTTGCATGTAACTTATTTTAGCTCATAGCTTACAAACCAAAAATAAATAATTAAATAAAAATATGTTACCTGCAGTTCACTGACAAATCATATTTCAGCAAAATCAATGTAACATTTAACTTAATTATTGTGGCTCATAGGATTTGATTGTTGTTCATTTGAATTGTCTGATTTACATTTTACAGACTGCACCTTTTTCAATCAATACATATTTCTGTATTGATAACGTGAGGGACACTGTTGTGTTGCAGCAGCATAAACAACAGAAATAGTGCAATGAACACATAACTTATCTAACATATACTATTTAGTTGTATTCGATTTCATGGTATGATAATCATAAGAAAAAAGAAGTTAGTAAGAATATCATAGATAAAATATCAATATTTTATGATGTAACTTAGTATTCTGATTATAAGGTATAGAAAAAGCAACTACGTATCTTTTTTTTTTACAGTCAGTATTGACATATACTATATATTTGCCATAAAACTCAACTTTTCTCTTTGGCCTTCGACACCACATGACCTATTGCCTTTATATTTTACTAATCTTTTTAATGTCTTTTATATAATACACTTTTTTTTTTATCCCATTTCAATTTGTTTTCGCTTCGATTCATCGTATTGTTTGTATTTTTGTTATCAATTTTTTTTGTAAATGTGTGAACTTTGCACTTTTACACCTTAATTATTCTTTGTACATCACATTGGTCCACTGTGGTGTGTTTGAATGTGTCAATTTACAATGTGTGTCTGACCTTAAATACAGTTGAGACGAAGTTGAATGTAGGCCATAGACATTACAAAAAGAATAAAATTTACTGTGGGAGTATTTGCTTTAAAAATAGACATTAAATTGTAATGAAAATAAATAATCCTTGGATACAAATCTTCAGCTTCAAACACAACGTTTGGATCTGCAGGATTATTTTAATGAGGAATGTTTCACACGGCACCATTGTGCAGAATAGAATGTGACATTCAATCCATGGACGTTGTTCATTTGGTTTTGTTTCCGATGGAAAGGCGAGCGTTGCTCCGTTTGCCAGCCGGTGTTGTTTTGTGTTTCTTGGTGTTCAAGTGAAACTTGGTGCAGGAAACACGGCTGTTTGCTGGAAACTTTGATGTTTCTATATCTACAGATCAACTCTTCTGACATGTTGCTGCGTCCAGCGGGGAGACACACACACACACACACACACACACACACACACACACACACACACACACACACACACACACACACACACACACACACACACACACACACACACTAAAGCAGAGGTGCTGTCATCGAGAGCCGCAGATTGACATCTAGATTTCAAGTGAAGATCTTGTTTGAGGCTCTGACCTCCATCTTCACAGGTCCAGAGCACAAAATGTTCATTTTCCACCTGCGGCCAAAAAATCCCCGGTTCGTCTCCAAATCAGAAACTTTGCATTTTTTTTTTTATGTGTTTTTTTTAAATAAGCTTATGTGTATGGTACATGTAGTATTCTTATATTATATACACATTTTCAATACCCATTTAGAAGAACATAACAAATATTTTATGTAGCGCTGTTCTTGACGCTCAGACGCTTTACATTGCATTATTTATTCCCTCCATACTGGATGGTGGTAAACTACGTATGTCGCCACAGCTGCTCTGGGGCAGACTGACGGAAGAGTGGCTGCTAATCTGCACCATCAGCCCCTCTGACCACCATCACCAACCACTCACTCTCACACTGCATACACACAGAGTTTGGGGTTCAGTGTCTTGCCTAAGGACTCTTTGGCATGGAGGCAGGCAGAGATGGGAATCGAACCTGCAACCTTCCGATTGGGAGACGCCCGCCCTACCAACCGCCCGCAAAATGACAACATCAACAAAAACGGGACCCTCCCTTCTCTTTCTCCTCCTCTATCCTTTTCCTGCTATTAATATAGTCTATTGTCATTAAGTAAATAATAAACAAAAAACAAATAAATGAAATTTACCTTTTCAATTTATACTTTACACAGCAGGCCCTCCATACAAACACCCATACTGAGAGTCTGCAACAAACCTTCCATCCAATCAAAAGAAGGAAAAAAAGAGAAAGATGGATGCCCTCCATGTCCTTCCTATACTGTATGTCTACTGCTATATCTCTATTTATTCTTTTCCCTCTTTCACCATGTGCCCAAACACCCGCTTCCTAAATTCCTAAATAATGTAATGAAATGATACTAAAACAAATCTGATTAATGCAAACGCAAAATATAAAAGCATTACTTAGATATGTTAATTAAATCAAAACAAAAAGACACAAACAAACAAGTAGATATTAATGAAAGTGGTTTGTAAATAATAAAATAAGACAATTGTGGGGTGGTTATAGATAGACATATAGAGGCTTTTCAATGAAACAAGAAAAGAGGAAGAGATTTGAAGTTCACATTAAAAGCTGAGTAGCTCCTCTCATTATGGAGAGATTGAAATTTGGTGGCTTTGGTGGTTTATAAAGATAGCGTTACACTCTTCTCTCTGTGAATTATTTGGTGATTTGCACTCAGCGAGGGAGCCGCGGGGCAGAAGCACGACTCGGCATCGAAAGTTTTACTTTAAGCAAGACAAAAACATGGAGGCTGTTCGGCCAGAGACGGAACGCCATGCAATTATTTCCTCTGATGTCTTGACGCTGCCTTCACTCAATAATTTGTGCGTGTCTAAATATTGCAGTCTTCTCAGTATTGTGTTCATATTTGATGACTTTAGCTCGTGGTGTCATGGTGGCGTCATCTGCTGTAAAAAACCCAGAAAGGGCTCCGCGAGCGGGAAGAATTTGTTTCATCAGGTTAAACAAAACCGTCACAACAATGTGTTTCTGACAATAACAAGGTCGGCTGAGCTCAGACGACACAACTGACGTCTCTTACTGGTATTTCATCCTCATGAATTGCTGCTGCTTCAATAGGCCAGGCGTGTCGAACAGATGAACTGTTTAACATATTGCTGTACGGGTGTAAGTGTTTTGGTCTTGTATGACTATTCCTCGCTGCGGGGTTCATTCACAGTATAGAATACATTCCAGTTCATTTAATCTCTAGAAGAATAAACATAAATTCTCCTTATTTCCAACATTCTGCTCTTTTATCTTACTGCAAAGAAATGCTTCACAAGCCTTGTTTTTATTTTTTAAATGCTGTTAGAGATTTAACGGTTTGTTTTGAATGAGTATCTCTGCTTGGACTATAAGAACATATTAATAAATATCACAATATGCCATGTTGACATACAGCATTGATTTGTAAGAATGTTGTATCTTGTGTTTTATTATAATTTTGGGCAGTGAAAAAATAAATAAATAAATAAATAAAAAAATAAATAAAAAAATAATAATATATATATATATTTTAAATATATTTAAAAGTCTCCAACCTCCAGTTGGTAACAGGATAGTCAGCCAGTCAATACTCCCCCCTGCTTCTACCAAACACTGGCTGAATGTAATGATGTCCGACTCTCACAGCGTGTAAGACCAATATGTGGACTTGTTCTGGTTTCCAAGAAAGAGAAGTCAGTCCTAAAGACTGTGAACATTCCTGCTGTCTGCAATATATGCCACCTGGAGTCAAATACTTCGGCGATACAGTGCAATTGTAATATATCGTATGGTGTTGTGCATTTTTTTTAAACTGGGTTACGGGTGGATGCTGGTTTTGCTGGTAATATTGGAAATGTAGATGTTATACTGTAGATTTGAATCAATGCAAAGATGAGAAAACTGATTTTGAAAATGACATTAGTACCCATTGTAAGCTTTGCATTTATTTCCAAAGTTGTTGTTTTCTGAGATTGTGATTCAGCTTCAGGCCTTCATGAAGCAAGCAACAATATTTGGTCATTTTAGCATTTCTCACTGTCCCATTGCATGTAGTCAGTGATATTGTGACTCCTTAGTTGCAAAAAGCACATCATTAATGGTGATATGTGTAATTCTGATAACTTTCACGGTTTCCACTACAGATTCCTCATAGTATAAATACCATATAAAGATGGTTCAAAAGTGGAAAAAAAAAGATTTCCCCCAGTATAGTAAGAAGTCAGTGCTGTGTCGAGGGTTTAACCGATAATGGCGCACAGCAGAAGTTGATACTCCAACCTGCTCTAATTGTGTGGTGGGTAATGATGCATGAGTCGAGAGGCGACAGCCACCCAGCAGACTCCTAGATGGTCTGTGAGGCGTTTATCAAACTTCCCTTATATGCTTCTCTGTTGATACCAGGTGAAACAGTCTTGACATCCTCTCCAGACACTCAGACTCCTAAAAGTGACATATTCTGTCATGCCTGTAGATTCTGTAAAGGAAATCGGCAAACGCCTTGATTTCTTTGGCTTTCACGATGCATCACAGCTGCCCGTTTTCATTTCCCAGGGTGTCCGACAAAGATGACGGCTTTTGTCAGAGAACATGAACCCCAGAATTACTCGACTCGGTTTGGGGAAAAAAAGCTCAAGAACCGAATCACTCCTCTCAAACACCGTACTCAGTTGGGTGAACGTCCGGCTCTACTGAATATAATGTTCCAGAATGTAAGTTTCCCTCTCACTGTGTTTGAGGATGAGATTCAGCTGAATGAGAAAATGACTGAAACTCTTTGGTTTTCTCAGTATTATTGTCCTTTTCAGTGTAACACGTGTTCTGCCTGATGAGTATTACTTCATATACTATTTACACTGAACAAAAATTTTAATGCAACACTTTTATTTTTGCTCCCATTTTTCATGAGCTGAACTCAAAGATGTAAAACATTTTCTATATACACAAAAGACCTATTTCTCTTATATATTGTTGACAGATTTGTCTAAATCTGTGTTAGTGAGCACTTCTCCTTTGCCGAGATAGTCCATCCCACCTCCCCGGTGTGGCATATCAAGATGCTGAAGACAGCATGAATATTGCACAGATGGGCCTTAGGGTGGCCACAATAAAAGGCCACTCTGAAATGTGCAGTTTTGCTTTATTGGGGGGGGGGGTCAGAAAATCAGCCATACTGACTGGTTTTCTACAGCACAGTGACGAGTGGGAAACCTTTGTCTGCCATTTGTTTTTAAAGCAACATAATTTTGAGATAAATGTGTGTGCCAGACATATGTCAAATGAATTGCTGCATTGCTTATTGATGCGAGCTGCTGACAAATTTGCTGCATGTTAATCCAGATTTGTTATTTGCTGACATGCATTTGAACAGCAAGGTGAATTGACAGATTGAGCCTGGATGAATGTACTTGCTGTTGGCTGCTCCTGCGTGTGATGCAGTAATAAATTGCCTCTGGACGTGAAGCATATTTGTATGCAAGGAGGATGTCGTCTATTTATTGTGAGATTCCCATCTTGCTCAGTCAGAACCGCTCTGTGTTATTTGTGGAGTGTTTGTAAAATCTGTAATGACTTCTAATGAGAGAAGAGGTCCATAAATGCTATTATATTAGTGCTTCTACCATTTAGACAATGTGAAAATAGAGTTTTAACACCCCTACGTTGGCTTTTCTGGACTGTCATCAATCAGATATGAGGGTAAAAAAAAAGGAAATGAAGTTGCAAATAGAGTTGTTGTGATTTCAGGATTATACTGACTATATTGATTATGCATTGAGAAAACTGAGAATTTGATTGGATGTATTCGATCACTTTTAGTCAAATAGACCCAACTTATAACCTACAGCATTACTAAAAACAAACAAACAAATGTCTGCCTTAAAGATTCAACAAGATTCACTTCAAACCCATTGTTGGATGTTTGTGCAACTTATAGCCTCGATACATACACTCACTGGTCAATTCAAAAGTGAGAGCACTTGTTGCAGTGCTCTGCATTTGAATACAAACTGAAAACATTCTTACTTTTTGCTTGAGATCATCAGAATTTTAAGTTTAGTCATGTGTGTCAAAAGTCGAGAAATACCCCAGGTTATGACGTGGTCCAGCTCCACTGATATATGGCAAATTAAAAAAAGAACATGTTAAATGATATCCTTGTTAAATAGCTGAATATTTCTACTTGTTAAATGTAGGATTTGTTGTAGTTCATGTTGTGTCTCTTGTTTTTTGAGCGATTGTAACGGTCTCTGGTTTCACGCTCCTTGGCTTCCCCGTCCTGGTGTTTGATTGCTGTTCTTTGCCCTGATGTGTTTCACTTGAGTGTGTGATTGTCATCACCCGGGGGATTTGGTTTATAGTGGGAGTCTACTGTGTTTCTGCGTTATCTGTGTCCCGGTGCTCCGGAGTTCCTGTGTCTGTAGCTCAACGGTTGCTTTTTGGTTCTGACTTGTGTAGTAGATGAGTTTCAGGTCATGTTTACACATACCCTGGGTAATTTAAAAAAAACAGTGATATTTCTCTGCGCTTTTTACATTTACACATAAACCAGCTATGAGTCGCCACAAAGGATGAGTCCTGAAAACTCCGGTGACAGTGGAGATTTAAAAAACTCTGTCTCCATTTACATCTAAAGGGGGGTAGGCGGATATATACGTCACAATTCGTGACATTGTGTTTTTTCCAGGACTCTGATTGGCTATCATGGCTTAATGCTTCTCGTTACACTGCCCCCTACAGGTTTGGCTGCTCATAGCAGCTCTGAACCAAGTGGACATGCAGGTCTTTTTCTTATTTTTTTTTATGTAGAGGGGGAAATATCTGTTTTTCTAAAAACCTGGGCATGTGTAATCATGTAAGCATAACAATGTCCCACCTTGCATAATTCAACAATTTAGCTGTGTTACAAGTTATTTTATGGATAAATGATATTGAACTTGCCAATCGGTGACCTTCAGAGGAGCTGATCTGGGATTTCGAGATGTATTTGGACACTGGAGCAGCTTTTTATACAAAGTTAAGCTTCTCATCTAATTTCTTATTCCAATCTCATTATGTCTAATTTCTAGTGTCACTTCTTTTCTCTTACGTCTCATATCCCATGTTTCTCCCATCTCTCATCTTGTGTAATTTATCATTTATTTGTGACAAGTTGCGTATTTTGTGATGACATCTAAATAAAGGTGCAAAGACATTAAGAATGGAAGCTTCTGAGAAAATGATGTTTCTCCCTGAACAACTTTCATGATAATTTCTGAAGTTGTTAATGTTCAGGCTAAACAGTCCCTCCAACATGTGGCTGATTGCAGCTTTTTATCTTCTAGTCAAACGGGAAGTGGCTGAAGCAGCTCAGAGATTGTAATATTTGCTCAGTATTTTATTTGCAGCTTCGTAACATGACTCACTATACATGCATAGTGTTTCCTTATTGTCAAAAAGACTCAAAACCAAAAGTTTTTAACCCTGAAACGGTCAACTGTTCAAAAGCTGTAATTATAAAAAGCCCCTTTTCTCTCTGTCTGAAAGTCAAGCTGATCCTCTTAATGGTCACTCAAGTCTTATTTATCGTGTTTCTTAGAAATGTCTGCAACAGACTGTGCGTGTGTTTATTAGTGTTTCACAGCTTTTTAATCTCATGGAGGAAAGGGAAATTGAAAATAGGAGATTGCCCGTCTCCTTGACACAAATAAGCGTAATGGAACAATGGTTTGACATTTAACTCTGCTTTGGAAGCTCAGCTTCATCTCATTTCCTCTCAGTTTGTTTTTTTTTACCTGTCACTTTTTGGAGGAAAAACCAGATGGCAACAATCTTGATTGGCTTTTAACAGCTCTTGCAAGAACTTGTGAACTGATCCAGGTCTTAACTCCCGTGTTTTACAGATTGTCAGTGTTGTTTTTCTCTCAAAGATCCACACAGACACTTCGCTGTCTGAAACATTTCGGATGCTTTCTAAATCAGAGTACATCATATACTCCACTGAGCTTTCTCAAAGTGCTTTTGGCGGGGAAATCGAGTCACAATAATAATTGTTCACTACATAAGTGTCGCCCCAAATTTCTGTGCTGACGTGTGAAGAAAACAGCAGCTTCTGTTCTGGGTGTTTATATCATTACTGCCTCCGTGGAAGAAACCTGCACACAGAGCGATCCGACAACCTAAAAACAAAGCAAGGTCACGAAAAAAATAACAAACTGGGCTGTTAAAGCACCGTGTAATGTGTCCTACACTGTGTCAAGCATGTTTCTAGTTGTTTTTTGTAAGGTGACGCTTTCAGTCGGCTTGAGATCGACAGCAACAGCATCACAAAGGAATAAATACGGTAATAAATAGGTAGCCTTGCATTGCTGACGACGCTGCAGCTGGTCCTTGTTGAATCCAGGCTGCAGCAGAGTCCCAGTCCTACATTAGACGAGGTAATTACTCTCAAAGTCATATATTGTTCCTGCGCCCAAGGTCAGAACAAGTGAGGTTTTTGTAAGAAAAACAAGAAAAGTTGTGAGCTCTGTAATCCACCTCTTTCTACTTTCATTTTTGACGTCTTTGTTTTACTTTTCAACAAGCAGTCTCATGAGTGAAATGTTGTGGACCTTGAACCAACGATAGACCGTTGTGGTTTTCTGACCATTAAAAAACCCCACTCTGTTTTAACATTGTGGTAGTGAAGGTCAAGGTACGGTTCTTCTAACGCCACACAAGATTAGTTGATGAATTATTTCAGTAGAAGCCACACAAAGAGCATAATGATGGAGTAATGATAGAGTAATGCCAGTTGCTGGAGGGATTTGCTTCATTACAATTTTGTAAAATGCAAGAAAATACCACTTGTTAGCAATAGAAATATGCTGGATGGGATTTGAAGTGTGCATGGCTCAATCCCAGCCGTGGTTTTTTTATTCCAAACTAGTCCCAGCAGGTGCATTTCTCCCTGATTGCCTCTTTCTTTCTGTCTGGCTCTGCTGTGCTGAGGAGTGAAAATCAGTTGCTGCTGTATTTGATTTGAATAAGACTGTTGTTGCACGCCGACAATTTAACGTAATCTGTTCTTTAAATGTACTTACATTGAAACATGGGACACATAATATACAGTCGGCATCAGAGGATGCAACAGATAAAAAATGCAAATAGGAGATGAAATATGCAAACTGATGCCATGCCACATCACTGAATATGCAAACTATAAAAGAATAGAGGCCAGATGTCCGTAACCTAGATAACAACATTCTTGCAAAGCAGAAAATCTGGAACCAGACTGTATAAGGAATAGAAGAGAAATACACACATGGGTATTAGCCTTTTGATGTCGATGTCATCAATGTTTTTTACTCCAGAAGAGACATGACTCAGTTTTATAGAAAGCCTTCAAAACACAAAGAAAGCATATAAAGTAAACACAGCAAGCAAAACAATAATAAATTGTAAGGGGTCTGTATATATGTATAAGTTCTATCATGTTTATAAATGTGGCAGATGGTTAATTTTTAATTACTGGCTTTAGGTGAAGAGTTTTCAAACCTGTAAAATAGCGTTTTATCTTCATATTAGCGAGTTAACCCCTCCGAATTACCACAAAAAAAGCACAACTGAGGATGATTGAAAACCTTTCTCCCACAAGGATTTCAAGTGAAAACGGAAAACCTTCGTTGTGCTTCGGCTGTCCGTTTACACGACAACTGAAAACACTTCAACTTGGTCTCCATGGAAACGGGGAAAATGCCACGGTCATAGTAAATATTTCTTCTGTACATGTGTGACTAGATGGACAACAATGTTTGCCTTCAGGTGTCATGACTCCCAGTCCAGATTCTCCTGGGACTTGGTACTTTTATTTTGACAGTCATCGTAATAACAATCCAACTTGGTCGTCTATCCACTAGAATGTCCGTTTCCTCCCATTGTTAGTATTTATAGTGTGTTGGTCACTGCTGCATGTGTGTGGTTTTATTACAAAAACAAACAACAGCACCCACTAGTGGCTTCACATGAAATCTACATTGTTTTCTTCATTTCTGCTGTTTTGAACAGACTTTATTTTCAAAATGTTACCACTTGAACAAGAAACTTTTCGTAAACAAAACGCAAAAACAATGCGTTTTCAGTTGAAATGTCATGTACACTGGGCCTGGAACTGCTTATTTTTCCTACCAGCCGACATGGCGAAAGCTCATCTACAACACTTTGAAAACACAAGCTGACTTTTCACTGTAAATGGATACCCCTTGGTGCACCTTGAGGGAGGTTCTCTCATTCAGAGTGGAAGGGGTGTGTCGGTGACGTGTGGGGTGTGTGTTGGTGATGCGGCAGGTGTTAAAGGAGGAAGTGCGGTGATGTCACAGAAAAAATGTTTGACAGGTCTACTGTCCTGCTGTGTGAAGCAATAAAGAAAAACGACTGGACAACTCTGTCCGTCTCTGTCCGTCTCCTCTTTCACGGCTTCCACAACCCGTTGTTTTATGCTGAATTTGAATTATGGTCACATTTAGCTCAGTGGACCGTTGCATCTTGCACTGTAGACTTTATTTTCTTTCGCCAGATAACTCAGACCTGGGATTCAAACCCAGGTTCACCACAATCAAGGTTAAGACGTGACCTAATGTTGCACCGAATTATATTGAATAAAATAGAGAAAACTTCCTTTCCTCTGTTCAATCCCTAAATGCATAGGTGCTATTTTCTTTTTTTTTAATGGAGAATAAGACAAAAGTTTTCAAAGAAAAGGGAAAAAAACAACCTTTCACCATCTTCTATATCTTCAGTCAGCTAAAATCTGTGTTTCATATTTAGATAAATATTGATTTCTACACGAAAACTCCCTTCCAACCTCCACACAAGACAGCTGCAGATGTATGCAGTCATATTTGTTCTGGCATTTAAGGTCAAAGATAAAACACTCCATCTCCATTATCAATGCATTTTTCTTTGGTAAAATCTGATAATGTGTACAGTCTCTGCTTGAGAGCTACACTTTTGCTGTTCCAGTGCCATTATCCATCTTCAACCTGACTCATCCCGCTTATTCCGTTTTGCAGGATAATCCCCAAAGCAATCTTATTCTCATAGTGCGTCATCAGAAGTTGAATAGGATGAAAATAAAACCCAAATTATTTCCCTGATTCCACCGCTGCAACTAATACATGATGATGAGATCAAGGAATTGGGAATTGTGGAAATATTGGAGTGGTGGAGGTCATCTGAGGCGGTTTCCTCACCGCTCAGCAATCACACCATCTCTTCCTCTTTCTTCCACTCTGACACTAACTCGGTGTGAGCCGACAGGTTGAGGGATGTTTCTAAATCTCTTTTTTTCTCCCCCCCCGAGGCTGACGGCTGACGGCAAATCTCACACTTCTTTCTCTTTTTGCACTGTTGTTCAAATTTGATTTCCTGTATATTTCTGAAGCAGGAGACGTGCCTGACTGAGCCGGCTTCACTCTCCGGCTTATTTGCATTCTTCAATGCATTTGTCCTGATTTTAGTGCAATTCCAGTTTCAGTGGAGGTTTTTCAGTTTCATTTGCGTCCTTTTGTTCAGAGAAGCTTGTGTTTTGCCTGCGAGCGTTTCCTCTCCCTCGAGGCGACTCAATACCCCATATTTTCAGGATTTCTGTAAAGCCTGCTTTCGCATTTTCCTCCTGTCCTAACGAAGGATTTCTCGCAGTGCACTGCTTTGTTAGGTTCAAATATGTGCCTCGTCCTCGCTCCTCTTCATTTTACTTTGTGCTTCACTCTGCCTCTATATGTGTGTGTGTGTGTGCGTGCGTGCGTGCGTGCGTGCGTGCGTGCGTGCGTGCGTGCGCGCATCATTATTTCCTGATTGGAGGGAGGGAGCAGGCACCAAAGGCGACGGAGACGGAGCAGATAATGAGAGGCAAACTGTGACTGGATGAGCGTGTGCTGTGTTGGCCAAACAGGACAGGCGGTGGATATCCAGACATCCAGAGTCTCTCAGAGCCGCCGTGCAGGAATGTGTGAGAATCAGTCAGGTGGAGTCGCCTCCTGCATGACTCATCCCGTCCCAGAATCCACCGGATGACGACTTTTCAGTCACGGTGAACCACGAGGCTCTCCGGGCCCGTCTTCCTGTCAGTCTTTGGATATTTCCCCAACCTAACAGAGCTGTTCATTTACTCCGACAACACGGCGGTGACACATATTTTATAGAGCAACAAACACTGTACAGGAGGACTCATGTTGCTAAATATAAGTCTTGTGGGGATAGAAACAACTGAGATCAGACAGGTTTGTAAGTTACCGTGAATTCAGAGTCAAAGGGCATGAAATATTTCTTTTGCTGGAGAGCATGGCTGCTGTTTATTCCCACGATGGCAATGATGTAAGTTGTATATCTTTGAAAATGTAGTATTCAAACACTGCATACAAATATGACGCAAGTTTCACTTTCAGTGAGGAGACTGGCTTTAAACTGCAGTTGGGAGTTTTGTGTGTCTGTTTACACAACAACGGTGCTCGGAACTGCTGACAATGCCGCCTTTTTCTTTCTTTTTTTTTTTTTTTTTTGAAAATGCAACTTTTGTGGAATGGAGCCACTGCGCATGCATCCCACGGCTGTATTAAATAGTTCTTCAGCACAGGCACCAGTAGATTGATGATAAGAACAAGGTTTCCTCCAGAGTGCCATGACTGTGACTGAATATTCTCAGAAATCTTTAAAAAAAAATTGTATTGAAAAAAGCCGACTTTTCACCTTGTCCTCTCACTCAGGATTATGACAGTAGTTTTAAGGGGTTTGGCCTCTCAAGTTTTCCCTCGATTCAGGAGGAGCACAGGCTAATAAATAACAAAGCTACCTAAGTCACCCTGAAGTCCATAAGACAGGAGGAACCTGAACCAAGAATCACATTTTTCATGGATTAACTTATTCAGTTGTCTCTCACTCAACAGGCTGTGATGGAAAACATGCAGTTGAACAAAGAGATCAGATGCTGATGTTCCTTGTTTTACAACCATCTCTTCTCCAGTGATTGTGCACACACAGTTCCTGTACCGTCGCCCCTCAACAACATTTTTTTTTCTCCAGTCCTCTAAAAGAAACGGTACTCCTTTCAAACCTAATCTCCAGAAAATAGTGTGTCGTATTTGGGCCACTGTGGCATTTACAGCAGTCCGCCTAAAAGAGATACGCTCGCAGCAGCAGCAGCGTCTCTATTACAGATGATGGCGTATTAGTAGAAACAGAATGTTTTGTATGCCACCGTCATAAACAAGCCTCGGTGCAGGTCCACTGGTGTAAACATCCCTTAAGCCCATTCAGAGACTGACGGAGGCGCTGCGATGGCGTTCCTGTTGTTATCCTGCTACACGAGCCACATGAGATGAGCTGAACGCTGAACATGTTTACCATGCCGTCGTCCACCAGCGATTTTCTTTTGTTTTGTTTATTTGCTGCACGTAATTTTGTGTATTCAGGTTGCCATGTCAGTGTGTGAACTCTTTGTGTCTGTTTGCTGAATTCAATCGAAGTTTATGCCAAAGCACAACAAATTAGGATTCGCACGTCAATAATGAAGCGTCGCATGTAAGAAAAATAGCAGAATTGGTACCGCACATGATAAAGGCCTGGGTCTGGTGTGAAAACATTGGAATTGGAGCTTTCACACGGCCACAGAACAGGTGGGATATGAGTCACTGTGAGTAAAAAATCAGAATTGAGTCGCTTTTCCCTGTAGTGTGAACGAGGACCGAGTCATTTTAATGATGGCGAGCTGGTGCAAAATGAAGTCAGGCATGTAAACAAACCATGTTTACTAGTTGGTGAACTTTTCAGCCGTCACCGTCACAGTATGGCTTTGATTCTGCTTGATTTCTGCCTCGCTGGCCTCTCGGCTCGCGTCTCGCCGTTGCTTTGTGTCTGCGACTCTTCCTGAAACAGAGCGAGCCCCAGCGAATAAATCCAAATCTGTTTACACTCTGCAAGTCCAGACGACCGGGGACCAGTTCAGACCACCGCTGGTCCAATCCAGCAAAAAAACAACCTTTAACGTTACATTTCATTGTCTTTGCTGCTCTGTCTCACTGCTCTTTGTGTGTGTGTGTGTGTGTGTGTGTGTGTGTGTGTGTGTGTGTGTGTGTGTGTGTGTGTGTGTGTGTGTGTGTGTGTGTGTGTGTGTGTGTGTGTGTGTGTGTGTGTGTGTGTGTGTGTGTGTGTGTGTGTGTGTGTGTGTGTGTGTGTGTGTGTGTGTGTGTGTGTGTGTGTGTGTGTGTGTGTGTGTGTGTGTGTGTGTGTGTGTGTGTGTGTCTCAGCAGATGTTATGGAGGGGAAGAGCGCCATTCTGCTGGGCATGAGTCAGTGGAACTCGAATGACCTCGTGGAGCAGATCGAAACGCTGGGTCACATGCAGGACCAGGCACACGGTATGCAACACACACACACACACACACACACACACACACACACACACACACACACACACACACACACACACACACACACACACTGGTGTGTACATATTTTTATTTATTTATTTTTTTCATTTCTCTTGAGTAAATGGACTGCAGCTTCTATTTAAAAGCCACATTAAATCATTCTGGACCACGAAGGCCAAGGAAGAATAAAAGAACTGCCCTGATGTCATCTCATTGAGTTATAATGGGCACAGGGAAATATTGGCTCACTTTAAAATACACTCAGTCTCATAACAGCTATTCAAGAAACAGACACTCAAACGGGCTTCAGTGTATTGTATTTAAAGTAAATCCAATAGAAAATACCTCATGAACATCAATGCGTTCATTGTTCCTCAAGGCATAATTCATAGTTTTGAAGGATATTTAAGACACTATTAAGACTTTATTAAGCTTTTTTTTTTTTTTAATAGTGTGTTTCACTGTGTCAATAAATTTGACATTTATCTCATGATGTAAAACCCATCAGTAAGTAAACACCCCCTCTGGTGATTTTTGAAGCTTTTTCAAGTTGATAACATTGAGAATGTAAAGGTCTCATTGTAAACAAATAAAATAAACAAACAAACACATCCTCATTGTCACACTCTGAGAGGAAACTGTTTCAGAGCGACTGAAGTGCCACTTTAGAAGCCTAACAATTATGAAGTATGTGATGTTTTTTTTTTCTTTTTTAAACTTAATCTTACCACTCTGTGCTTCTTGTCACTACTGCATATTTACCTCGAAACAAGCAAACTGCTGTCGACTTGCTAAGATTTCGTTGAACAAAAGAGACAAGTAGCTTGAACAGACTTTATTCTCTTCAAGTGAATATAAGATTAGTTGTCCTTTTTATTTTGGCTCTTTGGAATCGGGGTAATGTCAGTACTTTTGAAGAAGTTTCAGTCAGTTGTGCAGCTTGTTGAATATTTGTTTCAGTGTTTTTTACATCTATTACTTCCAGGAGCATAACTGATGTATGTTTTTGCTCAGAAAATATCAAAGTTGGAAAATAAATGTGTCTGTGAGTTGTTCTCTCAGATGTTTCTTTCTATTCAGTCATTTACAAGCTGTATACGTAGGGATTATGTGGAGTTGAAAACACATTTTACAGCTGAAGTCAATGTAAATAATGAGGTTGAATTACAAATATGAAACAAACTTCACAAATTCCTAAATGTAATCCGCTCAACATCTATGAGGTTTTATTATTATTATTTGTTTTTATTAAAGCAGTTATAATTCTTCTTCTTTATAGTGAAGATACATGATATCCTTTATTTATCAAATAATAAATAAACATGAGAAAAAGTATTTTATGTTCAGTGGGCGAGTTTAAAGTAAATCTCTAGACAGATGACACCATTTTAATTAGATTTTCAAAAGCAATCATTTTTATCTTTTTTTTTAGTTCTTCTCATGAAGTAGCTTTAAATTGAAGCTGTTAACATACATTACGAAGTGGATGAACAGACAAAGATCAGTATTTGGTGACTTTATTGACACAAATCTGAAGGAACTTTATAGAGATTTTGTTCCAAACGTCTAAGATTTGTCATGAAATCCTTCCGCCTGTTTCTAGAACCTGGATCTTTCCTGAGTCGTAGCTTCTGTGGAGGAACTTCATCACTTCTTCCACCTGCTGTTCTTTATTTTGAAGACGATTCTTTGAATTGGTGTTCGTGGTTTGTGTTCCCGGTGGCTGTGGCTCTTTTACCTTTTACCTCTTTCACACACGACCACGTCAGTCTGTGGCGTTTAGAAGATTGCTTTCATCCACTCAGAAAGATATACAGATCTGAAACCGCTTGACCTTCTTCACCGGTCACTTGTGTACTTTGTATTGGCTCCAGTTGTTATTGTGTGGGAACAGTCACTCTGCCAGGAAATGAATATTGTTTCCCTGAGAGGGAACGAGAGCTGGGACACTGAGACTGCAAATCATCCGTTCATTTTTTTTGTTCAAACAGTTATAGTCTCAGAGTCCATGATGTCAGTTGGCATTTTTTCCCCCCAAGCGAAGCATTTTCATCACTGAAATGCACTTCAGTGCATAAAACAGTGAGTGGAAAGTGTCAGCGTTCACCCAGCCTGCTGCTGAACGCTGAGTCAGACCTTTTCAGCTCAGTAACAGCAACGCCTCTGCTAAAAGCTCCTGATTTATATTTATAGTGCCTGTTCACTGTAAGTTGGTTCACTCTAAAGAAGGTGTTGACAGAGATTTGTTTGCACATGTGGTGTACAGTTTTACTGTGACACTGAAGCTCACAGGAAACCCGAACATCTGAAACGAGGTGTGTAGCGCCTAGTTATTATGTAATAACACTACAATATGTAATAATCTGCAGCATTTTGTAATAAACTTTGTCACGTTTTGTTGTAACTTGTTGCATATTGCAACAGTTATGACTAAATGTGGGTGTTTAGAGCCACATTGTGTAATTATGTATTACATTTTCAACTCATTATGTAATAACACCACATTTTGAAACAATCTTTTTAATAAACGTTGCATTTTGTAATAACTTGTTACATATTGCAAGCGTTATTACAAAATGCGGGTGCTCTCCTTTATTTTTAAGAAAATTTATAATTTTGTGCATTATGTAATAAATCATCAAAATTGATACCTTAATGAGAAATGCCATTATACCATCAGAATAACATTAAGCTTTCCAGCTTAATTACAATTTATTTAAAAGAAAAGAACTAGTAGGATGTATTATTGCTCAGGCCTAAATCAAAAATAATTGTATTCATTATGATGGAGAATTTGTTCACAAGCTAGAAACTAATGCTGCACTCGTCAATTATTACCGACACAAACATTTTGGGTGCACTGAAATTTTGCAAGACACAAACACATGCAATCTGCATTATGTTATGCAATTACTATAGATTATACAAAGCATAAAAACAGAAAAACAAACATTTCTTACATTACATATTGCACTGTTGTTACATAATGCGGCGCTACAATATGGAAGCTGCTCAGATCAGAGGAAGTGCAAGTCGTTTCCATATTTTCCTGAGCTCTTTGACAGCACACAGAAAAGGTTGCTTGTTTCAAAAATAGTAAAGAAATGCATCCCACATAGCGCAGGTTATCATTTCAAACAATAAAAACAAAGTGATTTTGGCCCCCATGGGTTGATAATTATTTTTTGTTCTTTATCGCTTCAATAAACATAGAAGACAAACTCATAGGGAGCAGAAAATAAACACAAAGGCAAAGTGTGTTTGTGGCTCCTTCTCTAAGCCTGGTCATGACTGAGGAAGAGCGCTGCGCTTCTAACGTTTGCATATCATCTCCTGCCCTTTCTGCTCCACTCTTTATTTATGCGCATTATAAACACCGGTTATAATGAAAGTCAGAACCTTTATTCATCTCTGTATGAAGCTGCCATCACATTTTATACATAACTTGAACGGACTACAAATTATTGGAGCCGAGTGTGTCAGGTTTGGTTGCTTTTACATTTTTTTTCCCAATCCAATCCAATCCTCCAAGAAAATGTGTAATTATTCACCAGAATCATAAATAATGGAGCTTTTCTTTTGCCGCTCTGCTTGATGAATAACATTTACTTCGATTGTACTTTTAAATGTATTTTTTTTTTTTTCTTCTTTCATCCTGCTTGTTTCATGTTCACCCTTTGTGAGCGCTCTGGCTCCAAGCTCCAGGGGATTAACATGGCAACTTCACTTATTTATTTTTGCCTCGGCCTCAGATGGAAGAGACTTGTCTTGATCCTTCTTTGTAGTGTGGGAGCTTTCTGAAGTAATCCACTGAATCAAAGGTTGCCTACATCTGTTTTCATGTTGTCTTGTAAGAAGAAATGGTGCCATGGTATGATGTTGGGATGTTATTTCTCTTGTCGAAAATAAGACTCATCCAATAAAGGAAACACTCAGAAGTATGAGGTCATGGTGTTTATCTGTGTTATCTTCCCAGGCGGGATTATAGTGTCTCAGTGTAAACAATATCAGAGTGACTTGAACAGGTGTGTGACAGATAAGCCATGTGGATAAAACACAAATGCGTTGAAATGACATCATTATTCATTAATCGACGAACCATGTGCATCTATACTAAGATGGGATAGTTGTGCATGGCAGCAGAACAATTTTATTAATAACCCGTACTAGTAAGAGGAGTATCAAACATCATCAGCATGCAGATGTTAAATCAAGTTATCATCCCCTCTGTGAGAAAATACCTTCATTTATCAAAGTCTCTGGTGTGAATATCTCACCACTTCAGCCAAATAACGTACTGCTTAGAGGTTTGACGGTGCTGTATTTTCAGGCAATAATAGAAAATTAAATTTGTGCATTTAAAGATCATAAGTCAGCGCAGGGGTTTATTCAGATCAGTGGATTTTAATATAATCGTGCACAATGGGAGAACTTGTGTCAGAGGAAAAAATAAAAAAACTTCTCTGGATTAAACTGCTGCTAATGTTTTGTGATCTTTTCTCCGCATTACAGTTTTAGGTGTCAAGGTTAATGTAGAACGTGTTATTGAGGTTCATTATTCTTGCTGGAAATCCTGGATGAAAACCTGCTTTAATGGAAGCTAAAACTCGGGGGGGTAAAAACCAATCGAATACATTTTAACTCCACAGTATAGAGCAAAATCTCTCCTTTTATTACATCTCCTCTGTGCCTCCTCTGCTGCTTGGTAGCAGGCTTCTTGTTTGTTGTTTTGTTTACTGATAAATGGGCTGGTGGTTGTTGGAAAGGTCAACGCTGAGGTTTGACAAACTGGAGTGGACGCTTTTACTGGCGGCGGTTCAGTGGCGGCGCAGTCGCGTCCTGCAGATATGAAAGGCGCCGCTCCAGCAGGGATGTGATACCAAGTAGAAGTGGGTGTATTGTGAATATTTTTGCTTCAGAACACTCATCTCTACACCAGTGATGACCTATGAAGTCGTCCATACCAGCATTGCTGCTAATTTATTATCGTGGCATCACAGAATATGTTACTGGCACCATTTTTTATACAAAATAAAAAGAATTAGCGTTCCACTTTTTTTTTATTATTTTTCTTAAACCGACAAAAACAAAATTCAATGAAACAGACAAAGTCTGTGTATTTTTCTTCTGCTCTGCCTCCACACTTCATTGTTTTCCCTTCTGTTGACGAACACATCACACTGTTGCCCTGATGAGTCAGTCATCGTTCGCTCACTGTATTTTATTCTTCTGCAGCTCAAACATTCATGAGCAAATCGTTTGTTTTACGGCAAATAATCTTGATTAAAAAAAACACATACGGATTAAGTTTTCAGTGATTTAGTGATGGAAAACGATCCAAGTTGCAGGCAGAGGAACCAGAAACACAACGTGAGATTATTAGTGTGTGTTAATGACGACATTAATCCAGAAACCAAAACCTTTTCAAAATGAGGAAACAAAATGTGATTGTGATCTAATTATCCAGAGGGGAAACTCGTCACCATCAACAGATCAGGCAAACGTTCAGGCCACGTTTACACTTTATTAAAAAACTGATATTTTTCTGTGTTTGGGTCCGACATTTACACATAAACACAGCTAGGAGTCGTCACAAACGATGAATTTTGAAAACTTGGTTCGATTCTCAATCCGCACTGTCAAAGTGTCTTTGACCAAAACCTTGTAATTCAAATGGAGCGCCTTACTTATGGCAGCCGCGTACATTGGTTCGGAGCAGCTGTGGCTCAGTTGGTAGAGTTTTTGTCATTCAGTTGGATGGTTCAATTCCCCACCTTTCCACAAGTCAAAGTGTCCTTGAACATGACTCTGAACCCCAAGCTGCTCCCATTGGATGTATAGAGTGCCTTCCAAGGCAGCCACATCCATTGGTTTAGTGGGTAGCGGTGGACTTGGGATCAGAAGTTTGCAGGTTCAATTCCCACTGCCGACTGGTCACTGGTGTGCAAAATCCTTGACCCCCATCAGCTCCGTGATGTGCTAGTGTAATAGCATGGGTCAATGTGGGAATACTTAAAAGAATAAAGTATGATTAGTTAGTTAATCTACTAAATCTCTGTGACCTTATCTCGCAGTATGCTCATGGAAGGTGCATCGACGAATGATGGCTGTTCTCTTGCCAGAGTTGTTCCAATCTTGTCTTATTATCCTCCAGAATTTATTTAGTGAACCATGTATTGACTCCTGAAACAATGACGCCTGATGGTTGTCTTTTCACCATAATGTGCCTGTTAACATGCAGCTTCCTGTTTGCACGCTCTGCAGAGCTGCTAACATATCCAGGTGAGTGTAAACACACGGGACAGTGAGATCCTGTCATAATTGATCGCTTTCAGCTGCTGGTGCCCTCACTTACTAAAAGTCTGTGTTGAAATCGGATGACGAAACACGAGAGGCATCGTTGTGCAGCATTTGTCCTTTAATGACAGCGTCAGGTGACGGAGCTTTTCTACATTAAATGAAGTACACATACTCAGCATCCGTTAAACAATGTGACGACTGAACATGTGCTGCTTTCAGGGCCTGAGTTTACGTGCCTCATGTTGAGTCTGTGAAGGTCTAAAGCTGGTGTTTGTGCATTGTTAAATGTGAGTCATGATTATGTCGTCAGTATCTCTTCTGCAGAAGCGCTTGTTTCCCCCCACTGTTTTCAGACAGCCGCCTGCAGAGACCATCCCTCTCTGTTTCCTAATATCTCATATCTAATCCTTCGCCTGGAACAGAAACAGCGGTGCAGATTTTATGTACATTCAGTAGCAAATACAATGTGAAACAGTGCCATGGACCAAGTGTTGGAACGCGAGTAAAATTACATAACTTTTCTTTTTTCCCCCAGAAAAACAAATCATCAAACTATGAGTTCACCCTGTGGTAACTGGGGGATGGAATTGAAATATGAAAACAGCCCGTCGCTGTTGAGAATTTGATTTGGACTCTCTAAATATTTGTAATTGCGTTCTCCCTCTCATCCTCCCGCCGTCTCCCATCCATGAGTTGCAAAACAGCATCAAACTCGCCCTGAATCCCAGAATAGAAACGCTCCCCAGCAAGCTGCTGCATACAAATGTGCGGATGCCCACTGAGGTTCTGCTCTGTTTGTTTACATCCTGGACTCCAGGGGCAGAAGAATATTAAAGACATCAATATAGCTCGGCCAGGATGACCAAAAGCAACAGAAAAACATCTAAATATATCAGTGTGAGAGCATATGCTGCTTTAGCAACAGAAAAAAAGGATTTATAATTTTGTGGATTTAAAAAAAAAAAAAAAGTATGAGCCAGTGTTGAAAGAAAAAGTGACAATAAACAACAGAGAAAGACTCAATACAAGATCCTGGAGCTCAGCAGTCATATGGGAGCCAGAGAAGGAGCGACCTTTAACCCCAACGCCATTCTCCACCTGAACTTGCATTAACTTCTTTTGTGCAACGTCACAAAGTTTTACTTCACACTGAGCAATAGATTTAGACTTAGACTTTATTTGTCATTTAGATTTACAACAAAATTAATTTTCGGTGCAATGGCTCAGAGCTACGCAGGAATACTGACAAACAGTATATGGGAAAAAACCGTTTAAAATATGCATAAAATATTACCACATTCAGCTGTTCATCCTGCTGTTTTAATTGGTGCTTTAACATACCTCCTGTTTAATATGTACAATACTACCTACTACCCCCACTCCACGTAATCTAATTTCTTTTTCTTACTTTTTTAAATATATGCAGCTCTTGGCCAACAAATGTGTTTTTTTCTTTCTGATTCTGGTCTGATTTTGATTTGCAGAGAACTTAATTCATGGTTTCATATTAACCTTTTAGTTATATAGCACCTCATGCATTTTGCATTTAGCCTTTAAAAATGACCCTGCATTACACGCTCTACTGTATTTTAATTTTTAACCCTGCAGTTCTTTAAAGGCACTGTCCAGTTTTCTCTTATACCATTCAGTCAAGTGCAATAACGATCAAATACAAGAATTCCGCTATTTTGTCTGTAGTTTTTGTGGATAATTGTATTTGTTGTGAATAACACATCCGTCTGTCAAACCACCTGCCTGCCTGCTTGTGTGCTCTCTGCCGAAGGCTTCATTGTGGCCGAAACAGCCACTGTGGGTTTTTCAACAATGGCAGCAGCCGAGGGATCTGAAGGCAATGAGCCACTATGTTGTAATTATTGTGTGTCTGTTATTATCTGGTTTGTTTTGTGGGGAACTGAGGCGGGTTTTCTCTGATGGGAAGGAGACATGTACCAATAGAACAGTGTGTCACACACACACACACACACACACACACACACACACACACACACACACACACACACACACACACACACACACACACACACACACACACACACACACACACACACACACACACACACAGGCTACTGTTATCTCCAGTGTTATCAACCCAAGCTTAAATTAATTTCTTAGCCACCAGGATGCTGCAGACAATCTGTAAACTTGCCCATAACTAGAGGCGGAAATTCTATTTCTTTTCATTTTCTTTTTGTGGTTGGAATATAATAGCAAAACAAATAAGCAGGGCTATTCGTTACAGAAATATTACTATTATGACAATATTTTCTTATTATGGAAACTCAGGATTCAGTCCCTTAAATGCACTTGTTGTTATTGTAGTCAGAGAATTGTGGTGATTTTTACAATGAGCGTTCAAATCTGATACCAGTGAAATGAAGAAAATGTAGTCTTGTACCAAGTTTGAATGGGTTTTCGACAAATTGAAGCAAACAAGATGTGTTGCTTGTTTAAACTGAATCTTTATAGAATTACAACTTAATTGGAGATCAGTTTCCACTTCCACTAATCCAACAGCAGAATAGAGGAATGGCACAAGGGGGCAGGAGTAGAATTACTTTACAAGTGCATTATTGTGTATATATTTGTTAATTTTTTTTGGGCCTCATTCCTGGAATTAAAGTCTTGAATCACATCAATTAAAAAGATCAACACTAAAATATGTTGGAATTTAGCAACATTCATACATTTTCTTTTTCATTTTGGTTTTCATTTTCAAACAGTTAAGAATAAGTAGTTTTCTCAATGAATGTTGATGAAAGGAAGGGGAATGCCGAGCGCCGCTCGGTGTCTCCTGTAGGATTTCCTCCCATGTCACTGGCATGTCTTTACTTCATGAAGCTTTAATTCTTCTCTACATACAAATGAGCAGAATTAGCGTCTGAATTGTTTTTTGAGACTCACTAATAAAACGAAAGTCTTCATATTCAATCTCCTTATTGTGTTGCTGGAGTCGACCAGCTGCCAGGGGGAAACTCACGAGTTTCAGAGGAACTGAATGCATTCTGAACGTCGACTGCCTTTGTCTGCACACTGTCATGATGATGAGTGTGTTTTTAAAAAGCGGCTGAGGGGAGTCGCCAGAGCGGACCTGAACAACAGCTGTGTGAAAAGTTTTGAAAATGCAATCGCAGAAACTAAAGAAATGGAGAGTTGGACGGTACTTCTGTTACGTGACGTTTTCATCTAGAAATATTCCAATGTATTTAGACATGAGCAGATCCAGCTCTTACAATGGTTCAGAGCCTCTAATTGGTTTCTGCTGAAGAAGCGCAATGACGTAATTATGTGCTCTTTGTCAGGTGTGATGCACTAATAACCAGATCTGCTGCTGCTTCCATCACTTCAGCTGCCTGAGAGCTTGTGAGCTCTCATCAGCGGAGTATGATGAAGAGAAAGACGGATTAGCTTGAGCATTCAGTGACTGCCATTAAAGTGTCTTCCATGAAGCCCAGAAGGCGTCGCCGGCCGCCTGTCAATCAGGGCCGTGTAATCACTGAGCTGCAACATCCACTATCCTTTAATCTCAACCAAGACAAGGTTATGATCAATCTCCCTCTCTTTTCTCAATTATAACTTTATCTTTGTCATCAGCTCCATCCAGTCATGCAGCAGCCTCCATCTTCCTGGGGTCATTACTGCACAAGCAGGGACAACTATTTACACTTTCCCTCCCAGTAGGAGCGACGACACACTGATGAAAACCGCAGTAAGACACGGAACCGCCCAGAGCACAACTGGCCCTTATTTTTCCGCTGTACTCCACTTCTTCATCTCTGCTGGGTGACATCTTGTGATCTAATGTCGGCCGCCGCTGCAGACTCTTTCTGCCTCCCCGTCTGTTCCCTATACAAACACTGTAGTCTGGATATTGACGCTGTGATGTTTTCTCTACCTCCTTCTGTCCCTCTTCTTGTGAACTGAAGGATGATATGGGCAACCTGGAATAGCCAGAAAGACACGTGACACCGACTAACTCTTACTTGGCTGCTTCCTTCGTGTTGTGCTGCCAAGCTGGAGCGACATGAGCCGAAAAGATTTTGTCAGTTGAAGGAGACGGTTTGTTGGGAGCCACAAAGTGATGAGCCTCGCCGAACAACCCAACGCAGCATTTTCTATCTGGCGACTTCGTGCAGAGCGAGGATGTGATTTCACACAAAGTGACCCAGAGAGAAATGTATCGAATGAGAGAATGATTTTTCATTTTTCTGTGGAGCACCATGGCTTTCTTTTCTGCATGCGCCCCGTGGCTCTATTCAGAACGCATGCTGCGAGAGACACAAAACACAAATTTAGGGTCTGAGACTCATCTGTATTCTGCACGTGTGTCCCCACAGTCAAGTGATTTTTAACACACCATGCTTGCAGAGGCACAATTTCTCACTTTAATTTCCATTGAATAAGTGTTTTCTGTCTTTCATTTAAAAGCAACGCTGCTATAGAGGGTCATAACGGCATCAAATAGAAAAGCAAATCATCCACAGAATATTAATGAAAGTGCAAATAAATAAACAACAAACAGATGGACAGATTAGATGATGGGAAAAAAATTACAGACCTTATCACTCATTTTGTCAATAGATTCTTTTGTCTGTTATTCTGTGTTTCTGTATTTCTTTGTACTCGCATGCCTGCGAGGATTGTTAGTGTGTGTGTGTGTGTGTGTGTGTGCGTGTGTGTGTGTACACGTGCGTGCAAATCTACATTTGTGTGCTCATGAGCACGGTTGTCTGACAGGATATGAAGCAAGAAAGGCTGTGTGATCGCACGGTGCGAGGAGATAATCACACCAAAACAACACTGTCGTCGCCTGCAGGTCCACAGAGGGAGGGAGGGAGGGAGGAGGAGGAGGAGGAGGAGGAGGAGGAGGAGGACAAAATGGAAAGGAATTAAAACACTTGATCCTTTGGAAACCTCGACGGATTGTTGCAGTTGGTGTTCATGTGCTGCATGTAGCTGCCATGACGACCCAATCAGTGTCGTACCACTTAACTCCTGGACATATTACAGTGTTTGATATTTTATTTTCACAACATAGAGGATTTATGTATCCTGAACAGAACAATATACCCATATGAAAATATTTACCGTCAACCCTCATGAGCCTTGGCGGCCTGTTGGGCTGCATTTGCACTGCAAGTCTCCATGCTCACATCAGACTTGCTGTCAAAATCAATTTTTTTGCATGCTTATGTAATATTGGTGTAATATGTAATACATTTTCAAGTCATTATGTAATAACGCGCATTTTATAATAACTTGTCACATATTGCAACAGTTATTACAAAATGTGGATTAAATGATTAAATGGCACAAACAATCTGGTTTCATTTCTTCAAGAAAAAAGAAATGACTGGTGGAAATACTGACTGGCTTGTAACTTTAAAAATCTACCAGCCACAATGACAGGTGATGTAATCAATATGGTGCAAATTAATTCCTCAGAAGTCATGTGACCTCTTTAACTGACCACTGTGCTGGATTTTCCTCCTGTCGAATCGCCTTCATTCTTTTCATTTCTTTACTATTTGTTCACTATTTATGCGACTAAATAAGCTTGATGGTCACAGATTTGATGATGTTAGAGATTCAATGTTAAGAAAATCTGATCAGCACAACGATTGCATTGGAATATCTAACTTAACTGATACCCGTCTGATTTATTTCCACATATGAATGACGCCTGGATCCGATTTCAAAATATCTGAAAGCATGCATCTTTTTTCATGCTTACGTCGTCCAAAAGCAGATCCAATCTGTGTCACATAAGAAAAATGGGAATTGGATCATGTTGCACTGAGTGACGCACACTTGGGATGTGATTGTCGCAGGTTCAATCCCACAGCTGGCGGGCAGCAATGCTGCTAACGCGTTACTCTCAAATTACCACTTTTTACAGTAACTTGCAATCTAACGCGTTACTATTTCCAAGCCAGTAATCAGATTAAAGTTACTTCTCCAATTCACAGTACGTTTCGATTGTAGAGTTACTGTTGTAGAATTACTATTGTAGAGTTACTGTTGTAGAATACTAATGTGGCATTGCTATTGTATAGTTACTGTTGTAGAGTTACTGTTGTAGAATACTAATGTGGCATTGCTATTGTAGAGTTACTGTTGTAGAGTTACTGTTGTAGAGTTACTGTTGTAGAATTACTATTGTAGCATTACTATTGTAGAGTTACTGTTGTAGAATACTAATGTGGCATTGCTATTGTATAGTTATTATTGCAGAGTTACTGTTGTAGAGTTACTGTTGTAGAATTACTATTGTAGCGTTACTATGGCAGCATTACTGTTGTAGCGTTACTATTGTAGCATTACTATTGTAGCATTACTATTGTAGCGTTACTATTGTAGTGTTACTATTGTAGCGTTACTATTGTAGCATTACTATTGTAGTGTTACTATGGCAGCATTAAGGCCCATGCATACGCCCTTTTTGAAGCCATAAGAACAAGAAGAAAATTCAGCAGTGACATCAGCCACATAGAAGGGGAGGGAGGGGGGCCGGGGGGGTGGGGCCCCGAAGGTGTTGAGTCGATCCTGGTCACTTTATCTCTGCACAGTTCTGTCCGTCGTCTGTTGACGTGAGACGACCTTGGATAGTTCTGATTCAGAAACAAAACAGAAGCAAATCTCGTACCAATGTTCAATGCCACCCTCAATTAATTTTAATCATCCATGTATCTCAGCGAGTGCTCTCTAAATTCATTTGAAAAAGAAATAATTGATTTTCTCTCTGATACATACATATAATAATTTGTTTCAAAGAAAATTAGCATCTTCTTTAGTGCTTATTTTGATTCAGGATGAAGAGGCGTTGTACACGGACCCAACAAACGCCGGGGGAAGGCGTCATAACATCTCGAGATGTCCACTCAGGAACTATGTTATTTTTATTATTTAGTTGTTCCAAGGGTCAGATGAGATGATTAATACCAGTGGTCTGTCTGCGCTGTGAATATGAGGCTTGTTATCACAGCAGAAAGAGCACATTGCTCGCCTGGTGTTTTCACACTCTGGATTTTGTACTGATTAAGCAAATGAGTTGTAACGTGTTAATTAGTGAGATCGAGAGATGTTATGATTGGATGGAGCCTAAATGGATGTTCCTCTCATCCCTGTGCTGTGTGAGATTTGCATTTGCTCGAGATGCATACCTACTGATGTCTTGAAATAAGAAAGCCAACAAGTATATTTCCCACAGGTTGAACTGACTGTTTTGCATAAGACTGGGCAAGAAATCCATTTAAATCAATTCATCGAATTTGTAGCTAAAAATTCAAGTTTTTTTTGACACACGGTTTTTCTGCATTCTTGGCGTTCCGTTCTACCGTTCCTTGTGTGTTTCTGCAGTTGCTGTTGCACTTTTGCTTAAACCTTGGTTAATGCTTGTAATTTGTTGAATAGCAGAGCCTCTTTCACATTTTATTTTGGAATTGTTTATTTGTATTTTAGCTCTGAGGACAATCACAGCAATAAAGTCGCACTTTTGACAATACTATATGATGTTGGCAGTCATTTTTAAGTGGATTGAGAGAAAAAAAATCGAGAATTGAAACTCAAATTTTTCTTTAATAAATCATAGATTGTGGGGGTGGGGGAGGGTTAAGGTCAAATCGCCGAGCCCGAGTTTGACATTTATCCTGTGAGGTACCGCCACACGGGTACTTATTATCCCATGTATGTGTGTACGTGAGAATACAGGTAGGTAGGAAGGCATGTATGTATCGGAACTATTTCATGCTATTCAGGGAATGTGTGTGTGTGTGTGTGTGTGTGTGTGTGTGTGTGTGTGTGTGTGTGTGTGTGTGTGTGTGTGTGTGTGTGTGTGTGTGTGTGTGTGTGTGTGTGCGCCCCAGTGTAAACATGTAATTTCTATACTGTATGTACAGACATATTTAGGTGAGAACACGTCAGGGAATATTTGTCAGCTTTCTCCATCCATCCCTCTTATTCCCTCGACTGTCCAGGGAGATGATAGATATCAAATGAGCCCCTGTTGGCTCGCTTCTGCCAGCGATTACATTAGTTTTTAGTTTTTTTATACTCTACAGCTGCCTCAGCATATAGTTATACAGCAGATGGAATTTGTCTTGAACAGATTTTGTGTGTGTGTGTGTGTGTGTGTGTGTGTGTGTGTGTGTGTGTGTGTGTGTGTGTGTGTGTGTGTGTGTGTGTGTGTGTGTGTGTGTGTGTGTGTGTGTGTGTGTGTGTGTGTGTGTGTGTGTGTGTGTGTGTGTGTGTGTGTGTGTGTTCTCTGCAGGTACAGTAGAGCTGGTTGCGTCTCCTGGGGTGTTTATTTTTGCTGCAAGGCGACGAGACAAGAGTCTGATTCCAGCAGCAGGGAACAGATGGTCCAGAGTGTTCGGCAGCCTATACAGTGGCAGGGGTCAGAGGGGGACTGTTCACCCAGTCGAGACAAATGAGCTCCCTAACCTCTGTCTCGCTCAGCTACAGCGATTTCTTTCTGTTCTTCTCAATTTCGACAGTTTCGCCTACATTAGCCTAACTGATGGCGATATAAGAATGTATTATTTGATCAACACACACAATGATAAAGCAGGGCTGCAGTGGTTAGCATTCGCCTCTGATGCTGAGAATGGCCCCAGTTGGAGTTTGGGTTCAGTTCAGGTTCCTTTCTGTGCAGAGGTTGTATGTTGTCCTTGTTTATGCATAAATACATGTACAATACTGGCACAGCATTTTACATGTAGTTTTACTATCAATGCTTCACTGAATTACAAGGGAAGCTTTTTTTTTATGTGCAGAGAAGCTCAAAATGTTTTCATCGGACTTCAAACCCACTTTCGGCTCATGAACCAGAAAGTCCTCATGACCTGAGGCTCTTCTTAGGTGTGTGGACTGAGGGCATGTCAGATTGGAGCCAGACCATTAAAAGCTTTATAAACCAGGACAAGAATCTTAAATTGCTGCCTGAAAGCAATCCATACCCACTAGAGATTTTTGAGTAACTCCAATATATATATATATATTATTTTTTTTTTTCATCCTCATTTGAACGCTTTCAGCTGGAGTCTTATTCAGTTGCAGTCTATAAGCAGAGAAGCCAAAGTATCTGGTAATTTCTTCACAAACTGGTATTCCCAGACAGCACGCCAGACTGTTGTGCTTGATTTAAGACAAGAAATTGGTCTGTTTCTCTGAGTGAAAAACAATTTGTGTCTAGCTTTTTCCGATTCGACCATCAATCAGTCTGGACCATTCGCGTTTCAATCACTGATCCGGCTCCTCAGAAAGCTGGAACGGCAATGTTCCCCTCTTTTACGTGTCCCTCAAAACAAAGCCCAACCTCTGTACCTCTGCTGTGATGTAACCAAGCTTCTGTTCTGGTTGTTTCTCATTCGATTTATCTGCATGTGTGCATTGGCCATACAAATACTCCAAAGATAAAAACATGGAAGGTCGTCAGCTGCGGTGAGATTTATTTTTATATCAAAAACAGATTTAATATGTGAGCTGCTCTATGAAGCAAATTCTCAAGACGGACGAAGTCTGAAAACTATTTTACCTCGTTTTAGTTGAAATATCAATTTGTGTCTGCAGAATATGTTCAGTTCAACCATGGTGGTCTGACATCCATCCATCCATCCATCCATCCATCCATCCATGAGTCATCCACATAGAATCTGGAGGTCATAAGAATATGAAACCTTGATTGACGCACACTGAGCTGTATTCAGACTCGCCACTAGAGCCTCGTGAACAGCATGAAGTGATGAAGCCACTTGGGCCAAACGTCTCCCAAGACAAATAACCGAATCCAGTTGAGCTGGTTCCGTTTGGGAATCCTCCGAGCTGGAGAAAAGAGAAAATACTTGGACAACATAGAGAAATGGAGACCTGGACAAGCAGAGCTAGGGGACATGCCTGGGACATGTCACCACTTCATAACACCAACCTTGAGTAAACGCACAGGTAGAACATGCAAACTTCATGTAGAATCACCCCGGGCCTGGAATCAAACAGGTGTATTCTTGCTCTAGATATTTCAGGGAGAGAAAGTAGATCTAGCTTTCTCCACTAATCCAAACTCTCTGTGTGAACTGAATGAGTCGCAAAGAGTCCAGGAGGTCCTTCACCTCATAATCAGTGCCGCTTATTTGATTGAAAGCTTAAAGCTCATTCACTATGATTAATTCTCTTATTAAGCTACGTAGTTTGTTGTGATTGTTGTTTCACACCTGGGTGCCAGAACAAGATCATAATCAGCTCTTACAGGTGTCAAAGGTTGTTGTTCGAAGGAAGAAAATTTCTTATCTTGTTGCGAGAGAATGTGCCTTTTCTTGGGGAGCGTCCCTTATCATTTGAGCCGAAAAATTAATTTGCCAAAAGAAGACAACAATGGTGTTTTTTTCTTTTTTTTCTGCTCCTCTTCCACAGATAATCCACATGATACTGTCGCTCTGTAATGAGTTGATTCTCACTCCGGCAGGACGTTTTTCCATTTTCATAGTCTTTGGTACGACATAAATCTCCCAGTCATTTCCCTCTGACTCTCGAAGCTTTTGTGTCTCTCGCCCCGTTAGGAGGTGATACGAGTGTAAAGTGTGTTGGAAGTGGTTGAGACCCGAGAGGAAAAAGATAAACTGAAAATCAAAACACGGTGCATGCCAGAGACAAAAAGAGCAGCCCGAATATGGGAAAATGACATTTTAACTCATAGTAATAGTGACAAAAATGGCACAAAAGATGTCTTGAAAGAGCGATCAATGGATCAATACCTCATCCTTCCACATTCAGCTGGAGTAGACTTCATTTTTGTGGGGTCAATTTTCCTCTTTTGCAGATTGTGAAATATTCTCCAGCATGACGACAGATGCTCAGCGTTCGGCTCGCTGGGCTTTAAGCTGCTGGTAATGGTCATGCTCAGTTGTGACATTGTCAGCTTTCCACCGACTGCCTCCGACATGAGGTTTTGATCTTCATAAAGCACAACTGCAACGTCAGACAATGAGGAAAGGGGGGGGGCAGATAATACCAGTGAGGTCTGCCAATAGGAACACGATTTTGTCAGTTCAGTCTCGTATCTGATAAATGTCTCATTTAACATTGAATTGAGGAGCAGCTCAGCATGTGTGCTGCTTTCAGAAATGATGAGGTGAATGAAGCTCTGCTATTTCCTTTCAGTCCTCTTTCCTCCAATCTGCTGAACGCAGCTGCTTGCTGCAGATTTTACTAATGTTATCCTAGTTTTTTTATGTTGGCCGTGTGGACGTGTGTGCTATCCTCAACTTTTAAGGATACTCAGGTCAATTTGACATGTATACAGTCAAATACACAAGTATAAACATACCAAAAACATATGCTACACAGCTGTAGAGGACATATTGTTTTGTAATTTTAAAATGTAAGCATTTTATTATTTTATTATCTGTGCTGTTTACTCTCTCTAGTGTGGAAACTTGTACCATATTGAAACACTCTTCTTCTACACTTTGGGCAAAGGGAAACTGTCTAAAATATACACTGCTTAAATTGCCTTGGAGCTACTTTTGACTAATAGGAAGACAGAGGCGGTGGAGAACGTATCACATGTATTAATTATTATCATTGATTTTCATCACCTGTATTCAGTATATAAAGTAATTAATGTTAACTGTGATATCTTTCGTTTCAATTGTAACTCGATTCATGACACTCAAGTCTTTCTCACAAATGACTGGATCTGTTTTGAGGCTTTGGTGTTTGACTGCAGGAATCAAAATCACATAATAATTTGTATCTTTAGGTCTTCTTAGTGTTTTACAATGACCGTCTCATTACCGAGGCAAAATTCAATTAGATTTTATGGCTGTGGATCTGTCTGTGGAGTCAGATTACATCAGCACAACATCTGGCACTTCTTCAGTATCACTGCGTGTTTTTGACAGTGCGGTACTGAGAAGCTCATACATCCAATGTGTGACCTGCTGGTACATCTTGTCTTTGACTCGACGGTCGCTCCGTGAAAGTGCTTGGAGCTGGAGGAACAAAGTGTGTGAGTTCATAGCTTTATTTCTGTGCTTTTTGTTAATATTAGATTTTCATCTCGATCTTGTGAGGCCGTGTCAAGAAACATTAGTTAGCACTCTTTCAGTGAGATTGACCAGATTGTTGTTTGTGCTTAATTAAAAGTTTTCCCTGTGAGTGCATGGGTTTTCTTTAGGTGCTCCAGTTTTGTGATGAACTGTTTTTAAAACTGTGGTTAATCGCTGTCTTCCAGGCAATTAGAAATGTCACTTATATATTCTATTTAAAGCAAGTTTATTTATTTTACACCATTCACATATAAGGCAATTCACACTGCTTTACAAAGTACACAATTATGCAATCAATATAAGCTTGAAGGTTCAAGGTGACTTTATCTTACAATTCACACAGACATTTAAAACAGGACAGTAAAAACACCACAGACAGAGACAGGCACTCGCAGGCTCACTGAACAGGATTAAAAGCCAAACGGATTTTTTTTTAAAACAAAACGCTAAAATGCTAAAATACAAACCTGTTAAAAGCATGATGCAAAGTGACAATACAAGATTCTCCTCGGGGCCAGTCTCATTTTCCTTCTTCCCTGAATGAATCATGCCTAAAATGTCTGGGTTTTGTTGAGACGGTTTGGAGGGAGATGTATTCGGATTGCTTTTCTGCTCAAGAACACTTGAAAATGTCCTTCCATTGTCTAATTTTGAGTTGAGTAATACAGACCCTGTATACTCAGTACTTGCAGCCGTAGACACATCAGATGCATCACAGGCTGTTTTCTGCTCTAAAGAACTATTGTTCTCCCCACATGTTTCTTGATGAGGCAGTTTGACACCTTCTGGCCCTGAATTGTGTGACCGAGCTTCGTTTGGCCCCGGAGTCCTTTCTGTTGGGTTTCCCTCCATTTGGGGAGTGGAGGTGGTTTGGTTTTGTGAATTTGAATTCTCATTTTTACCTGTACTGCAAATGTCTTTGGGTGTTGGGTCCGACTCAAGAGAAGGAAGAGGAGTGACTTTTTCTGTAGTTTTAGAGAGCTCAACATGACTCTCCCTTTCTACTTGGTGTCCTCCATCCTCCCCTGGTCCGAGTTTGTGCTGTATAAGATTTCTCTTCCTCTTTCACAGCCTCACCCAGCGTGAGCTGCTTCTGAGTGAGAGTGTGAGGCTTGAGTGGCGACCGAGCTGGGACTGGAGTGAGGGAGCATGAAACTGCTGGGGGAACCTGTGGCTTGCAGGCAGACATCTGCTGTCTTTGTCATTCTTCAATCATGCACTGCTTCAATCTGCGCTCCAGCAGGCAGTCCAGCTTGGAGCATTTCACCGGCTTCTTGTAGGGCATGCGGGTGAGGAAGTCCTTGCTGACGTCCACTACATCGTATTTAAAGGGCCACTGAAGTCCTTCTGAGGGCTCCTCCTGTATGGAAGCTTTAACCTCCCGAAAACTGGATCTTTGCCCTTCATGTGACGGCAACTCTGTTGGATCAACTTCCATCTTTGCTGATGCTTCCCCAGTTAACGTTTTCTCATTCGTCATTAATTCTTCTTCCAGCTCTTTTCTCTGATTTCCTTCAGTCTTCTCTGTCGACTGCGACTCTTCAACACAATCCATCAGTAGCTTGGAGATGCTCGAAGACTCTTGATCTTCTGCCTCACTGCTCGAAGCAGAAGCTTCCTGAGCTTGTGACGGGGCCTCTCTCGACCCTCGGCTCAAGTCCAGCTGGGTACATTTTTTCCCAAGTTTGGCATCCTCCTGTTCTTTTCTGTAGTTGGAGCCATGAATGGCCCGTTCCACTTAAACTCTCCTGCTGGTTTCATGCATAAATTGTGGGAGAGATGTCATCACTTGTCATGGTCCTCTCTGTGCTGGTGCTTGTTGAGGGCCAGAGCATTGGCGCTGTACTGGTTGTGATAGACATGGTACTTGCCCTCCTTGTCAAGCTTGTAGTACTGGCAGAGTGTCCCCTTCATCACTCCCTCCCTACTGCTGCTTACTACCAGTACCTCTTTGCCCTCCTTGAAGCCCTTGTTGGCTTCGTAAACTGCGGCTGCAACCTGCTGGCTTTTCATCTGGCTCAGCTTGCTGTCCGGGTTCCTCAGCCGGGTCACCATGCGCGTTACTGAAGACTTCTTACTGCCAAAACCTGTCGTCTCGCCATTGGCTGAGTCTTTGCTGTCACCTGCATCATTGAAGCTTGCCAGAGACGACTGTGAGGACTTGTCGGCCAAGTCTGGTGGCTCAGGACCCCTGGGAGGAACTCCAGTTCCAGTGCTGCTGTTACTGTTCTCGCTGGTTTGGGGCGGGTGGCTTAAGCAGGGGACACCTTCTCCACTGACAGACAGAATATGACGAGGGTTTTTTTCCAGTTTTGAAGCCGTCCTTTCTTTCCTTTGTTGTGTCTTCTTTTGTCGGTGGCTCCTCTTCCTCCATTATCCCATTCTTTAATTTTCCCTCCTGCTGTCCCTCGTCCTTCGTCTTAGCCTGGTCATCTTCCTTCTCTACATCCCTCTCCTTCTCCTTCTCCAGCTGCACTTTCAGAGCCTCCTTGGCTGCACGTCTTTTCACCTCCTCGAGCTCCTCCTCGAGGAGTAAACCAGGTTGGCCTGGAAATATGATTTTATTGTTTAAACAACAGAAATACATTCAAACAAAGTGAATTAGTAATGTATGAACAGGGGGAATGAAAAAAGTCAAAACTCTATTACAATGAAAGGTCATATATTAAGTAAAATTGTTGTTTATTAGAAAGGCTGAGCCAATATTAATATTTTACTTCCAGATTGAAACGAATTGAATGTGTCAGCAGTCCTCTGATGTTCAGGAAGTTTCTTCCACATATATTGTTGCAGTGATGATTTTTTATTTTTTATTTTTTTGCTCTGACAATAGAAAAATCAGTTTTTCTGAGTTTGCCAATGTCCTAAATAGTCCACGTCCGAGACTTCCTTTGCTTTCTTTGTCTAATTCTGTTCATTTATATATCAAGCTCTAGTTGTTTAATCACAACAGAAGAAGATTTTGATCTCATCTATTTTGAAATATCCTCTTTCCTGAACACCAGCAGCAATAATGTCAACTCTTTGAGGCGCTGCTTTCCCACTAGCAGCATGTTGATTTGTCATTTCTTCAATATCGTACTGCTGTGAAGATGTTTGGTAATGATTTCTTGCAGGAGGAAAGTGTTTGCTTAATAAATGAGGGGAAGTTTTTTTGGGGGCGGTGTTGAACCAGTCAGGTAGATTTAAAGACATCTGGAAGGTCAGAAAGATTTGTATTAGTTGTGAATTATTGTGGAAATGGAGAGAAAATGGAAGTGATTCACTGAAGTCATTGACTGTCGAGGAGCCTCCTGGTAGTCCATCCAGTGTCTGCTGAAATATTTCAGGATGAGCCAGCAGAACAACTATCAGAGCACGAGGCTCACGTCGTCTTTTCTGCACCAAAAATTACTTTTGAAAAGACGTGTACTGCAAACCAATGCACCAATTTCTGTTTCTGACTTTCGCTGAAACCATCAGACTGCAGCTAATCTCACCCGCCTGCCGGGAGGAGAGCTTGCTGTTGTTGGTACAAGGAAGCAAACTGACCTGGAGATTATTTTATCCAGAAACAGACTTGATGTTTGAGGCGAAGAGAATGCACTTTTAAAAAGAAATGTGAGTTTTAAAGAAAGAGGCAGGAAAATCCAGGAGGCAGATTGAAAAATGTAATAGTGAAGAGGAGACTTGCATATGAAGCAGGACAAGCTTTTCCACTTGATGGAATTTTAACATGCAGGAGACATTTAAAATCAAAAGGGAACAATGGCAGAACGTCTGTAGGGATGGAGGCAAATATACTTTATATACCTTTGCATGCCAGCGTGAGTGTGATTTTAGCCCTTTGGCATTGATAGATAGATAGATAGATAGATAGATAGACAGTCATTGCACTGAATAAAAAAAATAGTCGTGGACAAGTGGTCCGGGGGTACAGTTTTGTGGATGAGTTGTCCGTTCACCGATGCTCACAGCCACTGAGACAATTTTTCACTTAACACTAAATAATAGTGAATTACACAACTAAATGACATTGAAAGGAATACCACTCATGGTTCTAAAAACCCCAATCTCATGCATATATCCGCCTTTTTAATAATATTATAGCGACAATGCGGGGGACGATGTGTGTGTGTGTGTGTGTGCGTGCGTGCGTGCGTGCGTGCGTGCGTGTGTGGGGGGGTCTAGATAGATAGATAGAAGAGTGGCTCCAAAGTAGGTCAGAAAGAGAGTCTGAAAAACACACACAGTCAGATGAGATCGCATCGTGGTTCTCAAAGGGGTTTATAGGAGAAGGACTGATGATGTGACCGAGAAATGTAAAGACAGTGAACGTAACCGGAGCTGTCACTCAATTGAAGCATATAAAATCTCCAGAGAGCTCAACTTCCCTCTTACTGAGTTTATAGCCAGTCTGTGCTGGTGGAGAAGATCCATGCGGTATAACGGGCTGTCGTAACAGAGATGAACCACTGTGATATAGGCTGAAATTAAAATACACTGAGAAGATATCTTTATAGCCTCATTTCATTGCTCTGAGGGAAAAACTTCCACACCCCCTGAGTCACAGAGGAAATGCAATTTTTTCGATGCCAACATCTGCCAGTGTAAACAAAAAGGAGACACATCAGTGATCGTGAGGTTCAGTGGGAATGAAAGGATTTGGTTTCTCCCATGCTGCATGTCTCACTGTCAGAGCAAAACGTCCTCTGTATGTTTTCTTGAAGCACAAAACTGCTCTGAAAGGCTTTATCATACATACAGGTGTCTGAGTGAGATGGACTGGCTCCGCCCACACATGCCCATCTTGGGAAGAGGAGGAAGTACTTCCTCTCGTGGTGCCATGTGCCAGAGACTAATTGTGGGAGGAGTCAAAGAGAGGGCCTTCCTTTTTTAATCCGATTGGCTAAACTATTACTGCCCCTACTACTACTACTACTACTACTACTACTACTACTACTACTACTACTACTACTATTACTACTACTAGTATCTACTATAACTATTGTTAGTATTAAAAAAATGAAACTTTATAATACTTAAAGATAAAGTAACTGGCCTGCAGTAAAAAGTTTTCTTGCCATCAACTTTTCTTTTCCTCCTCACCCAGACTTTATACTCCACAAGGAGGATATTTTCTGCCCTACCCCTTTCAGAGAAAAAGAAAACCTTAGTCCATTGATTTCTTACTTCTTTGCAACCAAAATAGTGTCGTGTGCCAAGTCCCTTGTGTGTGCTGATCTGTTCTAGACAAGCAGACAGTCAGAGGCAGGCTGTGGCTGGGAACGCAGTAGAAGCCCGTGAGAGCCTCCCATGACAGTCGGCCCCAGAAGAAGAGCCAAATAAACAACCAGCAGATACTCAGAGCACATACTCTGAGCCTGGAGAGAGAAAACAGAAAGAGAGGCAACAGGGAGCTCACCAATAAGATGACACAACATGCAGAAGCTTCCAGGGGGGTTGGGGGGGGGGGGGGGGAGTAATGACTTTGGCAAGATTCCCACGAAACATCGCATGCTTTCAGTCATCAGAATTTTTTTAAAAGAAGTTCCCGGAATCGCATGCATTTCATATCAGGAGAGGAACTTCCTCTTTCTGCATCAGGGAAACTGAAATCTAATTATATGAAATGGCTGAAGATGCTGCAGGAGTCAAACAGCCATTTCCCTGCTGTGTGCTCAGTCTTAATCTTGTGACTCTTCCACCTGAGCCCGAGGGCACAAAGAGCCATCGCCTTTGGAGAGGAGGAATGGAGACAGATGAAGAGGCATTAGCAATATTGACCATATGCACTGATCAATATCCATTTCTGCCCCTGTTATCAGTGAGTTGGGGTAAAGTGGTTCCTGCACTGACCCTTTCTCTTGATTTCTCCCCCTCATTCCTTCCTTCCTGTCGTTTCCTGCTTCTGACTACAGAGGGTCTGTACCCACTGGGAGGTCCACGCTGTGCCCCTCAGAGCAGCATCGAAGGACTGGAGGACATAGAGGTACAGTCATTATTTACAAGCTCTCAGTATTTTAACCACAAGCTCTGCAGTCTCTGAAGGGCCTTATTTGTCTTGCTGCACAGCATTACTGCTTTCACAAAATGCTGCCTCTATTCTTTCTGTGCCTTTGAACATCTCCTTTTTTCCCCTGACTCCACCTAAACTGGTTTTGCAGAGGAAATGTAAGACCCATGTGTTGCTGCTGGTGGTGCACGGCGGAAACATCTTGGACACGGCAGGCGGTGACCCCAGCACGAAGGCCGGTGACGTGGCGACCCTGGCGTCCGTGTTGGAGAAGGTGACCCGGGTACATTTCCAGGCCGCCACCGAACACGTCATGATCAAGCTGGTGCCCTGTCCGGCCGTGTGCGCCGATGCCTTCTCCTTAGTGTCCAAGTAAGTGACGGCGACGAAACACAGAGCTGCTATCGCCTCATTTACAGCAGATATTTTCATACCTACAATAAATATTCAGCTACATTTGTGACCAAGTCATTTCAAACCATGCCGACAAAATCAGAAAAGGGGGCAATTCACTGAAAGGTTTAAGCGTTTTCAAAAAGGATCTACTTTTTGCGGAGTGGCTTTCGCTGTCAGTATAATCTGCATCAGACTTGTTCCCGTGTGAAAGAAACAGGTGGGAGGATTTCTTTGTCAAGAACCTCAGTCATTCATCCATTACAATCAGAAGTGTTCAAAAAAACACACACGCCTTCTTTAGAAAGAAAGGGCATATTGTTATTTCAGGAAAAAAAAGAAACGGTACAAGTAGAAATAGTGATTCTTTAGTTAAAGGTGGAAGAGTTACAGACTCTCAAGTCGAACATGTCAAACCCAGTATTTGTTCCTCATGTTCCACAGCTTCAAACGTGTTCAAACAAAAGGCCACAGATTGAAAATGTCTTGCACTTGTGATTGTCATTGTGAAGCCACTAACTTAGCACTCAAGACAACAGAGGAGGGACTGAAGTGGAGTTCCTCTTTCATCTGTTTGATGATGGATGCACACTATAAGAACAAGTACAGATGTTTCTCACTTACAGCAATCAAAGTCAAAAATACTCAAATGAAATAGGTATGTGGAAACTGCTGGATGCTGCTGCTGCTCCTGCTGAAGCTGAGACTGTAAGAAGTGAACGACTCGCCTGTTTTATCTCTAAGCAACTGCTTAGCTTCTAAAATCATCTACTGCATTTCCCTGCTTTTATTGGAGCTCGCTGGATGCTGAATGCCTGGACCCTAATGCTTCAAATAGACAGGGCTAAAGCCATAATGGGTGAGGATGGCCGTGCTGATGCCTGCCTAATGGCCGTGGCAGTTGGGGAAGCATTTAAAAGGAGGGACGGCCACTACCTGGAACCACTAGGAGTTTAATCCAGTCGAACCAAATAATATATGATTATAAAACCTGCTCCCAATAACTTTATCCACATATTTGTAATCCAAGGAGACGCTTGAGTGAATTAGGGGGCAACATTTGGGTGATGATGGAAACCGTCTTCAGGATTTCAATATGACAGGTTTTGTCTTTGGTTATTTCCTTCAAAAGTTGGCGCTTATTAATCTGATCCCTGCAGCAGACACCTCTTAGGCAGGAGCAGTAACCCCAGGTGAAAACATGGAAATGAGATACATGTAGAATCAATTTCTCTGTTGTGCTTTACCTGAGCTGAACGGATATCCTAATGGATTCAGCTACTGTATCTCAATCTACACCCATGGACGATCACTTATATTGATTGAGACAATTTGACTTTCATGGCACAGCTCCTGTATGAATAATGTGAAATGGCCGCTGCTCTCACAGTCTCTCAAGACGCCCTTATCAGCTGAAAGGCCCTGAAAATATCTACTTCTACGAGCTGCTTCCTGCTCCAGCGACAGCTAAGAGTCTGGGAATGAGTTGAGAGCTCGTGATAGTACTATGATAGACATCGGCTGACGAAGGGGACTGTGATCATGGAAGTATGGAAGGGAGGAGTTTCGTGCAATCATGTTTTAATCTTGTGTTTCCACTTTACGGTCTTGACTTCAGACAGCAACGACACATAAAGTAGACTGGCAAATTGAGAAATTGTCCTCTTTTGATCTACAACTCTGACTTTGCCTTACAGCAAAAAACAAAAGGGAGACACAGCATGCTTATTGCTACGTAGGGCTCATATGCAAATGTCTGTATGAATTAGCAGAAGGGTGCAGAAACTGCCCGGTCAGAAAATGTATTGACCAAAGAGACAGCAATAAACATTATCCCTTTGACGTGTCTCAGATTCTAGAAATCTAGTGATGTCATGCAATAAACTCATTTTAAAAAGCAAGAGTTTCATAATGGTAATTGTACCGTGTGGTGTTTAGAACTATAGTGCACAAGATGAACGTCTAAAGGATCTTTTATTATTTCTACTGATCCTGAGGACTATAATCAATGTGCACAATTATAGATTAATTAGCTCTTTACTGCCTCATGGTTTGGTATCGTGCGTGGTGTCAGTGATAAAGAAGGAGTTAATTGTGGCTGTCGATGGCGGTGACGCTGTGATGAACAGCAGTCAGCAGATGAGCCTTTTCCTTCTAATAGTCTCATCCTGGTCCATTTTCAGTGGGTTGCAGTGTAACGTTGTCTGTTTACTCCCCGTAAGTGGCGATAGTGCTCTGTAATGTTGATGTTATGATGAGATATGGATTTTGTTTTATTTCAGGACAAAGAGGCACAAAAGGTTAGTGTGTTTTGGGAAGCGTCGGCGCACGAAGCAGTCAAAACTGAAACTGCATTTGGGAATGACATTTTCAAACATGTCAGTACAGATCAATTTGTATTTAATGTTTGTTCATGAAAGCTTGGTTGAGTCTGTTAAAAAAAAAGTGAAGTGAAGATTTGTGTTTTTAATTAAAATGCAGCTATTTGGGGATGTGATAGAGGGAAATGGTGTACTCCCATTTTACACTCACTTAGTGGTTGTTTTGGTTTGGGTTTATCATTGGGGTTGGCATAAATCAATTCAATTAAACTTAATTTATAAAGCACCAAATACAACACAGGCATTTCGAGGTGCTTTTAACAGAGAAAAGAGAAAAACCCAACAAATCCACATGAGCAGCAGATTTATTTGCGACTGTGGAAAGGAAAAACTCCCTCTAACAGGAAGAAACCTGCAGAAAGCAGACTCAGAGGTGGCGTAATGTGATGCTCAGATTCATCCATCAATATCTTTTAGTTTTTCATGAAAACATGGGAGACAAAAAGAAATACATGTGCATAAAATCCATCCATCAATCTTTTATACTGCTTCCATGAAAGTTAGAGTTGCTGGAGCTGATCCAAGCTGACTGTTGGCGAATGGTCACCAAGTCCAGCTCATGACACTCACACTAATAGGCGATTTACAGTCACTAAGGCTTCATTCACACCTCATGGGAAAGCGGCCCAATACTGATATTTTGCTCACAGTGACTCATATCCGACCTGTTTTGTGGCCGTGTGAAAGCGCCATTCCGCCAGGCCTTCATCGTATGTGGTACCAATTCGGATATTTTTCTACGTGCTTTTGCTTCTTCATCAGCGTGTGACTGACGTCACGGATAAGCGCTGAAGGAAGTGGCTCCGCCAGAATAAAAGCTATTAAAAGCTGGGCTCACTTTTTTCCTCATTCTCCTTCTTTTCCTCGTCATGATTTTGTTGTCTCGTATTTAACAACCACTTGAAAATGAATCTACACACTGACCAGCGTTGCCAGATATGGCGGGAATCCCTCAACTGGGGAGCCAAACTCTCTTACCTTTTAACTTTGTTTATTTTGTGCATTTGTTTTTGACGTGTTCTTTATTACAGATATAATAGTTTTAGGGTTTTAACATGATTCCTACACAGACTGAGATTCAGGCTGGTTTTTATTGAGGTGTGTGGGTTTTACTATGTTCGGGCCAAAAACAGTGAGTCACATCTGGCAACCCAGGTGCTCAACAGCGTGCCATGTGTAAATAGCGTGTTCGGCGTGACTTCAAGTCCTTCTGCGCTCTGGGGGCCTAAAACATCTGGTCTAATCACGTTCACATGGGAGGTTGCGTTTGAAATGATCACGCAAAAAAATCTGATCCCAGCAAAAAATCTGAATTGAGCATCAAGACCTGCGGTGTGGGAGGAGCCTAAATGACCTGAAGTGCATGTTTTTGGAGAGTATGCTAGACAGAAAGGCCCAGACTCAAACCCTGCCAGTGCTAACCACTACACCACTGTGTGGACCATCTCATGCTCAAACTGCACCATATTTTCTTTTCAGTGAATTTTAAAAGTTGAAAGTTGACCTTGAGTTCGGGTGCACCTTGTTATTAAAGGTCGGCCCTGAAGCCAGACCGGGTGATAACCACTGATAAACACGATCTCCTTCATTTACGGTGGAAGGTGAGGTTTGCTTCCTTCCAGTTAATTCCCTACAATATATCTGTGCTTCACTGGGAGATTGTCTTCAGATACCTGGAGTGAAAACACACTCGTGCTCGCATGTTATTTATTTTTTTTCCCGTCTCGAGTGCCAGAGCTGCTTAAAGTGTGACCGATGGTTTCATTTCACTTTCACCATCACATGTCCGAGTGGATCCCAGTTCTATCCTTGACAGTGTCACCCCGCTTTCGCTGCTCTACAATTATATGCCGAGGATGTTTTTATGTCTGAATTGTCACTAATCACTGCTGCAGCATGAGCGCGTCGGCTTGTGTCTGGATCGTGAGTGATCAGCAGCGGCAGCGGGTTGGTAACATGAATCAGGACTCCTGTCACCAGATGTGACTGGTGTAGCTGCTCCTAGGCTTGACGCCTGCTCGGCTTTTACCACGTCCACGGATGAAATATTAAAAGCAGCATTCAGCTTAATCCCACTGGGGTTGACCAGAATGGAGCTGCTGCTGCTCGTCTCGGTCGTTTGTCCTTGTGGGAAGGTGGTCGACGCCCACACTCCAACACATCCACAATTTACATTCCGTTAGAAGAAGACGATTTCTATTATCAAGCAGTGTCAGATTAGGGAATAATTTATTAAATAAATGTGGTCAAATCAAAAAGATATATTGAAATTATGAGATTCAGCAACATGTAAAAGAGTAATTCCCACATTATTGATCGTTGTTTCTGTCTTTAAAAAGATATTATTTTGTCCTTTAGCAGACTGAGTCAGATTTCCATGAAATCACTTGAGTTGGTAAAGCTCCCAAAAAGCTAATTTGGCTCCATTCAAATTTTGTATAGTGCTCATATTTTTAGTTAAACCTCAGCTTTTTCTTTTTTTTTTTTTCACAAAATGCTTCTGTGAAAATAAAGTAGCAGCTCATTATTTTTCAAACTTGAACATGAAACCATAGATATACAACATGAACCATTGCAAAGGTGGAGAAATTGAGATTAATGTACGTGAAAGTAATACCTTTAAGACTGTTAATGCTTCAGTTAGATAATCTGAGCAACTCACACATTTCTTCAGTCACCAGTTTTAAGAAAAGCTCCTAATGGAGCCGACTTAACATTCCAAGCTGGCAGAATCAGAGCCGATGAAGGAAATGCAGTCTAGGAGCAAAAAAAGAGCTTTTTTTAAAATCAGCGTCATTATTATCTGTGAAGTGAAGTTAAAGAAAATGAAAAACAAAGTAATTCCATTTCCCCCCCATTTTTCTTTCTGCTTCAGACCAGCCACCCCCACAGCTCATAATAGGTCAAAGGTTACTTCCACCCCTCCGCTCACCTTCGGCCTGTCATCCAATCAAACCTACAGGAGATGTGAAATACGGCTCAACATGGCTCATCTGCTGATTTGCACTCTGTTCTCCTTGTTTTGATTGTTTTTTTAGACTTTTCATGTGTTTCTCTGTTTCCACTCCATCTGCCTCAGAGTTCAGCCCTCAGGTTCATTTGAAAGCAGGTTTCAGTGTTGAATTGTTTTCACTTTGCGTTGTATACGTTCACATACTGAACCTCGTGTCTCTGTATTTGTTAAAGGACAGATCGGTTCTCCAGAGATCTTTAAACTTTGAGAGATTGAATAACGTAATTTAAAATATATGATGGATCATTGTACATAGTCTGCAACTGTTACAGCTTATTTTATTGTTGTTTTGATTTTATATATATATATATTTTTTTTTTTTTTTCAATTATACTTAGAATAAATTCAGCTCTAAAGGTATGTGTAGTAAAATATTTAATAGTTTTTTTCTCCTTTGCTCATTTGTTTTGAAAATGACATGATGAAAACAATATATATATATATATATATATATATATATATATATATATATATATATATATAATAGGACCAAATTATGAGCTTAAGTACTTTTGACATTTGTTAAAAAAATGACTTGTCTTTGCACTTTATTGCACAAACTCCATCTATTCAGCAATTTCATGTCTGCCAACACATACGCGGCTCACGCAGTATGTTCTGTATATCTGCCATAACATGTTGGCCGCAGCCTCAATTTTTCCACCCAGTGAGGTCTTTTGTTTGGTCTGACAGGCTTAACAGCTTGTTGAAAATGCCCTGACAACAATGAGATGTTGAATGTTGTATTTTCATTCCACAGTGGTATTGAACAAACCCTACTTGTGCCCAGATGGCTCTGGGTCCTGAACATACTCTCTCAATATGTGCAGTCCGTAGGCATTCATACACGCCCACGCCGCCGCCGCTACCACAACACTTATTCAACTCCACTTTTGTGAGTTAACAGTGTTTGCTCTAATGACAGTGTTGGATGTGTGGGTGTGCAGAGACTCATTTACTTGCATGCCAACATAAACATCTGAAGAATACGCAGCCGCACGGAACAGGAATGACTGCTGTGTGGTTAATTTGCTCTCATTCTGGGTAATAGCGTGGCTGAAAATCACACCACGGAGTGGAGGTGGCAAAACCTCTTAGTGCCTCCAAGACTTAACTTTCACATAAACAAGCCACCTCGGACTGAGCGCTTGATAATTCCTTCCCCTTAGAGAGGAAACATGTTTTTAAGCCTGTGCCGTCCCAGTTGCCATGTGCTTGGTACACCTGCCGAGGCCTGGGGGACTCTGAAGGCTCATCATTATTATCTCTGTGTAATGAACATCGCGTAGCGGTGCTGGCCAGCAGCTGAGTGCCAGAAAAGGAAAGACACGTGTGATCCATAAACACCCTCTGCACAAACGCATCCCACGCAGGAACAGTTGGAAAAGGCCACCGAACGCGCCTTGTCACACTGCATCCCGTCCAATTAACGGCAGCAAAGAAACGCTTTCCAAATTGATTTCCTCCGCAGTCAACACACTTCATCCATCACAGCTTTAAAGAGGAAAACACATTTCCTGCTATTATAAATTTAATTTAAAGAGACACAAATGTAATATTTCAGAAGAGTCAACATCATTTCACACCGTTGTTGTTTTTTTTTTTTTTAAAGTGTAGGAGGAAGTCCACTTGTCAGTCTCCACAGCGAGTGACCTCGGCTCTGCCAGGTAGAGGCTCATTATTCTAGCCAGAGGCAGCTGGGGCCGTAACACCACTATTTCTAGCCCCCCGCTCTAATTGAGACTCTGCAAAGGACGATGCTGGCCACGTTAATGGTGCAAGCCTTGTGCGGTGCTCAGGCAGCCGTTTAGGAATGCAGGGGGCAGCAATTAAGCAGGAATCTGACACATATCCGAGTTCTCCACTTTGCATTATATTGCCAAAGGCGAGAGGGTTTGCAGGAGAGCATCATGGAGCATATTTCAAGGTTATGCTGCGTGAGATGTGGCTGATTCGAGATTTAATCGCCTCACTCGACTGTATCTTTTCCCCACTGCTGTTAATGGATCTCTTCATCCTCACTTTACCGTAAGAAGAGGAGCATAATTGATTGCCTATAGGTGTCATTGAAGGAGCGTTTTGTGAAGAATGCGGCAATCAATGGCAATGTGATAAACGCTCTTTCGGTTCTGAAATCATTTGAGATCCATAACAAAGCACTAAACTATTGGTTTGTAATGACACGGTAGTCTGACCTCTGTCAATCAAGAGATATCAAATACATTACAGTCGTCATTAATACTGACGCTTATGAGGGACCAACTCGTATCTTTAAATAATGAGGACAAACTCTCACAGACAGTCTCTTGCCACTCAGGGATCTGCTTTAATGAGCCAAAAGCCTCCCAAGTAGGGAATTATCTGTCATCTCTGTGCTGTTTAATGGACATCAACTCTTTTTGAAACTGAGCCTACTGCCGCACTACGCTGTGAAATCCACACCAGAGGGTGATTCCATGAAAAGACTTGTGAGAGCACGACTTTGATGCTAATGCTACTCCGTCCGCAGTGAGGTCAGTGAAAGGCCACGCTGTGGTGCAGTGGTTCGCTCTCTTGCCTTGCTGGGAGATGCTGTGTGAGAAGTTTGCAGGCTCTCTCTGGGTACTTTGGTGGGTGACGTTAAGGCCTCGTTCACACTGCAGGGAAAAGCAACCGAATTCTGATTTTTACTCACAAGTGACTCATATCTGACCTGTTTTGTGGCCGTGTGAAAGCTCCAATTCCAATGTTTTGACGTGTGGTACCAATTCTGATATTTTTCTACATGCGGCGGCTTCATCATTGACGTGCCAGAGGAAGCAGCTCCGCCAGAATAAAAGCTCTTAAAAGCTGCGTTCTCTTTTTTCCTCTTTCTCCTTCTTCTTTCCTTCCTCATGTTGTCTAAATTTTGTCGTCTTGTATTTAACAACCAGAGTTGCCAGATACGGTGGTATCCCGCAATTGGGGAGTCAAACTCTCTTACCTTTTAACTTTGTTTATTTCAAGCATTTCTGTGTTTATGGAGTGTTCTTTATTACACGTAGAATAGTTTTACGATTTTAACATGATTCCTACACAGACTGGGATTTGGGCTGGTTTTTATTGAGGTGTGTGGGTTTTACCTTTCGGCTGGAAACAGTGTATCCCATCTGGCAACCCATTTGCTGACCGGCGTGCCATGTATAAATAGCGTGTTCGGCGTGACTTCATTCGTCTTCTGCGCTCTGGGGCCCGAAAACATCCAGTCAAATCAAGTTCACACGGCAGGTCGTGTTTGAAATGATCACGCCAAAAAATCTGATTCCAGCAAAAAATCTGAATTGAGCTTCAAGACCTGCGGTGTGGGCGGAGCCTAAGTTCCCCCTCGTCACCTGGAATCGACTCCAGAACAACTTCACCTTAATTGGATAGGAAGGTATAGAAAATGGATGGAAGGATCTCATAACTGCATCCCTGAACTCTGCCCTCATCTCATTGTTGTTGTATGTCTACTAACACAACTTTAAACAATTCTGACTTATGAGTAAAAGTAATTTTTCTATTCATTTTCACACTTAAACGCAAGCAAACTCATTGAGCGGATGAGAATGGACCCTTTGAATGTTTTTGGCCTCGGACCTCATGTTCGACCAGCCCGGTCTAAAGTACCAGCCTGTTATCACAGTGACCACGGTGTTCAAGATTAATTGTGGCCATTAAATGCAGGTGGAGTTCGACTGCTTTTGATACACAGATTTGAAGACAAACACGTTTAACGATGTCAGCAGTGATGCAGTGCCAACAATAACCTGCTGCACTTGAGGATATTACACCTCAAAACTAACATTGGGGGGTGGCATTGGTTGCTCTGTGGTAATAATCCTAATTATCTTCTTGCGTAATTAGGCGACTTATTATGCAGTGCAAATTATGATTGTGTCTCAGCGGACATTTGTTGAGCAGGTGTTGAATCTCTGTTCCTGTCCTGTGACTTGTGAACCCCGTTTAGAGGTGGAGTTGTGTGCAGAATATTAACCTGAGGCTTTTTTATTCTGGAGTTCCAGGTGAGTAAAGCAGTTTTCGGCAGTGTGTGAGAACAGCAGCTGTTAACAAGACTCTAATGAAAAGGAGGCCTGGTGCCCGTCAACTCTCGGTGGCTCTTCACTGGGGCATTGGGACTTCTAACTTACTCTGTACCAAAACGCAATAAACAAGCAGCTGATAAACAAGTCGCCGTGCTTTAAATTTGGAAGGTGACCTGATGGTGACATTGAGAGCTGAATATTTCACACAGCATCCAACTCTCAATGCAAGCCCATGCAATACAGAATGTATTACAAAGGTTTTCCATTTACCTACAAATGTGCAGGGAGGAAGAAGCTCCGTCGCTAACAGGTTGTCCTGAGAGCATAGTTCTTCCATTTGAAGGGAATCGTGACGTTTCTGTTTCTGTCATGACTTCTCAAACACGGCTTCAATAGTACAGCCAACGTTTAACAAGCCAACAATAAAGTGACTGTGAAGTACATTAGGTGTAAAGCATGAATTACTCTAATTAACTTAATAATGATAAATTAATAAAGTACTATTCTCCTCCTCCTCCTCCTCCTCCTCCTCCTACACCTCCTCACACCACAAATACTTGAAATGATTAACAGATTATAGTTATAATCAAAATATAACCTCATTAACACAATAAAATCAGCCATACACAGAGAATTTTTGAATATTTAGGGGATTTAGAGGATCTAGTATGTTCTACCTTAGTTGCTGGTTGTTTATTGAAATTTACAAGAACTTTAGTAAACTGGTTTCACTGAAATATTTAATTTATTGTGTCTGCGTGTAAACATTGTGGGTGACATTGCAGGCTGTATGTGAAACCATGAGCAGGAACATTTGTCCTGATGTGGTTCCAGTTCTTAAAACACACGTTGTTCTTCTCAAAGTTAATTCAGCAGATTTGGTTTTGATACATTTTGTCATAGATTACTGCTGAAATCGTCACTGCTTGGTATCGAAATGAACCATCTCACCAACCATTATGTGAACGATATGCACACACGAGTGCTCAACGTGAATAACTGCCCTTCAACACAGATGTTTCATTTGCTGTAATGTGGCACTGTGAATGGGGCCGAAGTGTGACTTGTATTGCTCGAAGCACAGCAATCACAACAACCGGCCTCTTTTCTTCATAACTGCTTTCCCAGAATGCACAGCGAAGTACTTTGTCATCGCTGCAGCAAATGTGGCCGTTCAGTCATGTTGGCGAATGGAAAGAAAGACAGGATGGACACACATTCATTTTCTTTTTCAAAATTGTCTTCACGTCTTTTGTTCTGCCATATGCTGAACAGAACATAAATAAACAACCACAAAATTACAAAAAGCCGAGATTGTTCAACCAGTTTATATGTGTGGTGTCCTTTCTTGATCAGACGCTGTGTGTGATACTCTGCAGGTTAACTGAAGAGTATTTATCTGGAATCCAGAGCAGGAGAAATCCGGGGGTCAGGGGTTTTGCCATTTCCCAGCTGAATTTTCACATTTTTATTTTCCAAAGAAATTGTGACAACACTGAATAAATGGAGGTTAAAACTATTGATTATGTTTATTTAAACTTTTTGGGATTTAATTGTAATGAAGACAAATAAAATGACCAAAAAAAGCTTTAGTGTAAAACCATCAGGGTAACAGCAGCTGCATATTACCAGATATTATCACATTTAAAGCCACTTACCTGCAGTTAAAGTCATTGTTTTTATTGCCTGTGGATCCTATTAGCTGCTGGTAAAAAAAAACCCATTTGATATGTTTTAAAGAGAGAGAAACTGTGGTGTTGAGTTGTCTGGTTATAAAATGTAGTTTTAGTTTTGTTAAGGGGGGGTTGGGGGTAATAACCTTTATTTAACATGCCACATGGCACCATATTGAATTTTCTGTATTATAATGTCTACTAGTCACTCAAAGTAGCTGTACACATACTCATTTATTATTTCATATCTGGAAAAATTGAGTTTTATATCTACATACCGAATCATTGTGAGGATGCTTCAAGTCATTACCCCGCAACAAATGATAAATACAGCATGCAGACGTCCACTGAACGATTAGCCTGAGGAAAAGAAAGACATGCAGGCAATGCATTTGTGTTGAGTGTTTCTTTTTTCCAGCTCTAATTGAGGCTCAGTGAGTGGAAAGTGTGCAGAGCAGCCAACCTTTTGACGACTGGCAGCCGCTGGGCCCAGGTGCCGCTCATTAGCTAATTACTTTTTACTAATGGTGTTTTTCTTTTTTTTTTGATTATGCCGACTGGCAGCATTCAGTTTTTATTCACTTTTCAAAACTTTCATTGGAAGGCAACAATTAACTTGTCAAAGTAACATCTTTTTCCTGCATGTAGAAATGGTTGTATTGGGTGTCTATTGAGGGAGTTGTAAAGAAAATGTATGATTTTAGGTAATAAAGATAAAAGTAACTTCAGCTGACGGTGGTTGATATACTGTATATCCATCATGCAAATACCAAAGTGAGATTACCAATCAATCGAACTTTATTTGTACAGCACCACACACACAGGCGGATTAAAATCAGAACGTGGAAGTTGGACAAGAATTGTGTGTTATTTAATGATAAGATCATTACAACCTCCTCCTCCTCCTCCTCCTCCTTTCATTAACACTGACACTCCTCTCCCGTCCAGCCTGAACCCATACAGCTACGATGAGAGCTGTGTGTCCAGCAGCGTGGACCACCTGCCTCTGGCCGCCCTCCCCCTCCTCGCCATCGTCTCCCCGCGCTACCAGGACGCCGTGGCCACCGTCATCGAACGGGCCAACCAGGTTTATCGCGGCTTCCTGCAGTCGGAGGACGGCCAGGGATTCACGGGTCAGGTCTGTGACTTCTTTGTAGAGGAGAAACACTCCCACTGGTCTGGCAGGACTGAATCATTGCAGCTCGGCCTTTTCCAGAAGTCAATAAAGTAAGGATTTGTTACGAGTAGGCTTTTTAATTGGTGAAAAGTTCTGGACTTCAGCCTCACAAAGGGGTTCAGATCTCTATTTCTTAAAGGCATAACCTCTATTGGAGCTATAATAACCTATATTTTATGGTGATTTCAGCTTGAGTTTCAAACTGCAGAACTTTACTGCACCAAAACATCGATGCTCTCTGTTGTCACATACTAAACTGCGACACAGAGGAGTTACATAGATCTTAAGTCAGCAGCAAAGGTAGAAACAAACCAAAAAACATGATGAGGATAATGATCAGTGAAGTTAACCTGCAGCTCAGTCACATCTGTTCATTGGACACACTTTTAGCTGACATTTCCAATAATAGAAGATATTTAATTATTCCCATGTGTCAGAAAGGGTTTCTGTGTTTTATTAAAAAACTAAATTTCTGGTTTAGCCAATAAATATAAATCTTTATATTAACACGCTTCAAACATTTGGATAAATATTTGATCTTAGAAAATGTTCTACTTTGAGTATTTTTTGGTTTTACTTTGACTTATAAGTTGAAATAGTAAAGAATAGATCAGATAACGTGTAATATTTCAGTTTTTGAGCAATAAAAGGTGGCAGGGGATGTAATAGTTGGAACTCTTCATTGCAGGAATATTCAAGGTTTGAGTTCAAAAACATGTAAAGTCCACAAAGCATTTCTTTGTGGACCTTCACATGTTTTCTGTTGGAACGGGTTCAAATCTTTTTTATTTTTTTTACATAGCACCAAAAACAACATAGTTATCTGAAGGCACTTTTTCAGATTAAAAAGAACTTTATATATCATTATTCTATATATTACTTTTTATTCTAACTGAGAGTGCCGTTAGTTTGAATGTAATGCCAAACAGCTTTTCTGTGGTTTCTATATTTTATTCAAGTGAGCCCCCAGCAACAAAAATGTGAAAACACATTTTTCAGGCATTCATTCAGATGAATGAAGCCATGGATGGATCAATACCGTCTGAATGTTTTAGTCAGTAAACAAAACCTGACCGCAGACAGTAACAGTTAAAGCAGTTACATCTGGATTTTTGCTTGTGCGTTAAGCGATTGTATATTCTGCGAAGTAAATTTTCTGCTTTAGTGTCAACAGCTTGAACTTCTTATTGAAAACAATCTAAATGAATCCCTTCAGCTCAGTTCACTATTTCCTCTACAGATTACTTTAGAAGAAATTACCTCTCTAATGAATTAGCTGTGGGAAATTTTGGAACTAACACTTAGTATTTATAATGAGAAACTGCCTGATGAATGCATTTTGATTTATTACTTAACTTTAAAACAGGAAGAAGCTTAATGCATTCTGCAGATGACTCCTCTTTCCGTCTGTAGATAAATGGTCCAGGGATGAAAATAAATTGTGTAGCTCATGTTTAACAATTTATAGGAATTTCAATATAAAAACTATATAAATAAATATTGAGTAGTATTGAAATACATTTCAGTTTTTTTTTCCTTTTTTTGCATTATCTTGCTTTTAGTAACTTTTTAAAGTAAGTAAAAAAAAACAACAATTAAATGTAATTTATGTTGAATATAATGTTTGCTATAGTCACACAATTTGTATTTTTGTAAAAATGTCTTGAAATGGGAAAATTATTTATATACATACAGTTGTGTGCGAAAGTCGGGGCACCCCTTTAAAAACAGCATATTTTATATATTAAAATTTATATTTATAATCTCTCTGGTATATGGGGGAAAAAAGACAATATTATCAGGAAACATTAATGCATAGTGACATTTTTCGTTCATTCATTCATTTTCTTCCGCTTATCCGTTTCCGGGTCGCGAGGGTGACAGTGCTCAGACTGTCACCCTCGCGACCCGGAAACGGACCACTACCCCTGAGATTGTGAGTCTCATGCTCTACCAACTAAGCTAGCCGGGGGTAGTGACATTTTATTGGTATTAATTGGAATCCATTCTTCCCTCCACCCGAGCTGTTTCCTGTCCCACTGGCTGCAACACAACCTCAAAGCACGATGGCTCCACCCCCATGTTAAACAGTTAGGAAGGTGTTCTTTTCATGAAATGCTGCTCCTTTTTTCCTCCAAACATAACTTTGCTTATTGTGGCCAAACAGTTCTATTTTGACTTCATTGGTCCACAGCACTTGTTTCCAAAAGTCATCAGGCTTCTGTCGATGTTCTGTTGCATATTTTTGACGTTGTCTTTTATGATGAGGACACAGGTAAGGTTTTCATCTGCAGACTCTTCCACGAAGGTCTTGTTTGTGCAAGTATCACCGCACAGTGGAAGGGTGCACCACCACTCCTGAGTCTGCTAAATCTTCCTGCAGGTCTTTTGAAGTCAAATGTGTGTGTTGCTTTACCTTTCTGACCAGCCTACAAGCTGTTCTCTCTGAGAGTTTCCTTGGTTTTCCAGATCTCATCTTGACCTCCACAGTTCCCCTCACCTGTTAATTATACCTCACACTGTGGAGACTGCAAGCTGAAAACACTTTGCTATCTTCTTGTAGCCCTCCCCGGCATTGTGGGCATCAATACCTTTCATTCTTCCCATCTTAGGCCACGTTTACACATACTTGGGTTTCTGAAAAAACTGTGATGTTTCTCTGCGTTTTGGGCTGCGCATTTACACATAAACGCAGCTTCGACTCACCACAAACGATGATTCCTGAAAACGGCCACAGTGGAGATCTGGATAAAATCCGTGTCTCCGGGTGCATCTAAAGGGGGGTAGGCGGATATTTACGTCACAATTCGTGACGTGGTGTTTTTTTTCCAGGATTCTGATTGGCTCTCATGGCTTCATGCTTCTCGCTACACTACCCCCTACAGGTTTGGCATGCTCATAGCAGCTTTGAATCATTATTTATTTTTAAACGTGGAGAGGGAAATATCCAGGGTTTTTTAAAACTGGGTACATGTAAACGTGGCCTTACACAGCTTCTTAGAGGAACCCATGGTTGCTGAGTGTTTGCACAAGGTTTGTGGAGTTGCTGTATTTAAGAAACCCTGAAATTGGCACCAGCTGGCGCTCCCTAATGACAAATGTAGGCGCGTGCTTCAGGACTAATGAGCTTGTGAAGGTCCAAGCTTGTAAACAGAATCTGACACTTTGAAACTCTCAGGGTGCCCCGACTTTTGCACATGCCAAAGTGATGTATGTTTCTTTTTGTAATTTTGTTCAATTTATAAAATAAAATATAACTATGCATTAATGTTTCCTGATAATATTGTCTTTTTTCCCATATACCAGAGAAACTATAAATATGAATATACATTTTTTTAATATATAAAATATGCTACTTTTAAAGGGGTGCCCTGACTTTCGCACACAACTGTACATATGCCTTTATCCATGTGTTAAAAAACAAAACAAAACTCCAATTTATCTTTTTGGATGCGTCGGGTGTATGTTTGAAAATGGACAGAGTGTAACTTGCAGGTTTTGTGTGCACAGTGAATAACATCAAAAAGTTCAAGAAATTTTACAAAAGACGTACATATATCAATGTCCAGCATCACTTTGACCAACTTATTACTAGTTTCAATGTTACTAGCCGATTTGATCGTAAAGTCTTAAATAAACCGATTTTCGTTTAGGGACTATTACTTTTCTGATTTCTTTTGCGCGAATATATATGGGAATTAAGATTTGAAATGTCTTTGTGCCATCTAAGGTGTTTTTCAAGATATAACTTGAGGAATTGTACATAGAAACTGGTAAGAAATGGATTTATATACGACCCTCGGTGATAGAGGCTGTAAACACATCTGTGTATTCTTTCACCAAGTGGGAGAATTTATGTTTAAAACTTTCTACATGCCCGTCTCAGTCAAACACCTTGCTTTTTGTGAAACACCGAGGCTGATTAGTTTTCCCACTGGGTCGCCTGTCGATTGGAATACAAACACAGTAAAAACGTCTCTTTTTCATCCCAGATAGAAACGCAGGAGGAAAGCGAGGTTTTATTGTTTTTACTGCCGTTTCAAGATGTCATTTATGCAGCTCTCGTACAGCGGGTGTTTAAATCCTACATTTCTGGAGCAGGTATGTCTGATGGGCGACTGCGTGGGTGGCGTGCTGTGCTTTGACGCACTGTGCTTCAGTAACCACCAGAGACCTGGCAGCCCCAACAACAGCAGCAGGAACAACAGCACAGAGAGCCTGAAGGTAGGAGCTCACTGCTGCTGTGGGAGCGACGTCGCCATGATACACAGAGTATGAAAGACAATTTTGCCGGTGATGCATGATGGAGCGATCCCTGCAAATGATCAGGATCCTCTGGTTTTGTCAGCTCAGCTAATCACATCACTTTTACCAGTAGGAATGTCCGTGCTCCAACTCTGTCTTCTATAATAAACCGAAACTCCTCCACACACAAAAGAAATCACCTGTGCCATAGATATTAGTTGTGTCACTGTGAAAAGCAACGTACCTGGATTTCTTTTTCAGCCCTGTTGAGACGCTTCGTGTGTGTGTGTGTGTGTGTGTGTGTGTGTGTGTGTGTGTGTGTGTGTGTGTGTGTGTGTGTGTGTGTGTGTGTGTGTGTGTGTGTGTGTGTGTGTGTGTGTGTGTGTGTGTGTGTGTGTGTGTGTGTGTGTGTGTGTGTGTGTGTGTGTGTGTGTGTGTGTGTGTGTGTGATATTCATATGGATTTGATATTTGTGCTTTAACCACCACTATGAAGCATCTTGTTAGATCTTTTATCATGTTAAAAGCGTTGCACAACTCTCGCTTTCAGTCCATTGTTTTCCTGGCCTCTCCTGCTGCTCCACTTCACCATTCACACTCATTTACAATCAACTCAATGCTGCTGATATAGTTTTTCTCCCTCTCGCATTAAATAGTGATGCAAGAGTGTAATTGGTACTGTATTGATACCTTTTACTATTGCTGGTCATTTATTGATACTTTTACACTTTTATTGATACTTTATTGATACTTTTGACTATTGCTGGTAATTTATTGACACTTTTTAACACATTTCTTTTCATCTCATCCTCATATGGATCACTCGGGAGAAACACTTCACCTGTTTTAGCCTTTCTGTTTTTACAAGTCTTTGTGTTGCTTTTTTTGTAATACTGTGTGATTTACTGTAAATGTGTCTTGTTTCGTTGTATGGTGCTTCTTGATGAGATCAATATTATAAATGAGAATCAGTCCTCAATTAACCTGGTGAAATTGAAGTAGAATAAAATAAATAATGAAATAAATTCTGGTACTTTATTCATATTTTTTTTACTTGTATTGGTACTTTCTTCATTGTTTTTCACTATTAGTGGTACTTTACTGATACTTTTTCACGATCAGCATTATGATGGGGATACTAGTCTGCAGCGAGCAGCAGCCACACACAAACGTTCATTTAAAATGTTGGAGTTTCCTGCTGCAGTCCCTGTGGTGAGTGGAGGTTTAGTTGTAACCTCCTCCTCTGCTTCCTTGCAGGACAGCGCAGGACTGTTGGGTCCGTCCAGCCCGGGTCTGAGCTCCAGCAAGCGGCTGAGTAAGAGCAACATTGACATCTCCGCTCCAAACGAAGGGCAAGGCGTCCCCTCGCTCAGCCGCAAGCAGAGCGACTCGTACGACGGAGACACCTCGTCCACTGGCCAGCACAGTTTTTTTCCCAGGTGAGGAACACAACTCACACACTCTGAGGATAATGCAGAGGATATCCAGTGGAGGCTTCCTGACTATCAAATATTTAGAGCTGCACTATCAACAAGGATGTTGACCGTTTGAAGGGTAGATGGGTCATATAGCAAGAAATGGTGATGAACAGTGTTAGGTATGTTTTCTCAGTCCGCTACAGATACCTGGAAGAAATCCTCAGATAATCATAGTTCACACAAGTGTTAAGTCACAAAATCATATTCACCAGGCAGTTCATACACGGTCCGGCCGTGGTCCCCCTCAACATTTAGGATGCAGAAAGAGAAAGCTGTGGAATTTATCCTCGAGAGGCAGTCCTTCTTCACAGCGCTTCCTGTGACCCTTGACCCATTTCCAGTCCTCTCTGGGCCAATCAAAGTTGAGGATTCTTGATCTGCAGTTATCTTCCTCGCCTCATGGGGGACTCAAGGGACTCTTTCTCTAGGGGTGCAGCCATGATAACAAACATTGGAATTCTCAATAAGCTAAGGAAAGGAGGTTCGATGCTTCATTTAGAACCTCCTTTAGCCTCGGAAACACTGAAAGAAAATATTGTTTAGCAATGAGAGTCACTGCTGAGGACTGTAATCTGATGAGGAGTCCACTAACAAGAGTGTTGAGGTCAAAGATCAGCAATGCAGCACTAGTATAACTAGTGAGAATCCTAAAATACCCAAATCAGAGGACATAGTTTAGTGTGTTTTCCATCAGTTAGCATTAATGACATTCAATGATTGAACTTACTTTCCTTCAAAATGTTTAATTTCTGTGAAACTGTACAAGTTTCACTGAAAGAAAAAAGGGAAATGTTGGAGTGTCCAAAAATCTTAGACTGAATGGTTATTACACTGCCAACAGACCGAAAACAAGACCTGGTGGCCTTTTGTTTCAACTCTTTTCTTGATTGTATAGGTTATGATGAATTAACATTATTATTGGACTCATGTGGCAGAATACCCCAAACAGCAGCTGCACAGCCTCTACAGCTGTGGTCAAATGTTAATAATGTCCGGGTGAAAGTGAACTGAACCAGATTCAGTTGAAAGTGAGTTTTTTTGGACTGGACTCTGGTGTGATCATGTCCCAAGTTACAAATATAGAGACGTTATTGAACATCAAAGAGTCGGTGAACCTCGAAGCTCTGAGGTTTTCATGCTCAGTTGAATTTTTGGGATTCCTGCTGTAAACCCTCTCCTACTCATCCACCAGCATCTCCGCTGGATTTAGGTCAAGCCTCTGATTGGTGACTCTTTTATCTTTGAAGCTGTTTGGGAGGAGATTTACTGTGGCCATTTTCATAGCTGAGCTTTTATCTGTCAGACAACCCTCATGAAAATCTCCTCTGGTACCTGAGTGCACTGATGAACTCAATAATCCAACATATTGTTCATACTTCTTTTTATTCCAAGACACATCAGCAGATGTTTCTTGGAGGTAGAGAATGTTTATACATGGAAAAAATGTAGAGTAAATTGTATTTTACTGTTTGTGTGTTGTATCAGTTCTTCCAGTAATTATTAGATTGAGTCTCAATACTAAATGCAGCATGTTTTAGAAATTAACAGTTTATTTTTCTGATTCCCCAGTTAGTGTCTTAATGTGACTCTACAATCCATGTCAGCGTAAAAAAAAACGACATCCTATGTAAAAGGTTTTGGTCCTCATCATTCAGTTTTATAAACTCGTATAACTCGAAGGATAGGGTTCTTAAGTTTGCAAATGGTTTTTTGACCTAAAGCACATCCTGACGAAGCCTCTAGAATCTTAAATCTGGCCCAGGTTCTGAATTTTATCTATAGCTGATGTATTATTAAAAAAAATGTCATCATAAATATAAAGGTTATGCTAACCAGCTGATAACTTACAATGTACCAGTGAGAAATCCAAAGACAGAAAGGTTATATTACAAATTATTGTATTTTATCCTTAAAGGCAAAAAATTCTTTCCCTTTCAATATAACAGTTTTATTTGCTCTTGATCAATGCATAAACTGCATGCACAAAAGAATATTACATGAAAAAAAGACTAATTGTAGTGAGATTGTCTCATGTGGTTGTAATATTATTATCAAAATGTTGTAGGAGCACTGAAATACACAGGAGTGACACTTTTGAAATAATTCTTTGCCTATATAAATACATTTGTACATAATCACATGAAAACGTGGCAAAAATCTAATTATTATTTGTATATGCCACACACAGTGTACTATAAACGCCATAAAACCCAGACCTTAGTTTTGAAGCGATATCACAAACGGAGTCCTTCCTTCCTGCCAAGCAGCATTTGTGGATCAGTGATGAGTATTTTTGGGTTCATATTGTGACCCAGATGTTGCCCCGTCGCACAGGTTTGTCTGGGACGGGTCAGCCTGTCTCAGTCCTGCTCTTTATCAATATTTGCAGCTTGACTGGTCTCTGCTGGACTATAAATAGCCTATTTGTGCCTGCGCCAGCCAGTTAGTGAGCGAGTCTCGGCAGTACAGCTGAATTTAGTGGGCTCTGATGGAGGGACGGGTTGTGGGGGTACAAGGAACAACTGCCATGTTGACTCATCTCAAGCAACCAGTGTTCCCATTTCAAATTACACGCTCCACTAGGCTTGCACCATCACAAACACTGAAGAGAGGATCCCATCAATTCCCAGATGTGCCACGCTGTTCTTGTTGGAGCTCCTTCACCTTTCACTTCTCATCACAGTCCTGATTTAGAGCGCGCTCGGCTGAGCGGAGGGTAACCCCTGCACTTTTCCTCGCCACATTCCAGCGTGAGCTCCCAGTCACCAGGGGGCCTTATTAAATCTCCCTGTTCTAAGTCTGTAATCCTCCCACCAGGTGGTTGTCTGTTTCCTCGTTCTGCTCTGGCCATAGAGGTAAATTGTCTTTGAGATTATGCGCAGACTTTAAAACCACTTCTTTCGTGAAAACCCTGGACAGTCCAATCACCTGCTGCAAGAACTGGGCTTGTTATAGCCTGATGTGTAACAACGACACAAATTGTTATAAAATATAAGGTAATAAACCCTGAAACGTAATAACTGGTTGTTAAAGTAACAAAAGTGCTAAGCGCGAAATGTAATTAATTTGTTTTTAATAAAACCTGAAATGTAATAACTGGTTAATAATGTAAAAAGTTTAAAAATGATTTGCTGAGGGAATATGACTTGATCCTCATTGGACTAGAGTTTATATCGAGACCCACATCAGCATGTCCACGTTTCTCTTTTAATGCTTGAATGCAACATGAGATTCTCTCATTGTAAATACTCATGGCCAGTGACATGTGAGAGGTGGAAATCATGTTGCATGCAGCTCGAAAAGTATCGTACACAAACATTTCAGACAGTCGGGTGGTCCAATGAGTGAACTCATCATGAGAACAAACATGAAATCCCAAAATAGAAGCAGGAAGCAATCAGAGCACTATTGATTTAGCTTTCGAATGTGTCTGGAGATTGTTGCCTAATCCTTTCTCCCTGCGTGAGACTTAATGAGGAAATGTTGGCCTGCTCGGGAGCGGAGCGGTGGCGTCAGCGGGGAGGTTAGTGTGATGCAACCCGTGAGGCCCGAGCGAAGAGCCACTCAGGCTGAGTCATAAAGACACACGACGACCCCCCTCGGAAAAAAACTAACCGGCACACAATGGATTTAGGACCAAGCAAATTAAACAATGACTCACGGTGTCCAGACATTTCAGCTGCCGGCTGAAGGAAACAGTCTTTCATTTGAAATATGGTCGTTCATTGAGCCACAAGCCTCGAGCCTTAACTCATCAGCCTTTTCACTGTGAGTCTGCAGATTTGACTTAATTACAGGCTGCTCAGTCCTGTAGTGGTTTGCACTGTCGTGTCAGGGAGTGCAAGGCGGAGTTTGCACAATCTCCTGTCTCCTATCATTGTGAAGCAGAATTCACCAAGCGTTGGATTGTTCACCCACTAATAGGGAACGTGAGCTGGGTTAGTTTCACCCTACTGATGATGTGAAATAGTAATCCTCCCCCACACTGTCTAAAAATAAGCAAATTAGATGAAATCTGTGATTTTGAATTGCTTGTACGAGTTATTGTGATTGTGTGAGTGTCCGTCTCTCTCTGTTTTTGCCCTGTTGACTGGAAACAACTCCAAATTGTCCCCTTCCTTGGCCCTGAGACAGTCGGGACCGGCTCTTCTGAAGAGTGTTAAAGAAGGGACACAATGCTTGATAGTCTAAGAGTCTGTACTTAATAAGGCAATATTTCCCCTTCCTTTTGTACTTTCCTGGACTCCATATACTCATTTGGCACTGCACGACCTTTGATAGAAAATTTATTATCAAACTGATCAAATAAAGTAAAAAAATATATATATATATATCAACGGTCAAATTATTGAAAGTGCAACATGCCTTTTATTTTTCGCGTTGTAATATTTACATTTTCAAAAATCAGTGCTTTCATGTGTTCTGAAAATAGCTTTTAAAAATCATGCCGCACTCTGAGAGAGAAAAGAAACTCTAGTCCTGAACATTAGCTTTGTAAAATTGAAGGGGACTCATCGTGAAAATAAAAACAGCTGTATGGTCAGAGCTCTTCTCCTCACAACAAGAAAAGATACTGGCTTTACCGGGTTTTTAATGACGTTTACTGTGGTGATCACTTTCTGTCTGTGTGAGTTTTGAGTAGTTTGTCAATTTGGTGACAAAAATCAACGGTCAGGGTCACTTTGACTTTTGGTATTTCATATTTATGTAAGTGCAGTAACTCTGACTGTCCAGCGGTGGATCGTTTCTTACGCTCCTGTACTGTCCTCGCTACATAGATTATGTGAGACATTAATGTCAATTGCAGCTGTGCTGGTTTGATGTGGCCACATAACCGCGGCGCAATCATCACAGCTACGTTTTACTGCAAAATCAATAAACAGTGCTATAAAATGCACGTGTACGTTGGTTTGCCGAGGTGCGTAGTGGCAGGACAGCTTGTGAGCATGAAGCGAGCCGAGCGTTAAACGTTGTTAGACGGGCGGTTTCGCAGCGGAGTGATAACAAAGTGTTTAATGTCTGTGCCACAGTTTGATGAAGGAAAGCGTGGAGGTGCGCGGCGGCAGCAGCACCAGTCTGGTGTTGAATCCGGGCCGATTCGACTTTGAGGTGTCGGACTGCTTCCTGCTCGGCTGTCCGCTGGGCCTGGTGCTGGCCATGAGGCGCACCGTGCTCCCCGCCGTTCACGGTAAGAATCCAACACACCTTTTGTCCCGTTTAGTTCCTCCAACAGGTTTTATCATTCATTCGGCAGTCAAATTTAATACACTGGAACCTGAGCTTGAAAGGTGGAAAAAAAAAATCAGCAAACAAAATTGGATTGATGGTTTTGAGTTTAATGTGACTCATCGTTTCCCTCTCTTTCATATTTTCATTATTCTGTGAAAAAAAGTCATTTTTTAACTCCATTTATTCAAAAGTTGCTGTCTTTTCTGGCTCAAAATTAAAAAAGGTTTTTTAATTTGTACTTTTCAGTACCATTTATTGACCAGGTCTTTTTAACCCTGCCACCTCTTATGACACTTAAAATCCCCACTTTCATTTCCTTAATTTCATTTAGTTGTTTATTTGGATGGGACAGTACATATTAATGAACGAGCCATCTCTTCACCGGGTTACTATGAATATGCCAGATTTAGCACAAGGCTAATTTCCATCTTTTGTCACACATAAAACCACACACGGTTCCATCCATCCATTGTCTCCCACTTATCCATTTGCGGGTGTCAGTCTGAGCACCGTCACCCAGATCACAACGCACCAATTAAGAACCTTCCTTCAGGTGGTGAGCCCACAGGAAGCTGGCGCCCGGCGTGGGACATGAACCCACTACCTTGAGATTGCGAGTCTCATGCTCTACCAACTGAGCTAGCCGGGGGTGGTTACAAACATATAAAAATATATAAAAACAAAAAGGTAAAACCAAGATAGAGATGATAAAATAATTCTTCCTATAAACCTACCATAAAGAGCAAATATTAAAGTGCTTACTCAGCAGTCTGACATAGGTAAAGTGCCATTTACTTATATATTTTTTTATATATTTTAAAGTTCATGATTGTCCTAAAGATCACAAGTTTGGTTGGTGATCAGCCATATCTTGTTCTGTTTTTAAAAGCAACAAAGGTGGAGCTTTCACAGATAACTGGAGATATTGGGTGGTTCCTAATTGTCCCTCCTGTCTCCTTATAGTCCCTCGGTCTCCTTTCCTATCCACTTCTCCTTAACCCCAGAAGTGTTTAAGTGGCGGCCATGATAAGGAGCATTGCAATTCTCAATAAGCTAAGGAGGAAGCTCAATGCTACCTTTAGAACCTCCTTTAGCGTAGGAACCACTGATGCTTCCTTTAGAACCTCCTTTAGCCTAGGAAACACTGATGCTCCCTTTAGAACCTCCTTTAGCCTAGGAACCACTGATGCTTCCTTTACCAAAGGAGACCAGCTCATGTTCCCCCACAATTCCTTGCGGCGACAACATTTAAAGGAACCCGCTCATCGGAGCGTTAACCTTCTCTGCCGTCGGATTATTATTACGTCATCTAGTGGAAGTGTGGTCCGAATGTCACTGCATTAGGAAGTCTCCTAACACCTTTCCTAACTCCTTTAGGAAGCCTCTTAACACCCTTCCTTAACACCTTTGGGAAGCCTCCTAACACCTTTCCTTAACTCCTTTAGGAAGCCTCCTAACACCTTTCCTTATCTCCTTTAGGAAGCCTCCTAACACCTTTCTTAACACCTTTTGGAAGTGTCCTAACACCTTTCCTTAACTCCTTTAGGAAGTCTCCTAACAGCTTTCCTTAACTCCTTTAGGAAGTCTCCTAACAGCTTTCCTTAACTCCTTTAGGAAGTCTCTTAACACTTTTCCTTAACACCTTTGGGAAGCCTCCTAACACCTTTCTTAACTCATTTAGGAAGTCTCCTAACACCTTTCCTTAACCCCCTTAGGAAGCCTCTTAACACCTTTCCTTAACACCTTTGGGAAGCCTCCTAACACCTTTCTTAACTCCTTTAGGAAGTCTCCTAACACCTTTTCTTAACCCTGTGAAGTCATTCACGGGGTTAAGGAAAAGTGGATAGGAAAGGAGATCGGAGGGACTATTCGGAAGCAGCCATAGTATTCCAGTGCAACCTTTAACAGATAAGGCATTCTGGGTAAAAGAGAGGACTTTCTAAATTTGATTTCACTTGCCCTCCTAACAGTGTGCTGGTTATGTTTTGTGCAGTGAGCCAGCTCCATCCAGCCTGCTCTCAGATCTTCAACCTCTTTTACCCCTCGGACCCATCGGCCTCCCGGCTGGAGCCTCTGCTGCAGCCTCTCTTCCACAAGCTGCCGCCATTCGCTGTGCCACGCTACCAGCGCTACCCTCTGGGGGACGGACGCACCATGCTCATAGGTAGGATGTGACACTCGTGAAAGAAAGCTGCTACTGTATTTCAAGCCTCATTTGACTGCATTACGAAGTAAAAGGCATTATTTGTGAAAATCTGTTCGAAAATTTATGTCAGAAGACTCTCTTTGAGCAAAATCGCATCACGTCCTCTAAATCAGGATGAAGGACCTGACAATAGACACAATGCCAGACATTCAAAGTGACAATACTCTAATAATAATAATAATCTTATAGCAGTTATTTTACACAGGGAGGTGGCTGATTGAACTATTAGCCCATAGACACACAACTAAAACTGTTGAAATCTATTTTTATTTCATGGGTGTACACAGGTAAAGATACAGAGTACACAGTCTGGATCTTTCCTGCACCCGCAGACACATTGTGAGAAGTGAGAAGCCGTTATGCTCCGTGTTTTCTTGCTGCCCTGCAGAGGAAACCACACCATGTGTGAGATGCCTCCTGCTTCATCTTATAATTGTGCCGGCAGCCTTCCTCTGCCTTACCTACAGCTTTACTCTATGCTCCGGGGATGAGACGCCCCGTGTGAGATATCGCCCTGCTTTTTGTGTCCCAGCACTGCAGGAATCCGCCTTGATGCCCTGGCTGTTGTCCTTAATGAGCCACTGATTTATTCGAAGCATAGTTTAGCCCACTTCTGAGGCGAGAGACTCGCTCTAAACAGCCGTTATCCACCTACAACACTGAGAGAAAGTAGGGCAAGACTCATCACTGGCTGCTATGTAGCATCCTACAGGAATGAAGCTGTTTATGAGGAGGAGGATCTTTGCAGTTTGCCTCTGTTTAACCTGAAGCCGATTGATCAATTGATCAGTCATTTCTGACTGATGTAGATCGTTATCCTAATG